>NC_053041.3:458492071-458795102 GCF_002575655.3 Aegilops tauschii subsp. strangulata | reverse complement strand
CCAGATTCCTCCTCGGTGAACCCAGAGGACGTGGACGCCGTCATCGAGGACGTTGCCAAGGCCACCGAGGCGGACGCCGAGAGGATCGCCGCTGAGGAGGCCGCCGAGGGCGCGGCTGAGGACGCCGCCAAGGGGCCTGCCGGGGAGGCCGGCAAGGCCACCACTATGGAGACCGGCAAGGGGCCTGCCGGGGAGGCCGGCAGGGCCGCTGCCGAGAAGGAGAAGGAGGTGGCTGATGACCAGCCTTCCTCCTCTGCTGCTTCCGGCTTCGGCAAGTACCTGAGGGTGAGTGACGACTTGTTCGTCCACCTTCCAGGCGCGTCGAGCACCAGGGCACCCGTCGAGGGAGAGGTGTTCGACGACGAAGTGCTTGCCGCCGCCGGTCTTGAGGTCATCGACGAGCCGAGCGTTGGTGGCAACGGCTCGCAGGAGGAGCGGCTCTTCCACGCCATGGGCGCCAGCTTCCGGAAGCTCTAGGCGCTCCACCGCGCCCGCCTGGACAAGGCTAAGTCCAGGACGGCGGTGGTGGAGAAGGCGGAGGCGGACCTCCAGGAGCGCGTCGCCGAGACGCAGGACTAGTTCCGCGAGGCTCGCGACGAGCTGAAGCCCGGCCAGGGCGAGCTGGCCAAGCGTGATGTTGAGCTCACCATGAAGCTGGCCGACATTGAGAAGGCCCAGGAGACGGCGGCGGGCTTGGCCGCGGCAGCCGAGGCCGCCCGAACCCAGCACCAGGTTGCGCTGAACTCCCGGGAGGAGGACCTTGCCGCGCGCGAGGAGAAGCTTGCCGCCATGCTTCGCGGCAAGGATGAAGAGGTGGAGAAGCTCGTCTTGAAGCGGACCCGTGAGCTGGAGCAGAGGCACAAAGAGGCGCTCGATGCCCAGGCCTAGGTTCACGCCGACAAGGTGAAGGAGTTGGAGGCGGAGCGGGACGGGCTGAAGGAGCAGGCCCTGAAGCTGTCCCAGGAGAAGGACACACTCAACAGCTCCCCGACGGAGGCGCAGGGCGCGGCCGTCAGCAGGGCTGGGGAGCTCTTCGAGGCCAACAAGTTCGTCAAGGACCTCACGCTGAAGCTGGAGGGCCTCGAGGGGATGCTCACGGAGGCCAAAACCCGGGAGGGGATCCTGGCCAAGGAGCTGGAGACCGAGAAGCAGCTGCAGAAGAACGGGGCCGCCGAGCACAAGGATTTCAAGGAGGGCATGAACCGCTGGATCGGCCGCCTCGAGGACGTCGCCGGCAGGATCAACGCGCAGTTGGCTACCATGGGGATGCCAAGCGTGAGGTATGCCCCGGAGCGCAGCGGGACCACCAACGCCAAGCTGACCTTGTTCTTCGAGTGTGTTCTCGGGGCCCTGGAGCAGCTTCACGCCAACCGGGCGGCCTCGCTGGCCGACGAGGCCCGGAGGCTTTGCCAGGGCGCCATGAACAAGGTTCTCACCAAGGTGGCACACTGGTACCCCGACCTCGACTTCGACGCCGCGCTAGAGAGCTTGCCGGAAGGTACCAACCTCGCGCCGCTCAGGGAGCGCATCAAGCCCATCATCAGCCGTGTCGGCGGAATTCTGAGGGTGGAGGGCCAGCGCCTAGATTAGGCACCCCGTTTCTTATCGCCGCTGCAGGTTCACAACCAAGACAATTGCTATCTCTAGTTAGAACCGCAGCAATAATTTGATGTAATATGACTCTGCAGCACTTTTAGTATCATGCATGTTATTTTCCCGTTCGATTTTCCTTTGTGTGTCCACCCTACGTTAACCGAGTAGGTTTGCTGGCGCGTAAACCCAGGGCGGCGTCTTGGGGATGGATCCCCATTGGCCTGCCGGGTGTGCTTGCTGCTAGGCGAACCACCTTACCGTCCGTAGCGCGGCCGCCCGAACTGTCGAGTTTGACTCGAGTCAGAGTCGGGAGTGTTGCCAAGTGCGGAAGGCTACCCCGCCACTCTCGACGCGACCGCTTTGAGCTGTTGAGCGGACTCGAAACAGAACAAGGGCGTTGCCAATTGTGGGAGGGCCCCTTTGCGTGCAGGTTTCTCATACATAGGCAAGATCTCCGAGGACGATAACCTTATATATAAAAGGAAGTAACTCAAAGTTCCGAATGACTTAGCTTTTCTGCTGTCGCGCTGGCATCCTTCGTGTTCGCAGGTGGCCCCCTTTTTCTCCTGGCCATCTCCTTCTTGGGAGTCATGGCGATGAGGAACCGCTAGGCCAACTACTAGACCAGATTCCCACAATTGCGCCCCTACCTGGCGCGCCAAAGATGTCGGTGTGGAACGACACCTATGGGATCACAAGAACCGTACTACGGTTGCCGGGGCGCAGGGTTGCGAGAAGAGCAAGATTAGTAACCAGCACGAGGATCGTTTACCTAGGTTCGGGTCGCGAGGCTGTGTAAAACCCTAGTCCTGCTTTGGTGGGTGTATTTCAGAGAGTTCTTGAGCTCTCGAACTAGCTATGGTGAGTGCGTGGTTCAAAAAGCCGAATCCTTCTCCAGTATGCCATGAGCCTCCTTTTATAGGCGAGAGGGGCTGCCATAGTGGCATATAGGAGGTGGAAAGGCATACAGTATTGCGAGCTTATCGCTTGGACTACAGGACAAGTCACATTTAATGCGCCACTGAGGTGTCCCCTAGCTTTATCGGGGACGGGGGCGAGGCCCGTCCCATCCGTCGCCGCTCCTCCTTGCTTCGACACATGCCCTGGCCAGCGATGCGTGCGCGCCATGTAGGCAGGCAGGCAGCTGAGGTGGCGCGGTGGTAGGGTCTTCACGAAGATCTGCATGCCGCCACGCAGGCGCCTGCCGAGTTGGCCTGGAAGCTGCATGTTGCCACGCAGGTGCGTGCCTAGTTGGTTTGGGCTGGCAGCTGCATGTGAACGGCGGTGGAGACTTGGCTGGTGCAGGCCTGGCAGTGGTCCTGCTGGTGTCTTTGGCGAGAGCCTTGCTGGGGGGCCCGACAAGGGTCTTGCCATGGCGCACTGTCGTCCCCGGCAAGAATCTTGCCGGGGGTCTCGTGGCTCTCCTCGGCAAGGATCTTGTCGAGGATCGTTGTCTTCTAATCCTCATCTGATCTTGAATATGTCTTTACAAAGATCTGTATGCCACCACAGAGGTGCCTCCCGAGCCCCGGCCTCATGTGGCTGATGGTGTTGGGGACGTGGGCTCAAGGGTGGCTCGCCCTGTTGGTGTTTGGGCGCGCTGCCCCGGCAAGGGTCTTGCCGGGGCTGCTGAGGCAGTCCCCGGCAAGGGTCTTGCCGGGGGAAACTGCTCCGCCCCTCTGCTTCTTTGCGTTCTTGGTCTTGGCGTTGCTCTGGCTGTCTTGGGCTTCGGTTTTGCCTTGGTTCACCTCCCCTACTCTGCTTGGTGTGGCCGTGGGCGCGGCTCCGACTGCCCGTGCACAGGTAAAGGGGTACAAAGGTGCGCCCCTTCTTTTGTACACCGACAGGTTGGTTTGCATGGCGCTGCATTAATCAAGCGATGAGGAGTGAGATGGTTAGCTCTTTGGATTTGGAGAAAAAATACGCATTAATTGACACGTGAAACGAGGATTTGTATCGATTAATCCCGCAAAGGAAAACCCCGCCTTTCTTTTTTAACACTAGTACTCCTAGTACGTAGTACTACGTACTTATCCTGTTGGGGTCTAGGCCTTGCATTGCCATACTTCGCCACACATTTTTGCCAAGCTTGCCTAAAGTTTTCAAAATGAAAAGGAGGTACGCTTGCGCACGGCTGTCGCGGTTGCACCGTACCCTCATATGGTCGCTCCTGCACGCCGCGGTCGCACCGCACCCTCACATGCACAGTCGCTCCTGCACGCCGCAAACCCAACCAAGGGAACGCATCCTCACTGACACGTGCTGTCGCATGTGAACAAACCAAACTCAGCCATCCTACCACTGACACATAATTTTTGTTCATAGAGTATGTTTATCCAACCGCATGTTGGGGAGTATCCGTACGGCCCGTGCGGTGGTCTGTTGGGGAAGAAGAAGAGGTGAGGAAGAAGGGTTAGGAGACGTAGGATATTCATCCAACCGCCTGAAATGGTAGACTGACCCAAGTCAGGCGACTTGCATAACAATATATGTTTTTACACAGCAAAAGATCCATAAAAACAACAACATAAAGAAAAACTACCATTGCTCGCGGAACGAGACGGCCTCGTCGTCTTTGGCTGCCGGCGCGAACCAGCCGTAGCTGCCGACGTGTGTCTCCACACTGTGGTTGTCCTCGGCCTCCAGCTACTCGTTCACATGGAGCGTGCGGGCGCTCTGCACGGACGAGAGCACCGCCCGGTTCAAGTCGAGGACGTCCGGTTCAGCCTGCAGGAGGGCCTCGATGGCAGCGGCATCCGCGCGCTCCGCGTCGAGTCGAGCCTCCGCCGTCCGGTTCAAGTCCAGGACATCAAGTTCCACCTGCAGGAGGGCCTCGATGAGAGCGGCATCCGCGCGCTCCACGTCGAGTTGAGCCTCTGCCGCCCGGTTCAAATCCAGGATGTCCGGTTCCGCCTGCAGGAGGGCCTCGATGGCAGCGGCATCCGCGCGCTCCACCTCAAGTTGAGCCTCTGCAGCCCGGTTCACATCCACAACATTCGGTTCCGCTTGCAGGAGAGCCTCGATGGCAGCGGCATGCGTGCGCTCCACGTCGAGTTGAGCCTCTACCTCCCGGTCCTCCTTTAGTATCGCCAGGTTGAACCGCTGGTCCGCCTGCACCATGGGGGACTCGGACACCGGCACGAAGTCGACGTCCATCGTCTCATACCCATCGAGGGCCTTCTGCGCCGCGACCTCCGCCATGAACATTGGATCGGCTTCCTCCTCCTCGTAGCTTGGCTCTAGAGAACTCGGGGATTGGCCCGCCGCAAAGCGAGCTTGGGAATGGAGGTCTCTGGCGCCGACCGCCGCTGCGATTTCTGCGTAGCGCTCCGGCGTCAGCATCTTGTCGTACGTGATCTTGCGGCGCACCATGGCTTTCCGGCGAACTAGGGGATGCTTGCTGCGGGCTAGGGGATCGAAAGGTGGGGGAAGGGGCTAGAGATTAGGTGTGGTTTTAGGGCAATGGCTGGCGTAGGCCGAGCAGCGAAGGTTCTGGTGTGAATAGTGGTTCCAGTGACGACCGGTCAATCGGTTTCGACTATACATCGCTCTTGTCGCCTTCGCGTTGCAGCCCGGCACGCTGGACCCTCCATGTCGCTCACCGAATGGAACGCGCTTCGTCTTGCGTTTTCGCTCGCTTGTGGGACCGCGGTTGAGAGCAAACCGACGTCCCTCCCCCTCCCCCGCCCGCGTCATTTTATGCGGAGTAAATGAAAACAGAGGGAGTATACTACGGATGAGGATCCCCTGACGTGGCCAAACCTATTGAGTAATTGATATGCGGGGCCTAGCAAGCATGGGGTCCGCCAGTAAGTGACCGAAAGGGAGGGTAAGGCAGGGATACGTATTGGACTGGCTATACGTGGCGAAATCCTAGTAGGCAGAGCATGCGCGAGAACAAGCACATTCACGTGGCTGAAAACAAAATGGAAACCATCTCGAGTACAAATCTAGGAGTACGTACGAATCTAACAATATTGATTGGGCGTTGTTGAATGTTGATACTTTTTTTTATCAAAGTAGAGATACTTTGACTACACATAAAACTTATATGTAAACTAGAAAGGATAGGCGGGAGTATATTGTACGTTCAAAAACTAAACGAACATTGAATACCCTTTATATATGATTTGCGGATGCTATGATCACCGGTTCAAAATTTTGAATCTGCCTTAGGTATCACACAGGCCCCCACTTGTTCTTTCTCGATTTCATCTCGGGGTCCGGAGATCGATTGAAAGAGGACTAGGGCGGGTACAATACGTTCGTTTCGCTTATGAACGTACAATACACTCCCTCTGATCCACACAGACCCCCCCCCCCCCCGCGGGTCATTTCTATCATAGAAACAGACCAAACCTTTATCTCCTTGCACGAAACGCAATTGATCTCTGAACATCAATCGATCTCGTCAACATGTGTCGGGGCATGCATGAACCAAATGGGATGCCAAAACTAAGACGCGAAGCGACACGTAGTGGAGGCAAAGTGAAACTTCAAACGAACCGTTTGTTTGTATGCATGTCGGACAAATTACAAATAAACATTGGAAATAGAAGCATGGTCTAGGCCCACATGCGAATGATACTCAGCAGAATGTTCAAATGAGGCATGCGGGAGGATGGACTCGACCGGAGGGCGACATGATCGATGGAGAAGAGGGTTGGAGATGAATGAGAAATAAGCAAACGCCACATGATTATACTTGACCGGCTCAAATAAACATTAAGTTGTCTCGCTTGGCCTACATAGTGAAAGGCCTAATGCGCAACGCGGAGCACTGACGCTCGAATATGGCCGGGAAAACAGGGAAACCGACATGTGGGGCACACCTGTCGGGACGACGTAGCGCAAACTAGTCCAATGGAGGAGCTGGCCCACGACCTCCTCGCCACCGGCAACCATTCATGTGGGTCGTGGGGGCCAACAACGTGGCGCAGCTCCAGCACCACCTCTGGACACGGTGACCGCGGTGAGCGGCACGCTCATCGTCGCTAGATATAGTTGGTTTCAGTGTGCCGAGGGTGGCGTTAGTGTTGTGGCACGACCAACAACTAGTATGTTTGGTTTGTGCCCAAGGTTGCCCCATCAAAGCATTGGGTAGCCAAAATTTTTGTTGAGGTTTTGGTTGCCCATGATTTGGCCGACATCGGCAAGAAAAATGAACTAGAGTTGGCTAGAGTTCATTGGCATGCCAAAAAATGGCAACCATCCATTTTTGGGTCATGACCAAAATGTAACACCCCGGATGTAACTTTCCATATTTGTAACTCCAACGCTTGCCATTTTCGGCTATGTGTTATGATATTTCGTTCGTGGTCGGGTTTTGTCTTTCGTTTTGCATTTTGTTCATGTCATGCATTTCATATCATGTCATCATGTGCATTGCATTTGCATACGTGTTCGTCTGCATACGACCATTTTCCCCGTTGTCCGTTTTGCAATCCGGCACTCCCACCTCCTCCGGCGCACCCCTCTTGCTTCTTTTCGTGAGCGGGTGTTAAACGTTCTCGGAATGGACCGAGGCTTGTCAAGTGGCCTTGGTATACCACCGGTAGACCACCTGTCAAGTTTCGTGCCATTTGGAGGTCGTTTGATGCTCCAACGGTTAACCGGGTAACCGCAAAGTCCTTTTGTGTGTTGCAGCAAAACCCCTATCCAAACAGCCCCAAACCCCTCTAAGTCACTTCCATGCTCTAGGTCGTTCGATCACAATCGTGTGGGCGAAAACCGTGCTCCATTTGGACTCTCCTAGCTCCCTCTACCTATAAAACTCCTCCCCCTCCGAAAATATTCACAGATCAAACCCTAGAAAAATCTCCCCGCCGCCGCCGGACGCGTCCGCCGCACCGGACACCTCCCCGCCGCCGTGCCCGGCCAACCAGGGGCCGACACGTGGCAGCCGTACGCCGCGCGCGCCGCCGGCCCGCCGGGCCCGTGCCTGGCCCCCGAGCCCGCAGCCGCCGCGCGCCTCCCCGCACGCGCGCTCCGCCGCCCTCCGCCGTCCTCTGCCTCGCCGCGCCGGCGCCCGCCCTCCGGCGACTTCGCCCGCCGGCGCCACCGCCCGCACCCGCCGGCGACCGCGCCCCGCGCCCGCCGCGCTCCTCCTCCGGCCGCGCCCCTTCTTCCTCCTTCACGCCGGCTCCTCCCCGCGCCAACTCCGGCCCCGCGCGCCCCGAGCTCCGGCGAGCCCGAGCCGGCGAGCCTCGGCCCGATCCGATCCAGATCTCACTCAACGGTTGACTTCTCCTCCCCGAGATGTTTTTACAATATCTTGCCCTGTTCATCGCATCATAACTCTCTGCATATCGCTCCGTTTCGTGCGTGTAATATATCGAAATGTTCGCCTCGAGATGCTCTTCATTTTGTTCCATTGCACTATGTTCATGTGAGTCCATCTTGATGCCCAAATCTCTGGTGCAAGAGTGCTAGTTGCTGTTAACTGCTATTACTTATCAGAACTTGAGGATTTGTTATTTTTGTTGCTATTGATGTGTGCATCTTATGAGCATGAGCTCTACATGTGTTTTGATGTATGCCATGCCATCTTTACAGAGGTGTATGCCATGTATTTTTGTGATCTTTGTGGTGATTAGCACAAGCATGCAAACTAGGCTTCGTGATGTTTCTGTTTTCAGGAACTTGTCTGTGACTGCTGATATTTTGTTGCTATGTATCCATGTGGCTACAGAGAGATCCATGCTTATTTTCGTAATGTTCAGTAAGGATGTTTTGTAGATATAGTTGTGCTCTATCCATTCATACCACTGTTTGCAATTATGGGGTGCCATAGCATGTCGTAATCTTGCTCTACTTTTGCTATAAAATATTTCTGGCAGATTGTTAACATGATATTCAATTTTGCCAAGCTTGTTGTAGTTGTTCCTTTCATGCTATGTATTTGCTCTTGTCATCGATAGCTTCATAAACATGCTATCTTGCTGTAGGTATGCTTTTTGTGTTATGCATTGCCTTTGGTGAGTGCATCAAGCTCACCAAGATGCCCTCATAATGTCTGTTTCTGTCATTCTCTGTTTTCTGCTAAGTCTGAAACTTGTTAACGAAACTTGCTATGTTTACATGGTTGCCATCATATCTTCTGTTTCTTTTTGGCTTATGGTCACTAAGGGACTTTTGTCATATGCATTTATTAGATTCATGTCGTGCCTTTCTTTGCTATGTTAAGGTCCTGTAGCATGTTGATTTCGTGCTCTGAACATTGTTACCTGATGCTGTTTCAGCCATGTCCAGTAATTTCACCAAGTCTGTGAACCTGTTATCTTTTGCACTTCTGCCATACTTGTTTGAGCCTGTCGTGTTGTGATCTAGCCGTAGCTCAGTGTTCATCTTTTGTCAAGCATCTCCTGTAGATTACTTTCATATGCTTTGTTGCTACGTTGGAGTGTTGTAGCATTGTTACTTGTTGCATTCTAAGTGCTATCATGCTGTTAATCGCAGAATCGTGTCATTCTTGTTTTGCTCGCCATTTGCAAACCGTGCATCAGTTTCTGGTGATCTTTATATCGATTTCAACCGAAATCATCTCATCTTTCCAGTGGCATGCTTGGTTTGCCAAGTTACTGCCTTGTTCATCAATTTTCTTCCGGAGCACGCATACACATCGCATATCATATCTTGCATATCATTCATGTATTGCATCATGTTGTTTGTGCATCTCCCGTGATTGATTGTGGTTCCATTTCTTGTGTTCTTGTTTTGGGTAGAGCCGGGAGACGAGTTCGTGAACGAGGAACCTGTCGAGTACGCATACGAGGATCAAGCTTTCAACAACTCTGAGAACCTTGCAGGCAAGATGACCATACCCTCGAAATCACTTCTATCTTTGCTTTGCTAGTTGTTCGCTCTATTGCCATGCTGCGCTACCTACCACTTGCTATATCATGCCTCCCATATTGCCATGTCAAGCCTCTAACCATCCTTTCCTAGCAAACCATTGTTTGGCTAAGTTACCGCTTTTGCTCAGCCCTTCTTATAGCGTTGCTAGTTGCCGGTGAAGTTGAAGTTTGTTCCATGTTGGAACATGGTTATTTTGGAATATCACAATATCTCTTATTATATTAATGCATCTATATATTTAGTAAAGGGTGGAAGGCTCGGCCTTATGCCTGGTGTTTTGTTCCACTCTTGCCGCCCTAGTTTCCATCATACCGGTATTATGTTCCTTGAGTTTGCGTTCCTTACGCGGTTGGGTGATTTATGGGACCCCCTTGACAGTTCGCCTTGAATAAAACTCCTCCAGCAAGGCCCAACCTTGGTTTTACCATTTGCCACCTAAGCCTTTTTCCCCTGGGTTTTTGCGAGCCCGAGGGTCATCTTTATTTAAACCCCCGGGCCAGTGTTCCTCTGAGTGCTGGTCCAAACTAGAGCCACTTGCAGCGCCACCTTGGGGAAACTCGAGGATTGGTTTTAGTTGTACGTAGTGTTCATCCGGTGTGCCCTAAGAACGAGATATGTGCAGTTCCTATTGGGATTTGTCGGCACATTCGGGCGGCTTTGCTGGTCTTGTTTTACCATTGTCGAAATGTCTTGTAAACCGGGATTCCGAGACTGATCGGGTCTTTCCGGGAGAAGGTTTATCGTTCGTTGACCGTGAGAGCTTATAATGGGCTAAGTTGGGACACCCCTGCAGGGTATTATCTTTCGAAAGCCGTGCCCGCGGTTATGAGGCAGATGGGAATTTGTTAATGTCCGGTTGTAGAGAACTTGTCACTTGACTTAATTAAAATACATCAACCGTGTGTGTAGCCGTGATGGTCTCTTCTCGGCGGAGTCCGGGAAGTGAACACGGTTTGAGTTATGCATGACCGTAAGTAGTTTCAGGATCACTTCTTGGTCATTACTAGCTTCACGACCGTTGCGTTGCTTCTCTTCTCGCTCTCACTTGCATATGTTAGCCACCATATATGCTTAGTGCCTGCTGCAGCTCCACCTCATTACACCATCCTTTCCTATAAGCTTAAATAGTCTTGATCTCGCGGGTGTGAGATTGCTGAGTCCTCGTGACTCACAGATTCTACCATACAGTTGCAGGTGTCGACGATGCCAGTGCAGATGACGCAATCGAGCTCAAGTGGGAGTTCGATGAGGAACGTGGTCGTTACTATGTTTCTTTTCATGATGATCAGTAGTGGAGCCCAGTTGGGACGATCGGGGATCTAGCATTTGGGGTTATCTTATTTTCATTTGGTTTTGACCGTAGTCGGTCTATGTGTGGATTTTGGATGATGTATGAATTATATTTATGTATTGTGTGAAGTGGCGATTGTAAGCCAACTCTCGTTATCCCATTCTTGTTCATTACATGGGATTGTGTGAAGATGACCTTCTTGCGACAAAACCACAATGCGGTTATGCCTCTAAGTCGTGCCTCGACACGTGGGAGATATAGCCGCATCGTGGGTGTTACAAGTTGGTAATCAGAGCCATCCCCGACTTAGGAGCCCCCTGCTTGATCGAATCGCTGGCGTTGTTGAGTCTAGAACAAAAATGTTTTGAGTCTTAGGATTATATATATCGGAGAGTAGGATTCTTTTTACTCCTCAGTCCCTTTGTCGCTCTAGTGAGGCCTCCTGACGTAGAAGTTTTGACTCTTCTCTCCTCAAATTTCACTAAATTTTTTTTAGGATCACGCGGGTATCTTAGAATTGTTCCGATGGTTTTGTGACGAGAACATTGTTCTTGGTGCCTCCTGACATTTAGGGGTTGTGGCAGTGTCCCGGGGAGTTGAGCTCCGAGGTGTTGTCGTCACAATTTTATCGTTGCAGTTCTGGAATATCTGAGTTTCGCCGACATCGAAATCTCTTTTATGCAGTTGTTGGTGAGATCACCTCGACGCCACCCAGTACTGGGGCGAGAGTTCGGGAGTGTTGCCATAACTCGTATAACGGATGCTTTTCGAAGGTTGAGGTACACGATTTCCGAAGGTTTCTTGGTTATGTGTTGACGGATGGATACAGCTGGATCTAGGGATTGTTAGTTTGGGTGATATATTTTGTGTCCGCTGTTTCCCCAACACCAGATTGCATAACCAGAAAGTTTCGGGAGTTTATAAGTGGGAATTCAAGTAGCTCCTAGGATATCTTTCCGACAAACACATGAGATGAGATTGGGGTTCGACGTCTAGTGGTCCGCCTTTCCACGGTTGGTTTTACAGTGGTCTCATAGTGTCTTAAAGAGTCCTTGGCTATGCTGACTCGGGGACGCTTCGTATGTCATGTGCACTGCCTTGTACATGATGGTGCTGTACGATCGAGCCCGTGTGGGCCCCACCACGAAAACTTCGGACGAAATCTCTATCATATGTTTGTTCCGGCTTATTCTGCAAGCCAATACTTTGTTTTGTTTTGATTTGTGGTATTCGAGTCGCTTCGAAGTCAAATGTTGATTCCTTACCTTTTTTCTAAGTGGCTTCTCACCTTAATGGAAGTGTGATGATTTACTATGGAATTCATTCGTTCATCCTCGTTCGAATGTTTATTGTGAAGACTATATGTTGCAATTTCTATCCGTTGATTCAATTTGTCTATTTGTCTATCAAGATGCTAACGGATGTCACCCTCTTCAGGATGGCTCCGCCAACGCGTCAGAATCCGGAACGCAATGAAGGGAGTCAGGCGAACCCTCCGCCACCACCTCCGCCTCCGGAGGCATGGCAAGCTATCATGGCAGCCACCAACGCCAATGCTCAGATGATTCTTCAACTCTTGCAAGAACACACCCAAGGGCAAGGCAATCAAGGAAATCAAGGCCAAGGCAACAATCAGCCTCATTTCGCTACCCTCAACCAGTTTCTCGCAAATCAGCCCAAGTCTTTCAGCTACTGTGCCGAGGCCACAGATGCCGATGATTGGCTCGTGGACATCAACAAGCATTTTGAATGTAGCAATGTCAGGCCTGAGGACTTTGTCAAGTTCGCTTCTTTTCAACTCAAGCATCAAGCCGCTGAGTGGTATCAACAATACAAAGATTCCAGAGGAGGTCGTGTGATTACCTGGGATGATTTCCGTCGAGACTTCAAAGCTCACCACATTCCACAAAGTGTTGTTGAGAGCAAGCGTGAGGAGTGCCGCAATCTCAAGCAAGGCAGCATGTCTGTGTATCAATACAATACTCAATTTCAGAAAATCGCTCGCTTCGCTAAGCAAGACGTTCCTGATGAAAAGAGCATGATCTATCAATTCAGAGGTGGCCTCAGAGAAGATTTGCAATTATCTCTCGTGCTTTTTGAGCCGACCAAGTATGATGATTTCTACAATATGGCACTGAAGCAAGAGGCTCCTCAGCTCAAGTGTGAGGCTTCTAAGAAGAGAGTCAGGGATGCAGTTCAGTATTCTTCTTCCTCACTAGTGGCTGCTAAGCAACAAAAGTTCTGGTTGCCTCCTCCTCCTCCGTTTCGTCAGCCTTACCAGCAGAAGAACAAAGGTGGCCACGGATCTTCCCACCCACCCAACCCTGGCTATCAGAACAAGTATCAGAATCAAGCTCCAAAGTCGAATGCTCCTTATCATCGTCCACTCTCAGAGGTGACTTGCAACAAGTGTCAGGAGAAAGGTCACTATGCTAACAAGTGCTTCAACCAAAGGCGCCTTCCGCCTCCTCCTCCTGTGAGATCTTCCAGCAATGCAATGGTCAAGCATAATCCCAAGTCTGCAAAGGTGAACATGATGAATGCAGCTCAAGCGGAGGATTCTACTGATGTGATAATGGGTAATCTCTCAGTTAATGATATTCCTGCAAAAGTTCTTTTTGATACTGGTGCATCTCTTTCTTTCATTTCAAGACCTTTTGTTGCCAAGCATGAGTTTGTGACGGAAAAGATTTCTCTCCCGTTGAAGATTGTGTCCCCGGGTAAGCAAATGACATCTAATAATTGTGTCCCGGATGTTTCCATCAAGATGGGAAACTATAAATTTTTGTCTAAACCAATTGTTCTTGGTGACTCGGATATTGATCTTATTCTCGGGATGGACTGGCTTTCTAAGCACAAGGCTCAACTTGATTGTGCTGCCAGGGAAATTCAATTGACACACTCTTCTGAGGATGTTATCATTTATGCCGCTCGTGATGAAACCATTCGGTTATTTTCTCTCAATGAGAAGGGCGAATTGAATGCCATCTCTCAAATTCCAGTCGTTTGTGAGTACCAAGATGTCTTTCCAGAAGAGCTTCCGGGTATGCCTCCTCACCGGCCAGTTGAGTTCGTTATCGATCTTGAGCCTGGCACTGAACCCATTTGCAAGCGTCCTTACAAGCTTGGACCCAAGGAGTTGAAGGAATTGAAGAAACATCTCGATGAACAAGAGCGTCTAGGTTTGATCAGACCGAGTTCATCTCCATGGGGTTGTGGTGTTCTTTTTGTCCAGAAGAAGGATGGCACGGACCGACTTTGTGTCGACTATCGTCCATTGAACAAGAAGACAATCAAGAACAAGTATCCACTTCCCAACATCAATGAGCTATTTGAGCAACTTAAAGGTGCTAAAGTATTCTCCAAGCTTGACCTTCGTATGGGTTATCATCAGATTCACATTCGTGAAGAGGATATTCCCAAGACAGCATTCAGAACAAGCTTTGGTTCTTATGAATATACTGTCATGTCTTTCGGCCTTGTCAATGCTCCTCCAACATTCTCTCGGATGATGAATTTCATCTCAACCCCTATACCAATGAATTCGTCCTGGTGTATCTCGATGATATCTTGGTCTTCTCCAAGAATAAGAAGGATCATGCCAAACATTTGCGATTGGTGCTCGACAAGCTCAGAGAGTATCAATTCTATGTGAAGTTTTCCAAATGTGAGTTTTGGCTTGATGAAGTTCTTTACCTTGGTCATATCATCTCTGCCAAGGGCATCACTGTTAATCCCAAGAAGGTGTCCGCAATTCTGAATTGGGAACCTCCTCAGAATGTCAAGCAGCTCCGCAGTTTTCTTGGTCTTGCAAGCTATTGCCGAAGATTCGTTGAGAATTTCTCTAAGATTGCAAAACCTTTTTCCAACCTCCTCCAGAAGCATGTGAAGTATGTCTTGTCTCCTGAGTGTGACGTTGCTTTCAACACTCTCAAAGAGAAACTCGTCATAGCTCCTGTCGTAACTCCTCCTGACGAATCCAAGCCTTTCGAAGTTTTCTGTGATGCTTCTCTTCAAGGTCTCGGTGCTGTGTTAATGCAAGAGAAGAAAGTTGTGGCCTATACCTCTCGTCAGTTGAAGCCCAACGAAAAGAACTACCCCACTCACGATCTTGAGTTGGCGGCAGTTGTCCATGCATTAATAACGTGGAGACATCTCTTGTTGGGAAGAAAAGTGGACATATTCACCGATCACAAGAGTCTCAAGTACATCTTCACTCAGCCCAACCTCAACCTCAGGCAAACTCGATGGGTCGAAATGATTCAAGAGTACAATCCGAGTATTGAATATACTCCAGGCAAAGCCAATGTCATTGCAGATGCTTTGAGCAGGAAGGCTTATTGCAACAGCTTAATTCTCAAGCCATTCCAACCGGATCTTTGTGAAGCTTTCCGCAAGCTGAATCTCCAAGTTGTTCCTCAAGGCTTTCTTGCCAACCTCATAGTCTATCCTACTTTGGAAGATCAGATTCGTGAGGCACAACTCCTGGATACCATGGTGAAGAAGGTGAAACGTGGTATCGACAAGGGTCTTTCCAAATACAAGTGCTATCGCATTGATGACAGAGGCACTTTATTCTTCGAGGATCGGATTGTGGTTCCTAAAGGTGATCTAAGGAAAGTCATTATGAACAAGGCGCACAATTCTCTTCTTTCCATTCATCCTGGAAGTACGAAGATGTACCATGACCTCAAGCAGTCGTATTGGCTCGAATGAAGCGAGAAATCGCTCAATTCGTGAATGACTGTGATGTCTGTCGAAGAGTGAAAGCAGAACACCAACGACCAGCTGGTCTCCTCCAACCTCTTGCTATCCCAGAATGGAAGTTTGATCATATCGAAATGGACTTCGTGACTGGATTTCCCAAGTCCAAGCGTGGAAATGATGCTATCTTCGTTGTCATCGACAAGCTCACTAAAGTGGCTCATTTTCTTCCAATCAAAGAATCCATCACAGCAGCTCAGTTGGCAGAGCTATACACCTCCAGGATTGTCTCCTTGCACGGCATTCCACAATTGATTTCTTCAGATCGTGGAAGCATCTTCACTTCTAAGTTCTGGGACTCCTTCCAGAAGGCCATGGGCACCAACATTCGCTTTAGCACAGCTTTCCATCCTCAAACTACTGGCCAAGTCGAGCGAGTCAATCAAATCCTTGAAGATATGCTCAGGGCTTGTGTCATTTCCTTTGGCATGAAATGGGAAGATTGTCTTCCATATGCCGAATTCTCCTACAACAACAGCTTCCAAGCGAGTTCGGGCAAGGCCCCATTCGAGATTCTCTATGGCAGAAAGTGCCGTACTCCTCTCAATTGGTCAGAGACTGGTGAACGCCAACTTCTTGGCAATGACTTAATCACAGAGGCTGAAGAAGTGTGTAAAGTCATCCGTGAAAATCTCAAAGCCGCGCAATCGCGCCAGAAGAGTTACTATGATAGTAAGCACCATGACTTGGCTTTCGAGATCGGAGACCATGTCTACCTCCGCGGCTCTCCAATGAAAGGCACTCGTCGTTTCGGTATCAAAGGGAAGCTTGCCCCTAGATACGTGGGTCCTTTCAACATCATTGGCAAAAGAGGCGAGCTTGCCTATCAACTTGAGCTTCCTTACAACTTCGCGAATGTGCACGATGTGTTCCACGTGTCACAGCTTCGCAAGTGCTTCAAGACTCCCGAGCGCACCATCAACTTCGAAGAGATTGACCTCCAAGAAGATCTGTCTTATCATGAGCACCCCGTTGCTATTCTTGAAGAAACTGAGCGCAAGACTCGCAACAAGTCAATCAAATTCCTGAAAGTGAAGTGGTCGCACCATTCCGACCGAGAAGCCACCTGGGAACGCGAGGACCACCTCCGTTCCGAATATCTGGAGTTCTTTCAGTCCTAGATCTCGGGACGAGATCCTCTCGTAGTGGTGGAGTGTTGTAACACCCCGGATGTAACTTTCCATATTTGTAACTCCAACGCTTGCCATTTTCGGCTATGTGTTATGATATTTCCTTCGTGGTCGGGTTTTGTCTTTCGTTTTGCATTTTGTTCATGTCATGCATTTCATATCATGTCATCATGTGCATTGCATTTGCATACGTGTTCGTCTTTTGCATCCGAGCATTTTCCCTGTTGTCCGTTTTGCAATCCGGCACTCCCACCTCCTCCGGCGCACCCCACTTGCTTCTTTTCGTGAGCGGGTGTTAAACATTCTCGGAATGGACCGAGGCTTGTCAAGTGGCCTTGGTATAGCACCGGTAGACCACCTGTCATGTTTCGTGCCATTTGGAGGTCGTTTGATGCTCCAACAGTTAACCGGGTAACCGCAAAGTCCTTTTGTGTGTTGCAGAAAAACCCCCCTCCAAACAGCCCAAAACCCCTCTAAGTCACTTCCATGCTCTAGGTCGTTCGACCACGATCGTGTGGGCGAAAACCGCGCTCCATTTGGACTCTCCTAGCTCCCTCTACCTATAAAACTCCCCCCCCTCCGAAAATATTCACAGATCAAACCCTAGAAAAATCTCCCCGCCGCCGCCGGACGCGTCCGCCGCCACCGGACACCTCCCCGCCGCCGCGCCCGGCCAACCAGGGGCCGACACGTGGCAGCCGTACGCCGCGCGCGCCGCCGGCCTGCCGGGCCCGTGCCTGGCCGCCGAGCCCGCAGCCGCTGCGCCTCTCCCGCTCGCGCGCGCCGCCGCCCTCTGCCTCGCCGGCGCCCGCCCTCCGGCGACTTCGCCCTCCGGCGCCACCCCCGCACCTGCCGGCGCCCGCCCTCCGGCGACTTCGCCCGCCGGCGCCACCGCCCGCACCCGCCGGCGACCGCGCCCCGCGCCCGCCGCGCTCCTCCTCCGGCCGCGCCCCTTCTTCCTCCTTCACGCCGGCTCCTCCCCGCGCCAACTCCGGCCCCGCGCGCCCCGAGCTCCGGCGAGCCCGAGCCGGCAAGCCTCGGCCCGATCCGATCCAGATCTCAGTCAACGGTTGACATCTCCCAAATTTCTCTGTCCCGAATTTTTTACAATATCTTGCCCTGTTCATCGCATCATAACTCTCTGCATATAGCTCCGTTTCATGCGTGTAATATATCGAAATGTTCGTCTCGAGATGATCTTCATTTTGTTCCATTGCACTATGTTCATGTGAGTCCATCTTGATGCCCAAATCTCTGGTGCAAGAGTGCTAATTGCTGTTAACTGCTATTACTTATCAGAACTTGAGGATTTGTTATTTTTGTTGCTATTGATGTGTGCATCTTATGAGCATGAGCTCTACATGTGTTTTGATGTATGCCATGCCATCTTTACAGAGGTGTATGCCCTGTATTTGTGTGATCTCTGTGGTGACTAGCACAAGCATGCAAACTAGGCTTCGTGATGTTTCTGTTTTCAGGAACTTAGTAAGTCTGTGACTGCTGATATTTTGTTGCTATGTATCCATGTGGCTACAGAGAGATCCATGCTTATTTTGGTGATGTTCAGTAAGGATGTTTTATAGATATAGTTGTGCTCTATCCATTCATACCACTGTTTGCAATTATGGGGTGCCATAGCATGTCCTAATCTTGCTCTACTTTTGCTATAAAATATTTCTGGCAGATTGTTAACATGATATTCAATTTTACCAAGCTTGTTGTAGTTGTTCCTTTCATGCTATGTATTTTCTCTTGCCATGGATAGCTTCATAAACATGCTATCTTGCTGTAGGTATGCTTGTTGTGTTATGTATTACCTTGTGGTGAGTGCATCATATCTTCTGGTTCTTTTTGGCTTATGATCAGTAAGAGACTTTTGTCATATGCATTTATTAGATTCATGTCATGCCTTTCTTTGCTGTGTTAAGGTCCTGTAGCATGTTGATTTCGTGCTCTGAACATTGTTACCTGATGCTGTTATGTTGTGATCTAGCCGTAGCTCAGTGAACCTGTTATCTTTTGCACTTTTGCCATACTTGTTTGAGCCTGTTGTGTTGTGATCTAGCCGTAGATCAGTGTTCATCTTTTGTCAAGCATCTCCTGTAGATTACTTTCATATGCTTTGTTGCTACGTTGGAGTGTTGTAGCATTGTTACTTGTTGCATTCTAAGTGCTATCATGCTGTTAATCGCAGAATCGTGTCATTCTTGTTTTGCTCGCCATTTGCAAACCGTGCATCAGTTTCTGGTGATCTTTATATCGATTTCAACCGAAATCATCTCATCTTTCCAGTGGCATGCTTGGTTTGCCAAGTTACTGCCTTGTTCATCAATTTTCTTCCGGAGCACGCATACACATCGCATATCATATCTTGCATATCATTCATGTATTGCATCATGTTGTTTGTGCATCTCCCGTGATTGATTGTGGTTCCATTTCTTGTGTTCTTGTTTTGGGTAGAGCCGGGAGACGAGTTCGTGAACGAGGAACCTGTCGAGTACGCATACGAGGATCAAGCTTTCAACAACTCTGAGAACCTTGCAGGCAAGATGACCATACCCTCGAAATCACTTCTATCTTTGCTTTGCTAGTTGTTCGCTCTATTGCCATGCTGCGCTACCTACCACTTGCTATATCATGCCTCCCATATTGCCATGTCAAGCCTCTAACCATCCTTTCCTAGCAAACCATTGTTTGGCTAAGTTACCGCTTTTGCTCAGCCCTTCTTATAGCGTTGCTAGTTGCCGGTGAAGTTGAAGTTTGTTCCATGTTGGAACATGGTTATTTTGGAATATCACAATATCTCTTATTATATTAATGCATCTATATATTTAGTAAAGGGTGGAAGGCTCGGCCTTATGCCTGGTGTTTTGTTCCACTCTTGCCGCCCTAGTTTCCATCATACCGGTATTATGTTCCTTGAGTTTGCGTTCCTTACGCGGTTGGGTGATTTATGGGACCCCCTTGACAGTTCGCCTTGAATAAAACTCCTCCAGCAAGGCCCAACCTTGGTTTTACCATTTGCCACCTAAGCCTTTTTCCCCCTGGGTTTTTGCGAGCCCGAGGGTCATCTTTATTTAAACCCCCGGGCCAGTGTTCCTCTGAGTGCTGGTCCAAACTAGAGCCACTTGCAGCGCCACCTTGGGGAAACTCGAGGATTGGTTTTAGTTGTACGTAGTGTTCATCCGGTGTGCCCTAAGAACGAGATATGTTTAGTTCCTATCGGGATTTGTCGGCACATTCGGGCGGCTTTGCTGGTCTTATTTTACCATTGTCGAAATGTCTTGTAAACCGGGATTCCGAGACTGATCGGGTCTTTCCGGGAGAAGGTTTATCGTTCATTGACCGTGAGAGCTTATAATGGGCTAAGTTGGGACACCCCTGCAGGGTATTATCTTTCGAAAGCCGTGCCCACGGTTATGAGGCAGATGGGAATTTGTTAATGTCCGGTTGTAGAGAACTTGTCACTTGACTTAATTAAAATACATCAACCGTGTGTGTAGCCGTGATGGTCTCTTCTCGGCGGAGTCCGGGAAGTGAACACGGTTTGAGTTATGCATGACCGTAAGTAGTTTCAGGATCACTTCTTGGTCATTACTAGCTTCGCGACCGTTGCGTTGCTTCTCTTCTCGCTCTCACTTGCGTATGTTAGCCACCATATATGCTTAGTGCCTGCTGCAGCTCCACCTCATTACACCATCCTTTCCTATAAGCTTAAATAGTCTTGATCTCGCGGGTGTGAGATTGCTGAGTCCTCGTGACTCACAGATTCTACCATACAGTTGCAGGTGTCTACGATGCCAGTGCAGATGACGCAACCGAGCTCAAGTGGGAGTTCGATGAGGAACGTGGTCGTTACTATGTTTCTTTTCCTGATGATCAGTAGTGGAGCCCAGTTGGGACGATCGGGGATCTAGCATTTGGGATTATCTTATTTTCATTTGGTTTTGACCATAGTCGGTCTATGTGTGGATTTTGGATGATGTATGAATTATATTTATGTATTGTGTGAAGTGGCGATTGTAAGCCAACTCTCGTTATCCCATTCTTGTTCATTACATGGGATTGTGTGAAGATGACCCTTCTTGCGACAAAACCATAATGCGGTTATGCCTCTAAGTCGTGCCTCGACACGTGGGAGATATGGCCGCATCGTGGGCGTTACACAAAACCTCAAAAAATGGCAACCATCCAAACAAAGACCAATCTTTGGGTCATGACCAAAATTTTGGTAAGGTGCACTTTGGCCACAATCCCAAGACACCCCAACACCCGGCTCGTCGAGGATGCACGGGGCGCCGGGACACGTCCGCGGAGTGGTGTAGCGCGGCCAACTGCATCCTCACGACCTGAGACCATGCCGGGTCGTCTTGCTTTTTCAATGACATGTGTCGATCGCATGTGAGCAAAGGGCATCTTCAACGTTGCCACGACCGCAGCTGACTACCCTGGCACACGAAAAACCCTCGTCCCTTACGCCGTCGTGCGGTGTGTTCCCAGCCGGCGCTAGCTGCCCGCGTTCATGCCGTCCGTCCGTATGCCGTCGTTAAGAGGCTCAGTGCCCGAGGAACCAACTCCGGCGACTTAATGACGCACCAGGACGCTTGGCCTCATCGGAATGCGCTACTTAAAGCGGCAACGCCAGCTAACCTCCACACCATAGCGCATCGTCCTCCTACCTGGCACCACATCCGCCATGACCGCAAGCGCGAACGCTCTGCGGGAGAGCTTGTCTTCGGGGATGGAGCTCGAGGTCGCCGCCCTCGCTCAAGTCGCCGCACGAGCGGTGGCCACGCTGGCGGCCGACAACGGGAGAACCGTCTGCCATGCGTCCTACTTGCCGCCGTCCAAAGTCCGGCACCGCCGAGGTCGGGGACTCCTCCGAGGATGAGTAGGGCATGGGAGGCGGCAGGGCATGGTGTGCCAACTGGCCGGCCCGTCTCCCGTGTTCTACTTTTCCTCGCCGGAGACCGCACCTTCACTTCACGGGTCTTGAACCCCGCCCCCGTACATGGAGATCGCACATGGAGGACGTCGGTCGCCGCCGTAGAATAGGTTTAGGGTCGGATTTCTTTTATTTTTCTGTCCTATAAAGTTTGAAATGTAATGAAAATCTATCGTGTTTGCATTAATCTCGGCCGGTGTATATGAACTTTCAAAATAATATAGTGTATTGTAGGAGTACTAGCAAGATGCCCGTGTGTTGCACGGAAGATCAAGATCTTGTGGGAGAAAAGGATGAACGAGGGAAGGCCTTATCTGCAAATGCACATTCATTCATTTCACATTTTTCTACATCTACGGGAACCTACGAAAGTGTTAACATAAATTGCCTCTCTCTCTCCTCCCCTGATTTTCATGGTGGTGGGCCCCTCCCTCCCCCAATCTACAATCAACAGCTCACACGTTTCACATTATGTTAATTACGTAACTGGGACTACGTAGGTGTAGCGTTACTCGTCCTAAAAAACCCAACTAAGCCAACCTCCGAGCATATTGTCGGGGGTTGGGTGCGACATATGCCAATGGATGGCTTATCATGGTGGGAGCGAGTAGAACTTCGCCGGTGCCTGGAAGCGGGATGAGGCGTAGACACGAACGCCGGCGTACTTTACCCAGGTTCGGGCCTCTCCTAGGAGATAACACCCCTAGTCCTGCTCTGCGGGGTCTCCGCATGATCACTAAGGCACAAGTGAATACAATGGTGCTCCTCGAGCTGTATGCTAGAGGTAGGAGAAGGCAAGGCTAGCTCTCTCCTTTCTCTATGGGCTGGTCTAGTTCTAACAGGTTGGGAACCCTTTGCATGGGTGCCCTGGGGGGTTTATATAGGCCTACGCCCCAGGGGTACAATAGTAATCCGGCCGGGTGTAGGACCCGGCTGTCGGTCTCTCCGGTTGCCGGCTTCTCCGCCGGCTGCTGGGGCCCGCCGCCTGGCGAGCCTCGTCGATTGGTCTGGTACGGGGCCGACAGGCCGCCTCCGCTGCTCACGGGTCCTGTCGACCGCTGATCACTGTAGCCGTGATGTTAATGATGGAGGCTTGGTCAGGAGAGCGTGGCTACAGCCCCTGCCGCCTGGCGGACGATTACTATAGCCACTCCGCGTCTCGTCTGGTTAATGGCGCGTGGGGTCCTAGGAAGGGGCTGGCCGACTGCTGGAGGCCGACCTCCCTCGGATCCGACTGGTGGGGCTCTAGCCGTCTTCTGGGCTCTCGCTGATCGGTGGGGCCTGTCGTCCCCGGGCCGTAACGACAGGCCATCGTGGGAGCAGGGCCCCGCCTACTTGTGCTGACGCCAGGGGCGGAGTGGCAACAGTGCCGCGCCGAGCGGAGATCTCCGTCGGTACGGTGCACTGTGTCCACGCCCGTCCCTGGGTCGGGGGGGGGGGGGGGGAGGGCTACGCTGTAGCCACTCCCTATCTTGTCTTTCTTGATGAGGGCGCATGCTTCATTGGCGCCACGGGCGGACTGCTAGGGGCCGGCTTCTCTGGAAGCCGCCCGCTAGGAGTCGGCTCGCCTTGATGCCGGCTTCTAGGACTCGGCCGTCTTCGGGCAGCCGGCTATTCCTCCAACCGGCCACCAGAAGGCGGCACTTCGTCTTAGCGCTTTGAGGGGCGCAGCCTGCCCCGATGTCTTGAAAGGTTATGGGTCTCGGGTTAGCCTACCCGTGGCCCATTACTCCGACAGTAGTCCCCGAAGCTGGTGAGGTGCCGCGGCTAAGCAGCCGAGTAGCCTTAGCAGTTTCTTTCTCCGAGTGCTTGAGGGGAAGCTTCGTCCGACTTCTGCCGGGCCAACTGGCAGGAGTCGGCCTCGCCCAATCTGATTTATCCAAACTTCGATCGCGGCGGCGGGAACCAATTGGCGTGCTTGCTAAGCCTCCAGACCGCCGCCCGTTGTGGGCATGTCACGTAGCGTCGAGCGGCCGGGCCAGCCTGCCAGCCCACGCTCGCGATGGGACGCGCCTGCTGGCGGGGCCCGCCACTACCACGCCTCGGCACGCGAGCGGATCCGCTGCGGCCGAGGTGGGCGGTTGAGGTTCCCGCGGAGTTACTGCGCGCAGTAACTCGCGCGATAAACATGGGGGGCGTGGGATCGTGGGTGCAGTAAATCCCACGCTCGCCCCCTCGGCTTCGCAACCCGTAGGCCTATAAGTAGGGGGAGGAGGTGGGAGCGGCGGAGCACGCGTGTTCCTCCTCCCCATTCTTTCCTCCAAGCCACGCTGAGCGCTGCGGTGGTTCGTTTCCGATGAGCTCATCTTCCAACCCCATGCCCCCTATGGCGCGCTCCGGAGCATGGGACGGCTCCGAAGTTCATGACGACCACGTTGATTTCCTCCGCCAGACGCGGCGGCTGCCCGGCAAGGACTACGTGAAGGTCCGCCTCGCGCCGAAGGGGGAGATCTCACCGGCGCCAGAGGAGGGCGAGCGGGTCGTCTTCCGCTCGCACTGCCTGCGCGGCCTTGGCTTGCCGGCGAGCAGCTTCTTCCGGTCCTTCCTCGAGTTCTACGGTCTCTAGCCACACCACCTCACCCCGAACACGGTGGTGCTGCTGTCCGCCTATGTCACCTTGTGCGAAGGCTTCCTCGGCGTCCTCCCCACCATCGAGCTTTGGGGGGAGTTCTTCTACATCAAGCTCGGCACCCTCGTCGCGGGTGTGCCGGCCCAATGCGGTGCGTTCATTGCGGTGCGGAGGTCGGCGGCCGACAATCCATTTCCTCCCATCACGCTGATCTAGTCGGTGAAGATGTGGTAGCGGTCGTACTTCTATATGAAGAGCGTCTTCCCGGAGGGCGACTGGGTCAACTTGCCGGCTTATGAAGCCGGCCCGCCAGCTGGGAGGTGGCCCAACTGGTCGTACCGGGCCAGGACGCTATCGCCTTCTGGAGCCGTCGCCATCGCGCGACTCCGAGTGTTGACACAGACAGAGGGCCTGACCGGGCCTGACTTGCTGTCCGCCTTCGTGGCGCGCTGAGTGCTCCCGCTCCAGAGCCGCCCTCACATGATTATCTAGATGAGCGGGCACCGGGACCCAAGCCGGCTGTGCACCAAGGAGATGCCTCACTCAGATCTAGCTCACATGGTGAACTACCTCGCGAACTGCGAGATTACGGAGGAGTGGCGGTTCCGCAAGGAGCCGTATTCACGCGCCAACCCCCCACCTATGGTAAGTTGTCTTTCTTTTTTCTCTGTCTCTTTGCTGCCGAGTCCGGCCTGCCTGCCCTGACCAATCGGCCTTTGAGCAGAGCCCCCTCCTCCAGCCGGCAGCCGGCGCCGCGGGTCCGGAGCGCCAATTCCTCCCCGACCGAGCGGAGAGCGACGTCGACGACCCCGACTTGGGGGCGGCGGCCTTGGAGGACGACGCCGAGGGAGGAGGCGGCAAAATAGGCGGCTCGAGGCTCGGAGCCAGCCTCGAGGACTGGCCTGACGACGACGCGGGGGAAGTCGCCCCGCGCCTCCAGCCAGGAGTCGGCCAGCCGGGCGCGAGCTCGTCTGCCGCGCCAGATGCCCAAGGCGGCGCGAAGAAACGCCGGGCCACGCCGAGCTTGTTCGGCAGTCGGCCGAAGAAGCCCAAGGGCTCGGCCGCAGCGACCAAGCGGGACGAAGCGGCCGCGAAGGCCATCCACTTCCACAAGGAGGTGAAGAAGCCGCAGCTGGTTTCCACGTAAGTACTACCTTCCTCCTACGCCTTCATTTTTTCCTTGTTGGTTCTGTCTGAGTGTCTTTACTTTGTTTCCCTTGATCTAGGGCTCCGCTGTCTCTTGAGAAATCGTCCGCCGCCTCAAACGTGGGGTCGGCGGAGACCTCCACCACCACCCGGTGGATTGACCCGGCCGCCGACCTCTGGGAGGCGAGGGAGCGGAATGCGCAGGAAGCACGCGAGGAGCAGGAAGCCGCCCGCCTGGAGAAGGCGGAAGCAGAGAAGGCGGAGGCTGCCGCCCTCAAGAAACTGGCGGAGGCCGAGGCAGCTGACGCGGCGAAGAAGCAGGCCGTGGAGGCCGCGCACCGCCAGTCGGCGGTATTCATCACTCCCCTGAACTCTGCGCCGCCACCTCTGGAGTTCGTGGCGCAGACTGGGGAAGTCGGCGACGAGCACCCGATCATGGAGAGGGACGGCGGCGACGTCGCCATGCCGGACGTGATGGTGGCTCCACCGCCGCCGTCCGGGAGCGCGCAAGGTGAGCAGCCGGTGGACCCGCCAGTGCCGCCGACTGGAAACGAGTTGGTGACGGGCCCGATTCCTGAGGCCGGCACACCGACGCGCCGCCGACTCGCAAAGGCGGCCTCGGCGCCACGCCTGCTGGAGACTGGCGCCGCGGGCTCCTCGATCCCGGACACCGAGGTGACCAGCGCCGCGCTCACTGGGTGGGTGCGGGTTGGCGGGACGGGCCCTCTGAACAAGGCGATGCTGGATGTTCAAACCAAACTCCGCGCTGAAGCCGACGCCATCAAGAACTGCAACAAGGCGTATCTGGCATCGCGAGAGGCCATCCGGGTATGCTTCTTGCTTCTTCGTTCTTAACTCTTGTATTGCTTCGTGGGGGCGCGTCAGCGCACCCACTGGGTGTAGTCCCCGAGTTCCGGGCCGGCTGTTGGGCAGGCGGCGCGGAACTTTAACTAGCAGGCTCTGAGAGCTGATATCATTGCTGCAGGACTATCATAACCTTCGTGCTGCCGCCTTTAATTCCAAGGTCCAGGAGTTAGATCAACATGCTGTTGACTTGTCGGAGAGCCAGAGTAAGTCTTCTTCCTTTTCCTGCGGGGGCGCGCTGGCGCACCCACGGGCGGTAGTCCCCGAGATTCGTGCCGACTGCTGAGCAGTCGGGCCGGATCTCCCCGGCGACTATTCTTCTTTCTGTTGACGACTCCTTTCTCCGCGGGGGCGCGCTGGTGCACCCGCGGGCTGTAGTCCCCGAGATTCGGGCCGACTGCTGAGCAGTCGGGCCGGATCTCCCCGACGACTCTACTTCTTATCTGTAGGCAACTGACACCTTTTCCTTCTTCTTTCTCCGCAGAAGCCAACGCCACCTTGCAGCAGCAGCTGGGCGAAGCCAACACTGCGATGCGCGCTAAGGAGGAGGAGCGCAGCAAGCTGCCTGAAGAGCGCGACCGGCTTGTCACGCAACTGGCGGAACATGCGGAGCTTCTAAAAAAAGCCCAGAAGGAGGCGGAGGACAAGGAGACCAGCCTCCTTGCTGAGTTTGCGATCGAACGCTCCACCTGGACCGACAAGGAGGCGATGCTGACTTCCGGCTTTCACGAGATCAAGGACATAGTCGATGGTGAGCTTCCCTCCTTTTCCTTCTTTAAGCTGCCGGCTGTTGGTCGAGCCGGCTTCTCGTCTCTAACTTTGGCTCTTTGCTTTCTGTCTTGGCAGACTTCTTCCCTGGTCACTCGGACGCCGCCAATCAGGCCATTGAAGCTGATCGCGAAGGACAGAGGGTGGACGGCACACAGATCGCCGCCGATGCTCCCCGAACCCTTAGCGAGCAAATCCTGAGCATCGAGGCCCGTCTTCGGCCGGCTCACCGGATGCTGCACCGGCTTCAGCGTGTCGGTGCCCAGGCGATCGCCGCCCTGTGGCCGGACATGCCGGCACCGCGCACTTCCAGTTGGACTGCCGACTGGCTGGAGGTGGCGGCCGGCCGTCTTGAGGCCTAGAAGGGCTCCTCGGCCCGGACTGGAGCGTGCCGGGCCTTGGGATTCGTCAAGGCGTAGTACCCTGGGCCGAGTCTAGCCCAGCTAGCCACGTTCTGGCTGGAGGCTCAGGAGGAGTTGGCGGTCGTGGAAGATGACCTCGTCAAGCGTGCGGCGTCAATCGCCGCGTACACCGACACCAGCATGTTCGTCCCGGAGCGGGTTGAGAACGGAGCCGAGGCGCCACTAGAATGGTTCGGGCTGAACCCGGAAGACGGCGAGGACTCGGCGGAGGTGATCGACTCCAGCGGCGAGGAAGAAGGCGAGGCAGAGGAGGGAGGCGAAGAGGAGGCGCCAGAGGCCGGAGCAGACGGCCAGCCTCAGCTCGACCGCGCCTCCAGCAACGAGCCACGCCCAACCGAGCCGGCTACCACTGGAGGCGACCAAGCGGAGACTGACCAGCCGGCCACTCCACCAACCGCCACCGCCGACTCCTCTGATCCACCGAACCCGTCTGCCGCTCCCTAGGCCGCCAGTTTATCTTTGCTTTACCTATCTATCAGTCTCGACGAACTTGTTAATTTTGCACAATTCCACCCGGGGGGTGTATCTCAAACTTTTGTTGAATATTGGCCGAGGGCCTTTGCTATGTAAAATATTTTTCCGAGTTCTATCTTTTCTTGCTTGTTGCTCTTTGGCTTCTTTCCTTTGCCGCCTTCCCTTGGTTGCCGTCTTGCCAGCCGAACAGCCGCTCTACGGACTATGGCTGGGTCAAGTACTTAGCTACTTCCGGGAAGGCAAGTACTTAGCCGTTTTTAGAGTTTTTTTAGCAAGTTAAGTAGAAGCCGGCCGGCCGGCTGCTCAGCAGTCGGTCGAAGAGGCCGGAAGCCGGCCTGAACTGTGCACATGCTTTGGGTCCTTAGCCTTTTTCATGTGGGCACCCTTTCTGCCTTACTCCTCCCTGCCAAACAGTCGCTCTGCGAGCTGTGGCTTCTAGCAGGAGACGGCTTAAGTGCCGACACACTACTTGTCCGGTTGCAGGAAGCATTTCATAGTACAAGGCGGCGAGTCCCCGGGCCGACTAGTCGGACCCGGTGCCAAGCGGCATAGAGAAAATGACATACTCATAGGCATAATTCTTATCATATAGATAAAAGAGGGCAATCCCCGAGCTCTTCTCAGGGGACCCGGAGTCTTCGTACTTTAATACAAAAGGTAGTGTGGTACATACTGCATCAACTATAAAATCTTCGGAGGAGATTTGCATTCCATAGCCGCTCCGTCTCCTTGCCAGAGTCGTCCCTCTTGCGTGCCCGAGGCTTCTGAGCATCGATCAGGTAGTAGGAGTCGTTGCCCAACAGTTTGCTGATGATGAAGGGGCCTTCCCAAGGCGCTGAGAGCTTGTGCTGGCCGGCTGTTCGCTGGATCAGCCGGAGCACAAGGTCTCCTTCTTGGAAAGATCTCGGCTTGACCTTCCAGTTGTAGTATCGGCGCAGGCTCTGCTGGTAGGTGCTGGACCGGCTGAGTGCCAACAGCCGGCCCTCTTCCAGTAGATCGACGCCGTCTTGACGTGCTTCTTCTGCCTCCTCTTCGGTGTACATGGTGACTCGAGGGGAGTTGAATTCTATGTCCGTTGGGATGACGGCTTCGGCACCGTAGATGAGGAAGAAAGGCGTGAAGCCGGTTGACTTGTTCAGAGTTGTGCGCAGGCTCCAGAGGACGGCTGACAGCTCGTCGAGCCAGCAGCCGGCCGAACGCTCCAGAGGCTCGACCAGTCGAGGCTTGATGCCGGACAAGATGATGCCATTTGCTTGCTCTACTTGGCCGTTTGACTGCGGATGGGCAACAGACGCTAGGTCCAGTCGGATGCCCTGCGTCGCACAGAAACGGGCCAAGGCGCCTTTGGCAAAGTTCGTGCCATTGTCGGTGATGATGCTGTGTGGTATGCCATACCGGATGGTGATGTCGGAGATGAAAGTCACAGCAGTCGGACCATTCAGCTTCTTGATTGCTTTTGCTTCTACCCACTTGGTGAACTTGTCCACCGCGACAAGCAGATGAGTCATGCCACCTCGTGTTGTTTTGAATGGTCCCACCATGTCCAGGCCCCAGACAGCAAAGGGCCAGGCAATGGGGATAGTCTTGAGTGCAGAAGCTGGCTGATGTGGCTTGGAACGGAACTTCTGGCACCCTTTGCATTTCTGGACCAAGTCTTTGGCGTCTTCTAGAGCAGTCGGCCAGAAAAAACCATGGCGGAAAGGTTTGGCGACAAGTGCTCTTGAAGCCGCATGGTGGCCACATTCTCCTTGATGGATATCGTTGAGGATTGCTTGGCCTTGCTCCGGCTCCACGCAGCGCTGGTAGACATCAGTGACACTGCGCCTCACAAGCTCTCTCTTGACCATGGTGTATGCTGCTGCCCGGCGTTGCACTTGCCGGGCCGAGATCTCGTCCGTCGGTAGCTCTTTGTTTACCAAGAAGTTGATGATGGGCTGGGCCCATGAAGGTGCTGCGATTTCTTCAACTGCCTGGACTTCAACTTGAACGAGGGCGGTTGGGCCGAGAGGCGGCGGGTTGGAGTCGGCTGCCGCTTGCTGGGTCGATGAAGTCCCCGGGCCGACTGCCGCAGTCCCCGGGCTGACTGCCGCAGTCCCCGGGCCGGGCTCTGAAGTCCTCGGGCTGACCGCTGCAGTCCCCGGGACGGGTGCGGCTGCAGCAGCCCCCGAGCCGCCTGCTGGAATTCCCGTGCCGGCTGCTAGAGCTCTCAAGTCGGATCCGACTGCTTCAGGAGGAGCCGGCACGAAGATAGAATCTGACTCTGGCGACGGCTTGATAGACGGCTTGAGGAGGCGTTGTAGGGCGACGCCGGTCGGTATTGCTTGACAGGTGGAGCCGATTCGTGCCAAGGCATCTGCTTTCTCATTGTCATTTCTTGGCACATGGCGAAACTCGCACCCTTCAAAATATCCAGTGAGTTGCTGTACGAGGAAGCGGTAGCTCGCCATGTTTGCATCTTTGGCGTCCCAGTCGCCTGACGACTGTTGGACCACTAAGTCAGAGTCACCATAGCACAGGATCCGGCGAATGCCGAGCTCTTTGGCAAGCCGGAGCCCGTGAATGAGTGCCTCGTATTCAGCGACGTTGTTGGAGATGGCAAAATGAATTTGCAGCACATATTTGAGCTTGTCGCCTTTGGGAGAGGTGAGGACGATGCCGGCTCCCAAACCGGTACGCATCTTGGAACCATCAAAGTGCATCTGCCAATGGGTGGAGTCCGGCGCTGGTGGCAGGTACTGGGTCTTGGCCCAGTCGACGAGGAAGTCGGCCAGTGCCTGTGACTTGATGGCGGTGCGAGGCTGGTAGTAGATGGTGTAAGGGGCCAAATCTATGGCCCATTTGGCCACTCGGCCTGAGGCATCTCGGCTTCCAATGATCTCGGCAAGCGGAGCCGTGCAGACAACAGTGATTGGGTGCTCTTGAAAGTACGGCTTCAATTTCTTGGCGGCAAAGTGCACGCCGTAGCACATCTTCTGATAGTGGGGGTAGTTTTTTTTGGAGGCTGACAGCACTTCACTCAGGTAATACACCGGTCTCTGGACTGGTAGTGCCTTTCCTTCCTCCTTGCATTCTACCACTATGACTGTGCTGACCACTCGGCTGGTGGCGGCGATATAGAGGAGCATGGGCTCCTGATGAGTCGGAGCCGCCAGGACAGGTGGGGTAGTCAACATCTTCTTGAGCTGGAGAAAAGCTTCATCCGCCTTGTCGTTCCACTCGAAAAAGTGGTGTTCTTCATGAGCTGGTACAGGGGAAGAGCCTTCTCGCCCAGCCGACTAATGAATCGGCTGATGGATGCCAAACAGCCGGTGAACTTTTGTACGTCGAGCAGTCGGGTGGGCACTTCCATCCTCTCGATGGCCTTGATCTTCACAGGGTTGCACTCTATGCCGCACTCTGAGACCAGGAATCCAAGAAGCTAGCCGGCTGGTACTCCGAAGACACATTTCTCCTGGTTGAGCTTGATTTTAAATTGGTGCAAGTTCTCAAAGGTCTCTTTGAGGTCTTCTAGCAGCGTTCCACGCTTCTCCGTCTTCACCACAACATCGTCCACATAAACGTGGGCATTTCTGCCGAGTTGTTTGAGGAGGCACTTCTGCATGCAATGTTGAAACGTGGCGCCGGCATTCCTCAAGCCGAACGTCATGGTCAAGTAGCAGAAGGCTCCAAATGGTGTGATGAAGGCGGTCTTCAGCCTATCGGCCGGGTTTAGCTTGATCTGGTGATACCCTGAGTATGCATTCAAAAAACTCAGCAGCTCGCATCCGGCTGTGGAGTCTATCACTTGGTCAATTCTCGGCAAAGCAAATGGGTCTTTGGGGCAGGCTTTGTTCAGGCTGGTGTAATCAATACACATGCACCACTGCTTGTTTTTCTTCAGCACAAGGACTGGATTGGCCAGCCACTCTGGAAAGAACACTTCCATGATGAAGCCGGCTGCCAGCGGCCAGGCTATCTCTTCTCCAACGACTCTTCTCTTCTCTTCCGACAGGCGGCGCAAGGGCTGCCTGACCGGCTTGGCATCAGATCGAACATGTAACTTGTGTTTGGCGAAATCCGTCGGAACACCCGGCATGTCTTTGGGTGACCATGCAAAGATGTCCCGATTCTCACGGAGGAAATCAACGAGCTCGCCTTCCTATTTGCTGTCAAGGTTTGGGCCTATGATAGCGTACTTCTCCGGGTGCTCCGGGTCCAAGGGTATCTTCTTTGTCTCTTTGGCTGGCTTGAACGAGCCTTCGGCTTCCGACTCCTTGGGGTTGGGTGACATTTCCGGCTGCTTGCCCGCCATCGCCACAACTCGGTCAAGGAGCCGCTTCTCGGCCGCGATCACAAGGGACTCGGCCAGCCGGCTGCTATCTGCTGTGCAGGCGGATGACTTCTTGTAATCCCCTGCTATGGTCAGAATTCCCTTGGAACTTGGCATCTTCATCTTGAGGTAAGCATAGTGGGGGACCGCCATGAACTTGGCCAGAGCAGGCCGGCCAAGTAGTGCATGGTATGGGCTCTTGAGGTCCACCACCTCAAATCAGATTGGCTCTCGGCGGAAGTGATCCTTGTCTCCAAAGAGGACGTCTATCTGGATCTTGCCGATTGGTGAGCAGGAAAGGCCAGGAACTATGCCATGGAATACAGTCCGGCTGGACTAAAGCTGCCTTTGTTTGATTCCTAACTTCTCCATGGTATCTTTGTACAGGATGTTGATGCTGCTGCCGCCATCTATCAGAACTCGGGAAAACCGAGCTGCTCGCCTATCAGTGGCAAAGGTGGCATCTAGAACCAGGGCGTAGGAGCCGGGATTGGGCATCACTTCCGGGTGGTCAGCTCTGCTCAAGCTGATGGGCTTCTCGGACCAATGCATGAACTCGGGGGTCTCTGATGCCACTGCATTTACTTCTTGCTGTCATTGCTGTCTGTTGTGCTTATCGTTGGCCATGCTGGTGAACATGACATAAGCTCCGTGCTCTTTAGGGTACTCGTCTTGTATGGCTCCGACTGGTCGAACTGCCGGCTGCTGGGGCGGAGGAGGAGGCGGCTGCCCAGCAGGCGGAGGAGGCAGAAGGCCGTCACCCTTGGCGATCCTGGTGAGCCAATGGCACTTCTGAGTGTTGTGGTTGGACGGCTTCATGCCGCTGTGAAATTTGCAGGGCGCGTCAAGAGTCTGCTCATACGAGAAAGCCGACAGCCAATTGGGCTTGCCGCCCTTCTGGCACTTGGATGGAGGCTGCCCTTCCGGCTGCTGGTCTTCGATTGTCGCCACCTGCTGGCTTGAGGAAGCCGGCTGCATGGCCTTGCGCTTGTTGTCGCTTGGTTGCTTGCGCCGACTGGTGTCGCCAGCCGGGGTTCGTGGAGCTTGAGGGGCCACTTTGCCAGATGCATCTACTTGGATCTCTGCCTTCATGGAGGAGTCGGCCGTGGCATATTTATCTGCTACGATCAGCAGCTCATCGAGGGTCGCCGGCTCGTCGCAGAGAAGTCGGTGCTTGAGGAGGGTGCCCTCTCGGCACCCAGCGGTGAAATACTCGATGGCCTGCACCTCGTGCACGCCTTCGCACGAGTTGCGGAGCTCAGCCCAACGCGTGAGGTAGTCGCGAGTCGACTCGTTGGGGCCTTGTACGCACAAGGAGAGCTGGCGAGGTTTGGGCGGCCGCTTGTACGTGCTGGTGAAGTTGCGGATGAAGGCTTCGGTGAAGTCGACCCAGCTGTTGATGCTGCGGGGCTTCAAACTGTTCAGCCATGTCCGGGCCGTGCCCTGGAGCATGAGCGGAACGTACTTCACAGCAACGCGCTTGTTGCCGTTTGCTATGCTGACGGCCGTGGAGTGGTCGACCAGCCAGTCCTCCGGCTTCACGGAGCCGGTGTATTTGGGCGTGTCTCTTGGGAGCGTGAACCCTTTGGGGAAGGGCTCGTCTCGAACGCGGGGGCCGAAACAAGGCGGACCCAACTCATCTTCCTCTTCTAGCGCCAAGGATCGGTGGAGACAGTCGATCCGGTGGCGGGCATCGTTCTCTCCGATTCCTTCTCGGCGGCCGAGGCGGTCACCGAGCGTCGGGTGTTCAACAGGCGGCGGGGTGACGCGCCTTTCCCTGCGAGGGGGAGGAGGCGGACAGTCATCCCGTCGTTCCACTGCTCTCGGGCGGCCATCTTGGTCGCGCTCGATGGTGATGCGAGTCCGGCTACGGCTGGCAGCCGGTTCCTTGTCTCTTCTTCCGCGGATGCCACCAGTCGGCGTCCGGGATGTCGCGCCTTGATCTCGGCGAGGAGGCAGATCGTCGTTTTGCCGGTGAGGCGCCTCAGTGCGGCAGCCGGCCTCGTGCTGCTCGGCAGCCGCGTCGAGGAGCCGCTGGACGCGCTCCGCCATCTGGCGACGTTCTTCACCCTCAAACTTGTCCAGCTCTTCTGCTGCCGCCTGGGCAGCTCAGATATTTTCCGCGGGCGTGGCGTAGACAGGGCGATCTGCCCCGAACAGGTTGGCGATGGCCACGCCGCGCTGCTGGACCGTGCCAAGGCGGCTGGGCCCCCCGGGAGCCGGCGTGCCGCCCATAGCGCGGTCCATCTCGCGCTGGTAGGCCTCCGACAGGCGTCTCATGCTGGCCAGCTTCTTGGCGCCCTCGACGAGCTAGACGCGGCGTGCTTCCAGCATCTCGGCGTCGGCGTCTTCCGGGATGGGCGCCGTCAGGTCTTGCAGTGTCGCGTCGAGCGGGTCATGAGCACCTCCGCCGAAGTGCTCGTTGTGGCCGATGACAAGCACCTTCGTGACGGCGCTTTCGCCGCTCTCCGCGCAAGGAGGCGGCTCGTCGTAGACCACCACGTTGGTGGGGAACTCGTCAAGCGACGCTGTGTCGGAGTCGACAAGTATCGGGTCGGTGGAGCCAATAGATTCCAAGTCCGCAGCAGGCTCGCTGGTGACGTGGAGCTGATCGAGGAGGCTGACGAGGCGGCTCTCAGGGCCGTCGGTGCCCGCATCAGACGCGGGCTCGTCAGAGAGGCGAACCTCACCAACAAGATCAGTGAGGCAGCTCGCCGCGCAGGCGATCTCCGCGCCGTGGAGCGCGTCGGCGCAGACTTCGTCTAGCGTGCCGGGCTGGCCGCGCTCACGAGGGAGGAAAAGGGTTCCCGTCTAGAACAGGTCTCCGGACGACGGTGCACCTCGCCCCACGGTGGGCGCCAAATGTCGGGGGTTGGGTGCGACATATGCCAATGGATGGCTTATCATGGTGGGAGCGAGTAGAACGTCGCCGGTGCCTGGAAGCGGGATGAGGCGTAGACACGAACGCCGGCGTACTTTACCCAGGTTCGGGGCTCTCCTAGGAGATAACACCCCTAGTCCTGCTCTGTGGGGTCTCCGCATGATCACTAAGGCACAAGTGAATACAATGGTGCTCCTCGAGCTGTATGCTAGAGGTAGGAGAAGGCAAGGCTAGCTCTCTCCTTTCTCTATGGGCTGGTCTAGTTCTAACAGGTTGGGAACCCTTTGCATGGGTGCCCTGGGGGTTTATATAGGCCTACCCCCCAGGGGTACAATAGTAATCCGGCCAGGCGTAGGACCCGGCTGTCAGTCTCTCTGGTTGCCGGCTTCTCCGCCGGCTGCTGGGGCCCGCCGCCTGGTGGGCCCCGCCGACTGGTCTGGTACGGGGCCGACAGGCCGCCTCCGCCGCTCACGGGTCCTGTCGGCTGCTGATCACTGTAGCCGTGATGTTAATGACGCAGGCTTGCTCAGGAGAGTGTGGCTACAGCCCCTGCCGCCTGGCAGGCGATTACTGTAGCCACTCCGCGTCTCGTCTGGTTAATGGCGCGTGGGGTCCGAGGAAGGGGCTGGCCGACTGCTGGAGGCCGACCTCCCTCGGATCCGACTGGTGGGGCTCTAACCGTCTTCTGGGCTCTCGCTGATCGGTGGGGCCCGTCGTCCCCGGGCCATACCGTCAGGCCATCGTGGGAGCAGGGCCCTGCCTACTTGTGCTGACGCCAGGGGCGGAGTGGCAACAGTGCCGCGCCGAGCGGAGATCTCCGTCGGTACGGTGCACTGTGGCCACGCCCGTCCCTGGGTCGGGGGGGGGGGGGGATGGGCTACGCTGTAGCCACTCCCTGTCTTGTCTTTCTTGATGAGGGCACAGGCTTCGTTGGCGCCACGGGCCGACTGCTAGGGGCTGGCTTCTCTGGAAGCCGCCCACTAGAGTCGGCTCGCCTTGATGCCGGCTTCTGGGACTCGGCCGTCTTCGGGCAGCCGGCTATTCCTCCAACCGGCCATCAGAAGGCGGCACTTCGTCTTAACGCTTTGAGGGGCGCAGCCTGCCCCGATGTCTTGAAAGGTTATGGGTCTCGGGTTAGCCTACCCGTGGCCCATTACTTCGACACATATCGCGCGGGAAAAGACCCGGCCGCGCCGTTTTAGTCGGGATTATCGGATTACTAGTAGTAGTATCGATGGATCGTGCAAAGCAACAAGTTTTTTTGAGGGGGCGAAGCACCTAGTTTAAAAGGAAAAAAGGCGGTACACTCACGGCACCCCTTTCGCGGTCGCATTGCACCCCACACACGTTCGGTCCTGCACACGGCTCACGCAAACCGAACGCGCTTCGGCTTGCCTCTTCACTGACACGTGGGACTGCACTTGGAGAAACCGACCATGCGCCAAACTCCCCCCATCCACCGCGGGAAAATCCTCCCCCCCACACAAAAATTCCCCCCAAATCCTAGATTCAACCGCCCTTCGGCCAACTAGCCAATAATATTCCCCAAACCCCCGTCTCCCCCGTCCCCCTCCACTCCATTCGCTCCGCCAAAGCCGCCCTCCCCGCCACGTCGATACGTCGGCGCCGCGGCTCGTCGAGGGGACGCACGGCGATCCTCTCGCTCCCACAGTATGCTCTCGTAGACTGCCGTCCTCTAGCCGCGCCGCCACCGCTGGCGACGTTCTTGTGGAGGCGCACGGCGGTCAGCGCCGCCACCGCTGGCGACGTTCGTGTGGAGGCACACGGTGGTCAGCTTCTCCCACGGTACGCGCAGTCTAGACTGAGGCCCCGTGCATGTCGGTGTAGCGCTAAATGTTAGCTGATAGACGCTGTTAATCTCACAGTTTGCCGAAGTAGTTTACAGTCAATATGCTCTACTTAAGAAGCTTCCTTGCCCTGTTCTGCACTCAATCTGCTTAGCTGAGATGGCATGCCAAGGCCGATTAGTTGCTAAAATATCCTGCCATATATTTATTGTGACGTAGATTGCCATGGTCTAGTAGCCAATCTGTTAGGTGAAATAGCTCTACACCGTTTTATACTCGATCTTTGTTGCTGCGATGGCCTTCGATAGTTCGATGGCTGTGTGCTCGGCCTCATTGACTATTGAAACAGCCTGCCATAATTTAGCACTCAAATCTGTTTGCTGAATTAGCTTTACATATATTTCGTTACTTAGATCTGCTCGTCCAAATATCTTGCCATAGCTTTAGACATCGACCTAGGTATTTTCTTCTGGACTTCATAAAAAAGCATATATGTTTTTCCTGTAATATCTAGTAGAAGAACTAATTTGTATGTCTAACAGATGGATAGGACTTGGATAACTTCTGCTCAAAGATTCTCCGCTGCGTATGTCGAGGGGGTTGAAAACTTCATGAACTTTATCAGAGCTGAGTACGGTGGTCCGAAATCAGATGTGCTCTGCCCGTGTAGCAGTTGTATGAATTCAGTTACAAGACCCCAGTCAACTGTGCAAAATCATCTACACTTGTATGGGATGTCGGTCACATATACTAGGTGGGTTCATCATGGTGAAGCTGTGAACATCAATGTTATTGACTACGTGGAAGCAGCAGATCACCATCTTGATCTGCCTGATGCTCAGGTGGAAGAGGAGGAGGAGGAGGTGGTGGCGGAGCCAGTGAGTTTGACCAACGTTGAAACAATGCTATGAAATGCTCGTGCATTCCGTGAACTTTCACCTGCAGAAGAAAACGGTGGGCCCGCATGTTGGAACAATGCAACGTGGCTGTCACCCGAGGAAATAAGCTGTCAGTATTCTCAGCTATGGTCACCTTTCTTCAGGTGAAGACATCTGAGCGGATGACCAACAAATCATTCGATGCGATGTTGACTGCTTTCCGCAAAGCTTTCCCAGATGCGTCCGAGCTGCCACAAACCTACAGTAAAATGAAGAATTTCCTTCGTGCAGTTGGAATTGGATATGATATGATCCATGTTTGTAAGAATAATTTTGTTCTGTTCTGGAAGGATTATGCCAACTTAAATGAATGCCCGAAATGCAAATTATCAAGATGGAAAGATGGTGATGCTGTGAAGAGGATTCCTCATAATGTTCGGAGACATTTTCCAATTACACCAAGATTGCAGAGGTTGTTTCATGATGCTGAAACAAGAGAGGATGTACTGTGGCATTCTAGGAACCAGGATTTGAGAGATCAGAATGTAATGAGCCATCCATCACATGGTAGTGAGTGGAAAAGCTTCAATCAGAAGCACGAAACGTTTGCTGCTGACCCGAGAAACATTAGACTTGGCTTAGCTTCAGATGGATTTAACACATTTGGCCACCAGAGCGCCACATATAGCATGTGGCCAGTGCTTGGTATCCCTTACAACATGCCTCCAAATGTTTGCACCAAAGAATCAAACTACATGATGGCCTTGCTCATCCCAGGTCCAAAAAGTCTTGGAAAGGATTTTGATTTGTTCATGGAGCCTCTTGTGGAGGAAATTCAACAGCTATGGAGGGGTGTTCTCACTCGAGACCTATATAGCAGCCCACCAGCTGATTTCTTTCTGCGTGTTGTTATAATTTGGTGCATCCATGATTATCCGGCTTTGGGCACTATGTCAGGGCGAACGACACATGGTTACAATGCACGTGTTCGCTGTGATAGGAATCCGCTCTTATACGCAATACTTAGCAAGATCTGTTACGTTGGACACCGCCGTTTCCTTGCCAAGGACAAGACACATCCTAGAAAATACCGAAGACATGTGTTCAATGCAAAGCATGAAAACCGTGATGCATCAAAGAGGCTCACCGCCGATGAGTTGCAAGTGGAATTAGAGAAGGTCAGGCATATTACACCAGGAAACCATCTTGATAATGGTAGCGGGAAAAGGAAGCGTGGCAGTGCAGAAGAGAGATTATTGTTTACTCGCAGGTCCACTTTGTGGGACTTGGAGTATTGGAAAGATTTGGATCTGCGGCATAATCTTGATGTGATGCACATCGAGAAAAATATATGTGACAGCATTATCGGCACACTTCTTAATATTGAAGGCAAGACGAAAGATAGCTTAAAATCTAGGATTGATTTGACACACCTGGGTATCAGAAAGGATTTGCAGGTGCAAGATGAAGGTAAACCACGGGATATGGCACCAGCTGCGTATGTCTTGGACAAGATAAAAAGAAAAGAATTCTGCAAGGTCCTGTCACGTGTGAGATTCCCACATGGATTTGCTTCCAACCCTGAAAGGAGAGTCAGTGCAGATGGAGACAAGGTACAAGGGTTGAAAACTCATGACTGCCACGTCCTACTTCAAAGGGTTTTACCTGTTATCCTTAGAGGATTGGGCTGCCCTGACTTATACAGAGCAATTGTAGAGTTGGGACAATTCTTAAGGGAACTCTGCAGTAGAAATATCAGGATAGATGCTTTGGAGCGTCTTAGAGACAAGATACCAACTATCCTAGGCGACCTTGAGAAGATATATCCTCCAGCCTTCTTTGATGTGATGGTGCATTTGGCTGTTCATCTACCTGATGAGGCACTACTTAGAGGTCTAGTATAGTATGGCTGGATGTACCCTATTGAAAGGCGGCTAGGCACTTTCAAGGGCTATGTTAGGAATAGAGCTAGACCCGAGGGTTCCATTGCAGCTACAGAAGCGTTGACATTCTGCTCAAAATACATCGAAACAGCTAATCAGCTTAGCAAAGACGTGGATGAAGACAATCCCGGGCTCAATGTTTTCGATTATTCTGTTCGAGTTATAGGGAAGAGTTGACAAGAGGACAAACCTAAAGATTTGGACAAAATGGTTTGGTATGTGTTGAATAACTGTCCTGAGATACTACCTTATATCAAGTAAGTGCTAAGTACTGTAGCTTATACATCGTAATCTACTAAACTTGCAGCACATTCTTATATATTTAGATGTTTGACGCGATCACTATGTTGTGCAGCATCTACAAAAAGGAGTTACTGCCGCAAAATACAAGAAACATTGACAAACTGGTTATGGCAGGATTTGAGAAATGGTTCAAGAGCCATGTAAGCTTTTGAATTGCACTGACAGTTTTTTAAATATATTGAGTCCATAAGATGATCAACTTGTCTATTTTCTAACCATAGGTTAAGAAGATGCAGGAGGATGGGCAGGCAGTTGATGATGCCCTTTACTCACTAGCAATGGGTCCTGATACTCGATTAAGACATTATGAATCTTGCGTTGTTGGAGATGTGCGCTACAACACCCTTGCACGAGACGAAGGCAGGAAGACACAAAACAGTGCCATCATGAGCACGGATACGTATGACAAAGAGACAACTGAAATGTATGCTAACATAACAGACATTGTTCAGTTGCAGTATATCTCCAGTTTCGAGGATCATCGGTGTGTGGTTCTGTTGTGCTGTCGTTGGTATAACCTGTTTTCCAGGATCGCAAAACCTAGAGCTGATGATTATTTCAAATCCATCAATGTCAAGGCGGCGTACCAGACCAACGAGCCTTTTATTTTGGCAATCAAGCAACACAAATCTTTTTCTTGGAAGACACATTTGCACCTAGTGAAGATTGGAGAGTAGTGCAAAGGTTTGAGCAGAGGAATTCGTTTAATGAAGTTGCACAACAAGATGATGCTTACACTGCTCCTGATGTACAAGATAACACAGATGTTCCTAATATCTTTGAGAACCATCACGTCAATGACGCCAGCGAAAAGATTGGCTGTCGTGCTGTGGACATACAAGAGTTGATCAAGAAGAAGCCAACGTTCGAGGACGTTGAGGACGAAGAAGAAGATGACACCATGGGGAATTACGATTCAGACTGATAAACATGGCAAAGATGTTGACGCTGCTGCTGTGGATGTTGATTACATTGCTTTTGTCGTATTTGCCTGACAGAAGACGTTTTTTTATCTACTATGAGAAATTGTGTTTGCTATGACAACTGAAACCCGATGAACATGTTGTTTAGTATTTTCCTGTGAGAACATCACTTGTTATGTATGCTTATTTGTGTTTGGTGATTGTATGACGACTAAAACATGATGACATTGTTGTTTAGTTGTACTCATATTTGGCTGTGAAACTTGAATTTGATGACATAGTTTGCTGTTGGACTGCAATTTGCTCGACGTCTTCGAATGAGAACAAAGCTGACCCGACAGGTCCTCTGCTAATTTATTTATTTATTACCAAAGGGGCCTCTGCTATTTATTTATTTATGAGAAAAAGGGGATACCCCCTGATTTCCGTTAATAGAAATCATTAGATGTTCACAACACTACGCCCAGCCTGCTACACAGGTTTCATTCAATACTAGTTTCAGCAAAGTGCTAATGTCATAGCCACTGAATATATCACGAGTGCTACATACACTGCAAATAAAGAGACAATCATCCTATAGAGCACATCGATTTTGCCCATTATCTTCACAAGCTCTTTCATCTCCTCATTGCTGTCAAGGCCGTTCAGCAGCTATTGCTTGGCCATGATCAGAGGAACTGCATCTTTAACCTTCTGCTCTGCATCTTCCTCTTCTGCCGTTCCTTCAGTTACTTGTCCGGAACCCCAACCTGCTGGTATTGTGATTCCTCGGCTAACCAAATAATCAGCGTAGTTGCATTCCCCCACATCAGCAACTTCCCAGAAATACAAATCACACAAATCTTCCCTTTTCTGAACGAATCAAATTGGAAGATCATCAACCAAACTATTAAAAAATCAGCAACTGAAAGCAGCAGAACAACACTTAAACATATTATTACCCCATGATTCGGGCATTTGTAGAAGATTTGGCCAGGGTTGAGGATTGTGGTTGAGACGCGACGGATGACTCTGCGTGATTTGCAGCACTGGCACCACATGAACGGCAGCGGGTTGCGATGAGCAACCCGGTGCGGTGCGTGTGCCGGTGGTGGTGTGATGAGACCCACAGGCGATGGTACGGGTGGCGACTTGGCGCATATTCGGTTGTTGCCTGCTGAAGAGCAGGTGGACGAGCAGCCAGCGGACATGGTTGCTGCGGCCAGAGCTTCTGATGATAGGCAGAGTAAGTAGAGAAGAGGAGAAGCGAACGTTGGATATGTCAGTTTCATTACTTGCAGAGTAGCATAGCACCATATATAGTCATAGTCTAGGTTTGGATTCGAACCAGCTACAGGAGCACGTCTCTCTTTTTTCAAAAGCTCAGCAACGTCTCTTTACTGGTACACTAGCTTGTTCTGTACGCCTTCTCAAGTCTTTGATTCCTCCGCCTGACATCTGGGGCCCACCGGAAGGGTCTCTGTATTTCGCGAAAAAAACGTGCCCCCGCTGACAGGTCGGACCCACCAGCTATCTTCACACGCAAGGAAGTGCCTCCTTATTACGCACAAAAAAATGAATACTCCCCTGCCAGCTGGAACCCAGCATCGTGGGAGGCTGACTTGTGGGCCTACCTAGTTGACTGGGACGGAGGGCTTTGTCAACTTAGTCAATATGAACGATTCTAGCTCCAGTTACCGTACGATGTTCATCCAACGGCAGTAGTGCTTCTTCAACCTCTGGTCTTCTTGCTCCAGCCAGCCAAACCAGCGCCGGTCGTGCCGCGTGCTCCTACCTCCCGTGGCAAGCTGTGATGCCGCGGAGGCCTCACCACCCCTACTACGCCCACCGCTCGCCAGGCCATCCCTCTACTCACACACACCCCCTGTTATTCTGTGGCGACGGCAGCCTCACACTGCAGCCGAACCAGTGAACCCTCGTACTCCTCTCCGCGTGGGCATCCACTGCTGTGTCTTCCCTGGCTCCGCGTCGTCTCCTTCCTAGGCCTCGCCGTCGTCCACCACCTTGGTGCTCTCGGCGCGGCGTGGTCAATGTGGTCAACGACCGACTTCTATCAGAAGAGTACTGTACGTAGAGAGGCTGACAGCTGGGTCCACGGCCGCAGCTGGTTCCACGGCCACGACCCAGTTTTTTTGTGATTTGCCAGGTAAGTCACTTTGTCAGGCCTGTTGGGCTGCAAATCTTTCAAGACGAGGAGAGCTTCATTCAGCTGGCCGAGAAAATGGCCTATCAGTAATGATAAATGGGCTGTCATTTTTAAAACACATCAAACCGGCAATTAGTTTCAAATTTCTTTTTTTCATTTCAAGATTTTAAATTGCATTAATTTTTATGCGTGGACAATTTGTTGGATTTTATATTGATATACATTTATTTTTAAAATTAGTTTGAATGTGACTCGAAATTTCGGGATGAAAAACAGTTCGGACCGCACCGAAATATACAAAATTTCGTATAATTTTTTAACCGTGGCCACAATATGGGCTGTAATGCTAACAAAAAGAATATGGGCTCCAAAAAAACCCTTAAGAATTAGCAAATGGGCTGTAAATTATTAGAAATAATGGCAGATGGGCTGTATGCTCTTTTCCACAGATTTGAGGCTTTCCTAAAAAAAAGGTTGACGCACAAGCAGTGACTGTTGGATGTCCATCCAACGGCCGTCGTGCTTCTTCAATCTCTGCTCTTCCTGCTCCAGCCGCTCAAACATGCGCCGACGGGACTGCCTGCTCCCTCCTCCCCGCGGCCGGCTGTGCTGCCGTGCAGGCCTCACCGCCCCACCGTACTCCCATCGCTGGCCTAGCCATCCCTCTACTCACCCACACATGCTGTTATTCTCCGGCGACGGCAGATGAACCAGTAAACCCTCGTACAGTCGTACTCCCCTCCGTGTGGGAAACAACTGCCGAGTCTTCCCTGCCTCCGTGTCGTTCCCTTCCTAGGCTTCGCCATCGTGCACCGCCCTGGTGCTCTCGGGGCGGGGTGGTCAACTTGGTCAAGGAACGACTTCCATCGGAAGAGTAATGTACGTGGAGAGGCTGACAGCTGGGTCCACGACAGCCGCAAAGAAGTGCCTCCTTATTACGCGGAAAATAATTATTCCTCCACCTGACAGCAGGGATCCACCGGACGGGCCACCGTATTTGGCCAAAAAAATGTTTCCCCCTGACTGCTGGGACCCACTGGACGGGCCAACATATTTCGCGAAAAAACGTTCCCCCGGTGTCAGCTCGGACCCAGCGGAGGTGCCTCCTTATTACGCACAAAAAAAATGAATACCCCCCTGCTAGTTGGGACCCACCTTGGTGGGAGGCTGACTTGTGGGCCTACTAAGTTGACGGGGACGGAGTTCTTTGTCAACTTAGTCAATATGAATGATTCTAGCTCCAGTGACCGTACGATGTCCATCCAACGGCTGTAGTGCTTCTTCAACCTCTGGTCTTCTTGCTCCAGCCGCCCAAAGCAGCGCCGGTCGGGCCGCACGCTCCTGCCTCCCGTGGCCAGCTGTGCTGCCGTGGAGGCCTCACCGCCCCCTACTATTCCCACCGCTGGCCAGGCCTTGCAGCGACAGCAGCCTCACACCGCAACCGAACCCGTGAACCCTCGTACTCCTCTCCGCGCGGGCTTCCACTGCCGCGTCTTCCCCGGCTCCGCATCGTCCCCTTCCTAGGCCTCGCCGTCGCCCACCGCCCTGGTGCTCTCGGCGCGGCGTGGTCAACGTGGTCAAGGAACGGCTTCCATCGGACGTGGACTGTCCGTGGAGAGGCTGACAGCTGGGTCCATGGCCGCTGCAAGGAAGTGCCTCCTTATTACGCGCAAAATAATTATTCCTCCACCTGACAGCAGGGACCCACCGGACGGGCCACCATATTTCGTGAAAAAAACGTTTCCCCTTGACTGCTGGGACCCACCAGCTACATCTTCGCACGCAAGGAAGTGCGTCCGGGCAAAAAAAAAATGATTCGCCCCCCTGAGTGCTGGGACCCACCAGCTACATCTTCGCATTCAAGGAAGTGCCTGACAGTCGAGACCCACCTGGTCGAAGCGTACGTAGCGTTGTCATTCTGGTCGCGAACGTGTACGTACATACTGGTCGATGTAGAGGCGCGTACGTGTCGTAGTAGAGGCGCGCACGTAGCATGTACATGTACTTACAACAGCCAGTGTGCAAGAAAGAAAATACGGCCACGTACGTACATACGGGCAGGGTCTGGAACGCCTACTCGCGCATACGTACGGCCAGGGCTCGTGTACATGGCTGGGTCGGAACAGAGAAACAACATCGTCGTGTTCATGGGGAGCCAACCGGCTGGGTCGGAACGGAATGCATCGTCGTGTTCATCGGGAGGACTTGGACGGAACAGCCGATGGAAACGAGGCCTGGCGTACCACAGAACGGAGGAAACGGCCTTGTGTTCGACCGGCCACGTTCGAAACAGGATCCTGTTCATCGGGAGGGGTCTGGCGTACCGTAAAACGGAGGAAACGGACCTCCTACGATCGAAATGGGGGTCCTGTTGATCGGGAGGGGTGTGGCGTACCGCAAAACGGAGGAAACGGACTTGTGTTGGAGTGCTACGGTCGAAACGGGGGTCCTGTTCATCGGGAGGGGTGTGGCGTACCACAAAACGGGACTCCACGGGATACTGTTCATCTCCACCATCGACCCCCTCCAGCCTCCATGGGCCACTGTTCATCCATCGTCGACCTCCTCCAGCCTCCACCTGCGACTCTTCATCCATGGGCTCCTGTTCATCCAGCCTCCACCGCGCGCTACTCCACCGGCTACTGTTCAAACCAGCCCTCTCCACGGGCTCCTGTTCAACCACCCCTCCACGGGCTACTGTTCATCCAGCTCTCCACCATCTACTCTTCATCCTGCCCTCCACGGGGTTGTCCTGTTCATCCTGCCCTCCACGGGGTCCTGTTCATCCAGCCCCAACCGGCTCGAACGATCGGGGTCCTGTTCATCCAGAGGCAACGCCACGGGGTCCTGTTCATCCACCCCCATCGGGAACTGTTCATCCAAACCCCCCCAGCAATGCTCACTGTTCATCCAGAGGCAGCATCGATCGGCTTCAGTTAGCAGCAGTAGCGAATGAATCGCTCGATCGGGTTCAGTTACAAGCCATCGATCGATCGCTCGGGTTCAGTAACGCGTAGCCTGCAGTGCAATCGCTCGGGTTCAGTTAGAGCCCAACGCCTCGCACCCACGCACGTGCGTGTACGAGAGAAACACACATCGCTCGGCCCCGACCACCCACCGTAACCGGGAACACCCTGATATTTTCCTCGCCCTCGCTTCTACCACAGTTTTTCAATCATGGACAGCCCAAAGAATGTCATGCAGCTGCGCCTCCGGCCCACCCAGGACGAAAAGCCCATTTTCTGTCATGATTTTTTGTCATCGAAGTAGGACCCCACCACATCTATGATGATACCGTGTTTTGTCACAATTATCGTCATAGAAGTGTCATAAGTATGATAAAAAAGATTTTCGTTCGGCCCAAAATGTCACGGATGTGTCTTTTTTTGTGGTGTATACATTAACTGGGTTTTGTAGGCATTTTATGTGCATAATTCAAATTTGAACTACAAGCACATGCTCCAATGCACTAAAGTTGGTTGAAAAATCACATGTGTGTCCTTGGGTGAATTTCTAGGTCCCATGCAAGAGATTGTAATGAAATTCGAACACCAGGGCACTGTTGATTGCCGGCAAAATGTTGAGATGCCTGGTTTTTAAATTCTAGTAAATCCATAACTTGTCTGAAATTCATGAAACTTGGCATCCTATCATGGAGTGGCATCAACATGCCGTGGTAAAAAATTTGTCCCATTTGGGGCAGGTTCGGGTATATGCTTCTCACAAACCAGAGCTTCTCTCAACAAGCATGATGGTTTCGATAGGGAACGTCCCACCTTTGGGGACGAAATGATATCCATTGCCTCTTATTGCTTTCAATTTTTTTCTCGTGTCAACAAAGAACAACAGGAGTGTTGTGTCAGTTTTTGGGATTTTTCGGGGTTCGTTTGGACATTTTTATGCATTAACTGAGTTTTCAATGCATTTTTGTGCATAATTCAAATTTGAACTACATGCACATGCTCCAGTGCATATAAATTGTTGAAAAATCAAATATGTGTCATTGGGTGTATGCTTAGGTCCCATGCAAGAAATGGGAATGAATTTCAAACACTAGGGCACCGTTGATTGCTGGCAAAACATTGCGATGCTTGGTTTTAAATTCTAGTAAATCCAAAACTCGTCTGAAATTCATGAAACATGGCATGCTATCATGGAGCGGCATAAACATGCCGTGGTAAAAAAATCGTCCCATTTGGGGCAGGTTTGGGTATATGCTTCTCACAAACCAGAGCTTGTCACAACAAGCCTGATGGTTTCGGTAGGTAACGTACGTCCCACCTTTGGCGAGGAAACGATATCCATTGCCTCTTATTGCTTTCAAAAAATTTCTCGTGTCAACATAGAACAACATGAGTGTTGTGTCAATTTTTGGGATTTTTCGGGGTTCGTTCAGATTTTTATGCATTAACTAAAATTTCTAGGCATTTTATGTGCATAATTCAAAATTGAACTACATGCACATGCTCCAGTGCATATAAATTGGTTGAAAAATCACATGTGTCTCCTTGGGTGCATGCTTAGGTCCCATGCAAGAGACGGGAATGAATTTCAAACACCAGGGCACTGTTGATTGCCAGCAAAACGTTGAGATACCTGGTTTTTAAATTCTGGTAAATCCAAAACTCGTCTGAAACTTGGCATGCTATCATGGAGCGGCATCAACATGCCGTGGTGAAAATTTTGTCCCATTTGGGACGGGTTTGGGTATAAGCTTCTCACAAATCAGAGCTTCTCACAACAAGCATGATGCTTTAGATAGGGAACGTACCACCTTTGGGGACAGGACGATATCCGTTGCCTCTTATTGCTTCCAAAAAATTTCTAGTGTCAACAGAGAACAACAGCAGTGTTGTGTTTAATCTTGGAATTTTTCGGGATTCGTTTGGCCTCTTTTATACATTAACTGAGTTTTGTAGGCATTTTATGTGCATATTTCCAATTTGAACTACAAGAACATGCTCCAATGCACCAAAGTTGGTTGAAAAATCACATGTGTGTGCTAGGGTGAATTTTTAGGTCCCATGCAAGAGATTGGAATGAAATTCAAACACTAGGGCACTGTTTATTGCCAGCAAAATGTTGACATGCCTGGTTTTTAAATTCTAGTAAATCCATAACTCGTCTGAAATTCCTGAAACTTTGCATGATATCATGGAGCGGCATCAACATGCCATGGTAAAATTTTTGTCCCATTTGGGGCAGGTTCGGGTGTAAGCTTCTCATAAACCAGAGCTTCTCACAACAAGCATGATGGTTTCGATAGGGAACGTCCCACCTTTGGGGACGAAACGATATCCATTACCTCTTATTGCTTTCAAAATTTTTCTAGTGTCAACATAGAACAACAGGTGTGTTGTGTCAATTTTTGTGATTTTCGGCGTTCGTTTGGACATTTTTATGCATTAACTTGATTTTCTAGGCATTTTATGTGCATAATTCAAATTTGAACTACAAGCAGATGCTCCAATGCACTAAAGTTTGTTGAAAAATCGAATCGGTGTCCTTGGGTGAATTTCTAGGTCCCATGCAGGAGATGAGAATGAAATTCAAACACCAGGGCACTGTTGATTGCCGACAAAATGTTGAGATTCCTGGTTTTTAAATTCTAGTAAATCCATAACTCGTCTGAAATTCATGAAACTTGGCATGCTATCATGGAGCGGCATCAACATGCCGTGGTAAAAAAATTGTCCCATTCGGGGCAGGTTCGGGTATACGCTTCTCACAAACCAGAGCTTCTCACAACTAGCATGATGGTTTCACTAGGGAACGTCCCACCTTTGGGTACGAAACAATATCCATTGCCTCTTATTGCTTTCATAAATTTCCTCGTGTCAAGATAGAACAACAGGAGTGTTGTGTCAATTTTTGGGATTTTTCACGGTTCGTTTGGATATTTTTACGCATTAACTAAGTTTTCAACGCATTTATGTGCATAATTCAAATTTGAACTACATGCACATGCTCCAGTGCATATAAATTGGTTGAAAAATCAAATCTGCGTCCTTGGGTGCATGCTTAGGTCCCATGCAAGAAATGGGAATTAATTTCAAACACCAGGGCATCGTTGATTGACGGCAAAACATTGAGATGCCTGGTTTTTAAATTTTAGTAAATCCAAAACTCGTCTGAAATTCATGAAACTTGGCATGCTATCATGGAATGGCACCCGACATGCTATGGCATTTTTCGTGTCCATTTTGAGAGAAGGCGCACTCGAATAATGACAGCCAACAAAGGCATTTTGAAAAATAGCTGCCACTTTAATATCTCAAACGTTTGTAGAATTTAAACCATGTGTGTTCTTTTAACCATTCACGTGACGCCACGTGTCTTGGTTTTAATGGCTGTAGGAGGTGCCGTGCGGACAGCTGCTTGACCTTGACTGAACGGGAGGCGTGCGAGCGCAGTCTGGTGCGCACGCTGACCGAGAGGCGTGCAAGCTGTCCTCCAATCCGTAGGCTCTCCGGGAAGCGTGCGAGCTGTACGCTGCGCAGGCTCACTGGTAAGTGAGCCCTTTGACTTCCATGGCCGCCCGCCTTCCTCTCCATTAATGGTGCCCGAGCCGCTGTTTAATACTGACGGTCTTACTGTTCGCCTCCCATTCCCCTCCCTCCCGCAGCCGCAGACCTCCACCAACGCCATGCCGCAGAACGATCATCTGCCACCTAGTCTTGAAGTTTGGTGAAGTCGACTCCGAGCCGGAGGAGACAGAAAATAAGGAGGAATGGGGCCTCATGGACATGGCCCATAACGAGCTGGCCGCGACGGTTGCTTCCCCTGCTCCCGTCCCCGCTCCCATCCCCGCGCCTGCGCCAGCGACCATCCCCGTAGCATTGACGAGCTGGTCGCCGAGCACCATCGCAGAGCTGGAGGCCGCGGGCGTCAGCGAGGTCTCCGCAGACCCGCGCGAGCTCGTGTACATGCCAACGCCCGTGCGCGCCCCTCCACCCACCGTGGCGCCGTCCCCCGTGCGTTTGGCTGCACCCACTGCGCCCGTGCCCGTGCCTATGCGCGCGCCCCCTTAGCGGCATGGGACGTTGCCGTCAACCGCTACCTCTCAAGCGGTGCCAGTTGCCGTCCTCCCGCGCCCGCCCGTCGATCGCGTGATGACATGATGTTTGATTTACAAGTGAATAACATTTTGTGCTGCCTTGAAGACTTCAACAACAGCGTCCCCGAGGACGACAATGACAACGACGGCGCGGCACGCCGCGGAAATAGTTTTTTTGGGGTTTAATACTGTATCTCGAATTCTCGATCATATGAATATAAATTTGCAGTGTGACTTAATGAAAGATATGGTTTGAACGAACTTGCGTTTTCTCTCTCTCTCTTAATGTACAAACTTATCAAACGATTTTCTTTAGAAAAAATGTCAATGGTTTTTAAATATAAAACACTCATCGCAAACCTTTTAGTTAGAACACCCGGATGCAAACCGACAACTTCCCCAGGAAGCCAAGGGAAAATGTGCCGAGCAGGATTTCTGCATCCCTTCAACGCAAACGGTAGTTTTGCATGACCCGTGCAACCATGTACAAACAATTGGGTAAGATTTGCATATCTGACATTTTGGGTATGTTGCCATTTGTCAAACTGGAAAGATTGACATTTGTTTATCTAGTAACATTGCCATTTTCAACCTTGTAACACTGCGATTTGTCAAAATATACAGCTAAAAATCACTAGCACTATCTAATTTTTGCAACTAAAATCACTAGCACTATTCATATGGACACCACTAGCACGCGTGAGTTGATGGACGCATATGCAAATGTACCATTGATTACATACAACAAGTCATCAGCCCACAACGACAACAAGGATACACGTTGGATTATAGATCATTTCCAACAAAACATTCTAGTAAAGTTTTTCTCACACAACAAATAACAAAGCGATAAAATGAACTTCAACTCAACCACTCGTCGGCGTTGGAAACGCTTGCTTTGAACCAGAAGTGATTCTCTGGGAAGGGCCAGCTACTGTCAATCTCGAGACCAACGCAGGACTGATCATCCAGGCTGAAGCGGCCTATGTCAGGACCCATATTGGGACGGTAGGGAAGCATAGCAATGTTCGAGGTATAGATACAGTTACTTCTTGTCGGATGTGGGGTTCTGGCAAACCCATAAGGTTCGAACACTGGGGTGCGCGCGAAGTCTTTCCCTCCTACCGATCTACGCCCTAGCTCGCTAAGATCTCACGGACGAACTCGATGAACTCGCAACACAGAAAGACATGAGGTTTATACTGGTTCGGGCCACCGTTGTGGTGTAATACCCTACTCCAGTGTGGTGGTGGTGGATTGCCTCTAGGGCTGATGATGAACAGTACAAGAGAAGAACAGCCTCCTGAGGTTGAGGTGTTCTTGTGGGTAGGCTCTCGATCGGGTTGGATCAAGCTAAGATGAGATGCCTCTACTATGGTGGCTAGCTCTACTTATATAGGCCCTGGTCCTCTTCCCAAATATCGAGCGGGAAGGGAGCCAACAACGGCGGGCAAATTTGAAGGGGGACAGCTAGTACAAGCTATCCTAACAAAAGCGGTCTTCGCCTGCGAAAAGCTCTAGTGGTGATGCCGTCTTGGGCTCCGCGATGACCTCCGTCTCGCCGTCCTCCTGGTCTTGGTCTCGTTGCACCAATATAGCAACCTTTGCCTGATGCCTCGGTACCCTTCGCCTGCACTGGCCTCCTTAGCACCAAAGAGGAAACAAGGATGCTGTGCGCGCTGGCGCCCGCCTGGTATCGTTCGTCATGGCTCACGTCACGAGAGCCTCGTGAGGTTTGCCCCGCCTTGATATCTCCGCTCCTCGTGAGCCTGCCCGGCTAGGCCACTCTAGAGGAGGTCTTGCATCGTCCGCCTCACGAGGCTTGGACCCTCGCGAGGGTCTTGGATGCCTTGTTGATGAAGATGGGCCGTACGGCCTGCTGGCTTAGCCACGCTGTGGGCCGCAGGCAGGCAAGTCTGGGGACCCCCGTTCCCAGAACGCCGACAATAGCCCCCGGGCCCAAGGTGCGCTCGGGCTTGGCTTCGCGGCGAAGCCAAGGGTCAAGTTCGGAGCACCGCGGGCCCCAAAAGCCTGCGGCCTTGGTTGACGCGTGGCGGTTGATTGGACGTGGGCGTCTCCGCTTCCCCACGCTGCCTCGGCAATTGCTTGACCTGACAAAAGGCTGGCGAGAGCAGTTCTTGCCTTCATTGCTTTTTCGTCGCCTCACCCCAGATCCCCTTTCTCGCTCTCCGCCGCCGCTACCTCTAGATCTGCTTCAACCTTGCTCTGCACCTGCCGCCCATGCCGCCGCGTAAGGTCAAGACTTCCTCGGCTCCAGCTTGGTACGAGCCCGCTCTTGAGGCGCCAACCGTCACAGAGAAGAGCCTCGCTTCCGTGCGTCTTCTGACGGCGTGGGAGAGCAATGAGTGGGGGAAGACGGAGCTTCGGCTCGCCTCCGACGAGCCGGAGCCCGAGGGGAGCACCTTCTTCCCTTTCTTCTCGAGCAACGTCACCGTTGGGTTGGTCCCCCCTTTCTCCGATTTCTTTTATGAAGTCCTCGACCACTATGGTCTGCAGGCGTTGCATCTCCATCCCAACTCTGTCCTCCTCCTGTCCATCTTCGCCTACTACTGTGAGGCGTACCTGGGCGTGATGCCATCTGTGGCGCTCCTGCGCCATTTCTTCATCCTCCGTGTCAGCGAGACGCATATCTCCGGAAGCGCTAATTTCGTCGCATGCGGCAAGGCCAACTCGATCTCGAGCACCGGGAAGAGGGCCGACAACATTCGATCCAAATGGGTTATGATGGACGCCAAGCACGCCGACCCGCGTCTGGCGTTACCAACAGCGGCGCCCCCTTCCAACGGGGGGTGGCCCAAGGCAGAGCTTGTCGATGCGCGGGCATCGTCAGTGTTGGGGCAGATGATGACCAACTTGAAGCCAGGCAACGCGAGGGCGGCCAAGGTAACGGGGGCGATGCTCCTGAGGGAGTTCTTGATGCTGCGGGTTGCCCCACTCCAGGTGCGCGCGCGCTCCCTCTGGGAGCTTGAAGAAGAGGAAAACAAGACCCGCCTGAGGCCGGGGGACCTGCCTGGCGATAAATTGGACGCCGTCCTGCGCCTCATAGTCGGGGACAACCAGGAGTACTCGCCTAGCGCCTTCGTTCCCTTGTTCCAACGCAGGGACCGGGAGGAATTCGTCGCCTCCAGGCCGACTTTTGATGCGCGTGGGCTGGTGCCGCCGGCACTTCCGGGAGCTCCTACGGCACAGAAGCCGGTGGAGGTGTCTTCTGGCGAGTCCCGCGGAGAGGGGGAAGAGGAGGTGGACTCGGAGAAGACTCTGGAAGAGGTGGGGGAGACTTCCCCTCTGAGCAAGGCCGAGATTCTCTGTGCCCTTCCTGATGATGCCGAGGCCGATGCCTACCAAGGGGAGAGGGGGCAACCCCTTGTCCCGACGAGGGGTAGGTCGTCGCTGGTGGCCCGTGGTGCCGCCTCCACCCCGACACCTCCCGGGGCTGGATCCGGTTCTGTGTCCGCACCGCCTGGCGCCGCCGGAGCCTGAACGCCTATTTCTCAGGTCCCGGAGCTGTCAGGCTTCAAGCTCCCCAAGCGGAAGTATGTTGCGGTGGATCAGTAAGTGTCTTAAGCTTCGCCTTGGCCTTGTTTGTACTCGTCATTTCTTGACGCTCGCCCTTGGTCGATCAGGCCGACATCTTCGGCGAAGAAGAAGAAGGAAGGCGCAGCGACCGTGCCTCCCCCCGCAGAGAAAGGAGGCAGCAGCGCCGGAGTCTCCCCAGCCCGGCCGTTCTCGTGAGGCCAAGAGGAGCATCGCCGTGGGGGGTCAGCCCCCATGGCCCCGCTGGCTCCGGAGGTGCCGGTTCTTGGCGTGGCTGATGAGGTCCCAGCTACTCCGGAACCCGCGATCCCCCAGGCCCTGGTGATGATGTCGCCTCCTGCCTCTGCTTCACCTCCACTCCCAGGTTCTTCTGCTGCTGTTGCTCTGGAGCGTGCTCTTTCAGAGATGACCCAGCTGCAGGCGGATCTTCTGAGCGCGGACCCACGTCTTGTGGCCGGGCGCCTGGAGCTGGCCTCAGGCTGGCTCCACTCCGACTTGGCCGTTCGTGCGGCGCTGGGCCAGGCCGCCGCGGCTTCTGAGAAGGAGAAGCAGAGTGCCGCCAATGCCGCGGCCGATCGTGAGATGGTGCTGAAAGACGCCAAGGCCGCCCGTGACCGCTGCCGGGCGCTTGAGGACGAGTTGCAGAGCCTGCATGACACGCACGCCGAAGAAGCACGCTGCCGCCAAGAGAAGGAGGAGGAGGTGAAGGCCCGGGAGGACGCCGTAAAGAACCGCGATGCCGAGCTGGCGGAGTTGGAGAAGAGGCAGGCCACCGAGCGGAGCTGGTTGGAAGGGCTGGAGCGGAGGGCGAAGGCGAGGGAGGCCAATCTTGACGCCAAGGGGCGTGTCCTGGCCGAAGATCGCGCGGCCTTCGCCGACCTCGAGAAGAGGTCTTGCAAGGCGCCGAAGACGCTCTACGAGCACGGCCTGGAGAAGTCGCTGGCCACTGATGAGGATGGCCCCGCCCGGCTGCTTCCTCTCCTGGTGAAGGCGCCTGAGGAGGTCGTTGATGGCCTCGATCCCATGGCGGAGGCAGAAGCTCGTGTCCTGTCTTCGGCTGCACTGACTCGCGTCTTCAGCCATCTGCACCTTCGCGACCCCAACGCGTGCCTTGATGAGCTGCTGGAGCTTGTTGCTGAAGATCGATGTGAGGCCGCCGCCGCAGCCGTGCAAGGTCAGGTGGAGGCCTTGCTGAAGAAGTTCCGCGGCTTTGTCTCCGCTCCTCTGTTCGGCGACGCCGCCGATCCTGCGGCGGGTGGTGAAGGCGAGAACATCGTTGCCCACGGGGAAGCGCCTTCCGCGGGCGATGGCGACATCCAGGGGTGACCTGCAGCTGTTTCTCCCGTTTTGTTCTTGCAACATGTATCAGGCCTCGTGGAGGTGTTTAGACTTTTCGTTTCATGTCGTGAGGACAATGTGTTTGTAATATTTGCTTCGAGATTTTGTGATTTCCTTCCTATTTGCTTTGCGTTCTACGTCGGCAGAGCCCGGCCCCGCGCATACCTCAACTGCCATTGGGCCGACCGGAGACCAGGACGAACCAAGGAGTGAGGGGCTACGTGACCAGTTAGGCTCCTGAGTCGCGATGCTCAGGACTCCCCCTTGACGCGCAAACAACATATAGGGAGAGTTCGTGAGGATAGATTAATGATCTACGTCGGCAGAGCCCGGCCCCACGCATACCTCAACCGCCATTGGGCCGACCAGAGACCAGGACGGACCAAGGAGTGAGGGGCTACGTGACCAGTTAGGCTCCTGAGTCGCGATGCTCAGGAGTCCCCCTTGACGTGCAAACAATTTCCATACCTGCCCTCGCCGAGGCCTTGGGAGGGGCGCGCGATGCCCAGGTCCGGGAGACCTGGATGAGTGGCATGCGCTCGGGCGTGACCCGAGCGCAGCCCCCGTGCCCAGCGCCCATGCGTGGCTCTCCCGAGGGGAGGCGTTGCAGTAAGGCTGGACGCTGAGCTCTGGGCTCCCTGAGGTTGGCACGACCGTGGGGTCGCCCTCAGTTGTTTATCACCAGCGCGGAGCATAGTGCTTCCGCTTGTGCACGGGCATAGCCGCTCCTCGGCAGTGTCGACAGCCAGTGCGGAGCATGGTGCTTCCACTTGTGCGTGGGATGGGGCCCCCCTCCGGGAGGAGCCCCCGAGGTGTGTACAACCCCGCCCTAACACGTGGCTTGCACGGCAGGGCTGCGAGGTGTATCTGGGCACTCGTGAGCTAGCGTGGGACTCATGAGGCCCTACCTCAAGGCGGGTTGCGCCTGGTCTTGAGTGTTGGTGACTGTGTGTTCCTGCAAGGCGGTTAGATGCAAGCACTCTACGTCCTCAGGTCCCGGCCCTCGAGCGAGCTCAGCTGCCGCTGGTATGCCAGGTTGCGATGCCGTGGTCAAGGCCAGGGGGTGAGGGCTGGAGAGCCAGTAAGAGCCCCTGAGTTGCGATGCTCAGGGGCCCCCTTTTAACACGCAAGCGAATTGCATAGGATGAACAGGCCCATGGTGGGCGGCGATCGAGCAGGCGATAGCTGTGGGCAAGCTAAGCATGGGGAGCAATTCAACTTGGATAAATGCAGGAAGATACATGCCACCGGGTCCGACACGAGCGGCTTGGGGATGACGCAGCCCGAGAGGCGCCCCTAGCAAGGTAAGCTAAAGACATAAGTAAAAGGGATACATGCCACAGGGACGGACCCATGCGGCCTGGGAATAATGCAGCCCGAGGGGCACTCCCAGCTAAACGAGCTTGGATGATGTCACCTGGTTCTGTAGACGAAGTAGAGTTGGTGCAGCTGAAGGCGCGCGTTGAAGGAATGACTCCTCATGAGCCGCCAGAGCCCTGAGCCTCGGGAGGCTCTGGGGGCTCAGGAGGTTCCCTGAAGATCGCCTCCATCTCCTCCAGGACGGCGTGGTACCTGGCCTCCTGAGCCGCCAGGACACGCCGCAGGTCGTGTTGATAGGCTGACGCCACACTCGGCAAGCCGAAGGGCATGCAAACGTAGCTGTGTGGTGGGCCCTCACAGCGGCCCACACGCGATGGCCAGAAGCGCTCCTGAGATGCGGCCCTGTTGAGCCCTGGGACGTCGACGCAGACACGCAGCCCGACATCCTCGCCTGGATGGGGAGCTGCGCTCTGTGAGCAGCGGTCGCCGCGCATGGCTCTTGCGTCTTGCAGTTCCTGTGTGGTCTTGGTGATGAAGTCCTGGGTGGTGGGCGCTCCCTGCCCTGTGCTCTCCTGAGGAACATGTGCCATGAAACACGCTTCCAAGTGTTGCCCAAGCGCCTCCCTCGTGAGGGTGGCAAGGTCTGAGGCCCTGCAGAAGAGAGCCCCCGAGCCCTGCCCAAGGAGTGCGCCGGGTGTGCTTCTTATGCGATGGAGGGAGGCGCCCCTGGGGCGGGAGCTGATCCTGATGAGGCTCCTGCCGCGTCGCCATCCTCCTGAGGTCCTGCACGGCGCAACTACTTCTTCTTGGGGATGGCGTCAGGAGGGCCCTCACTTCTGCTGTCGGGGTCGTCGATTGCTGCGGCTTGAAAGGCGCGCTCGAGGGAGCACACCGCATCCCTCTCTTCACATGGGACCGTGATGATCCCTCAGCTTCCTGGCATCTTGAGAACGTTGTAGCCGTGATGAGTGACTGCCATGAACTTGGCTAGGGCGGGATACCCGAGGATGGCATTGTACGACAGGAAGATGTGCGCGACGTCAAAGTCGATGAGCTCGGTGCGGTAGTTCTTGCGCTCCCCGAAGGTGACAGGCAGGCGGACCTGCCCTATCGGTGTGGTGGAATCGTCGGTCACTCCTGAGAAAGGCTTGGTGGGCTGGAGCTGTTCATATGGCACTTGGAGGTTGTCGAACGTGTCAACGGACAGGATGTTGAGCCCCGCGCCGCCGTCGATGAGGGTCTTGGTAACCTACACATTGCTGATGACTGGGGAACACAGCATTGGGAGGGCGCCAGCAGTGGCTACGCACTTGAGCTGATCTGCCGAGTTGAAAGTGATGGCGCATTGGGACCACTTGAGCAGGCGCGTGGCCTCGAGTTTGGGGAGCACCGCGTTCACCTCGCGAGCAAACTGTTTGAAGATGCGCTGAGAGGCTGGGGCCTGGGCGCCGCCCAAGATGCAGGCGATCGCAAACGGCTCCTGGAAGCCCCCAGCCCCCTCGTCCTGGTGGTGGTCATCGTTCCTTCTTGGTGGCAGCAGCGGGGGAATACTGGTGTTGCCTTGGGGGCGATCCTCACGAGGCGGGTCCCTCCAGACGCCCTCGTGAGGTTGGTCGTGCCAGCGGTCCTCACGAGGCCGGTCGCGCCACTCCTGGCGCGGGCCACGGTCGTCCCAGCGTCCGGCTCCTCGTCCTCCTCCACGGCCGTAGCCCCGGTCGTTGCGCTCGGGACGTCGACCGAAGCGTCCTTCCCGTATGGCTATGAGATCTTGACAGTCGCTGGTGTTGTGGGTGTTCAGGTTGTGGAAGGCGCAGAACGGTCGGCCGTTCTTGGATGACTCGGGCTGATCTCTGCCCCGCTTGGTGTCGGGCTCCGCTGCGAGCACCACCACCTCCTTGCGCTTCACGTCCTTGGCCTTGGCCTTCTTCTCCTCCGCCCCTGCAGCCGGCAGCTCGAGGAGAGAAAGGCGCCCCTCCTCAGCTCTTGCGCACTTGGTCGCTAGGTTGAACAGCTCCTGAGATGTGCAGAGCTCCTCGTGGATGACGAGCTCCTCCTTCTTCCTGACGTCATGGACGCCATCGGAAAATGCGGAGATGATGGCCTCGTCCGTGACCTTGGGGATCTTGAGGCGGGTGTTGTTGAAGCGCTGGATGTACTTCTGGAGGGTCTCTCCTGGTTGTTGCTTGATGCGGCGTAGATCACCCGCGGCCGGCGGGCGGTCGCGAGTGCCCTGGAAATTGGCGACGAAGCGGTCGCGCATTTCGTCCCAAGAGGAGATCGAGCGGTCCTGCAGATTCAGGAGCCAGAAGCGGGCTCCATCCTTGAGAGCTATGGGAAACTAGTTCGCCATGACTTTTTCGTCGCCGTTGGCCGCTTCGATGCTCAGCTCATAGAGCTGCAGGAACTCCGTGGGGTCGGCGGTGCTGTCGTAGCGAGGAGGCAGATCTGGCTTGAAATTGCCTGGCCAGGCGACGCCACACAGCTCGGGGGTGAAGGCACGGCAGCCGGCCGTGGTTGCCGGGGCCCGCTTCAGAGGTGGAGCTTGGTCTTGACGAGGTCCGCGCTGCGCCGCTGCGGGTGGTGCGCGGTCTTGACGAGGTGGCGCGCGGAGCGCAGGTGCAGCTTCTCGCGGCCGCGGGATTTCTTGGCAGCTTTTTTCTTCGCGCGCGGGCGCCGGGCGCGGCGGAGCCACACGCCTTGGTGCCAAGGCGCCGTCTTGGGGCAGAGGTGGTGGAGGCACGCCATCAGCCTCGTCGCCCATGGTTGGTTGAGGGGGAGGCAGAGAGAGGGACGACGCCGGAGAGCCCCCTGCGGCGCGGACGAGCTCGGCGACGCGGTCGAGCCACTCCTCATAGAGGTCATCGACGGGGCAGTAGCGCAGGAGTTTGTTCGTCGCGAGGAGCGCGGCCCGTGCCTCCATGGGAGCGCGGCGCGCGTGGGACGAAGAACCGGCAGGGGTCAGTGATGGAGTGGTGATGCGGCCGTCCTGCTGCACCGAAGGATGCAGCGAGGACGCCTGCTGCTCGTTCCCCACCGGGCCGGTGGCAGCGTTGGCGGCGGGAGACAGAGAACGACGAGGTGGCCCGCCGACGGGAGCCGTCTGAGCGACGCGGGCGGTGAGGGCAGCCCGACCCTCAGCCCGAGCACGGCGAGCGTCCGCCATGGAGACGACAGAGCGGCGGAGCGACAACTGATGGAAGGGAAGCTACGACGCACCCCTACCTGGCGTGCCAAATGTCGGATGTGGGGTTCCGGCAAACCCTTAAGGTTCGAACACTGGGGTACGCGCGAAGTCTTTCCCTCCTACCGATCTACGTCCTAGCTCGCTAAGATCTCACGGACGAACTTGACGAACTTGCAACACAGAAAGACACGAGGTTTATACTGGTTCGGGCCACCGTTGTGGTGTAATACCCTACTCCAGTGTGGTGGTGGTGGATTGCCTCTAGGGCTGATGATGAACAGTACAAGGGAAGAACAGCCTCCTGAGGTTGAGGTGTTCTTGTGGGTAGGCTCTCGATCGGGTTGGATCAAGCTAAGATGAGATGCCTCTACTATGGTGGCTAGCTCTACTGATATAGGCCCTAGTCCCTTCCCAAATATCGAGCGGGAAGGGAGCCAACAACGGCGGGCAAATTTGAAGGGGGGCAGCTAGTACAAGCTATCCTGACAAAAGCGGTCTTCGCCTGCGAAAAGCTCTGGTGGTGACGCCGTCTTGGGCTCCACGATGACCTCCGTCTCGCCGTCCTCCTGGTCTTGGTCTCGTTGCACCAATATAGCAACCTTTGCCTGATGCCTCGGTACTCTTCGCCTGCGCTAGCCTCCTTAGCGCCAAAGAGGAAACAAGGACGCTGCGCGCGCTACCGCCCGCCTGGTATCGTTCGTCATGGCTCACGTCACGAGAGCCTCGTGAGGTTTGCCCCGCCTTGATATCTCCGCTCCTCGTGAGCCTGCCCGGCTAGTCCACTCCAGAGGAGGTCTTGCGTCATCCGCCTCGCGAGGCTTGGACCCTCGCGAGGGTCTTGGATGCCTTGTTGATGAAGATGGGCCGTACGGTCTGCTGGCTTAGCCACGCTGTGGGCCGCAGGCAGGCACGTCTGGGGACCCCCGTTCCCAGAACGCCGACACTTCTCATAAATGGTAGTAACGTTGGGTCAACAGCAGCTGGATCACCTTCCACCATCATTGGATAGTTTTGTCCAAGGAAGAGCGAGTTTTCTCCAAGACTTCCAATACTGAACCAGGGAGAAGGTGTTGGTGCTAGTACACTAGTATCCATCCCGAATACCCTGCAACGAATGTTGGAATAGGTCCGGAGAGTGCGACCATGCGAGACAACACCTGCTTCCTTAGTAATATCAGCAGTGCCCTGTATACAGACAAGAAGAAGAGGTGATCCATCGGAATAAGTTCCCAGGCGCCACTGAGTATATGGGTCCAGCTCGTCCTCATGCTCGTGATCATCAGCATCGTCATCCCCCCTTGGTTATAAAAGTTTAAAATTATAGGTGGTGGAATGTTCACAGGACCTTGGAAACACAAGAAGGTTAATTAATTAGTAAAGGGAAACTAGCTAACCCGCATGCATGTGGATGAAAAAAAATTATAATTACGGTGGAAGACAAATGTACCAAAAGCATGATGATTCCATGCAAAAACAGTGCCACGAGTGGTGGCGGCAAACACAAGACCCTCGTATTGAATTGCATCATAGTACTCATCCGTGTACAGAAATTGATTTTTGAGCAATATCCATCGAGGCGTGGAAGTAAGGAAGGCAACAAGCTTGTCGAAAATAGCAATAACTTCATAGTTCGAGTAATCCCAATAGCGGCTGGGAACTCGACAAATTGCTATCTTCCGTAGACGACAGTCACCATGATCGTATTTGAACTCACATAGAATACCGGTGTACTCAACTGTTGGGGAACGTAGTAATTTAAAAAAAAATCCTACGCACACGCAAGATCATGGTGATGCATAGCAACAAGAGGGGATAGTATTGTCCACGTACCCTCGTAGACCATAAGCGGAAGCGTTATGACAACGCTGTTGATGTAGTCGTACATCTTCACGATCGACCGATCCTAGCACCGAAGGTACGACACCTCCGTGATCTGCACACGTTCGGCTCGGTGACGTCCCATGAACTCACGATCCAGTAGAGTGTCGGGGAAGAGCTTCCTCAGCACAACAGCGTGATGACGGTGATGATGATGCTACAGGCACAGGGCTTCACCTAAGCACTACGACGATATGACCGAGGTGGATTATGGTGGAGGGGGGCACCGCACATGGCTAAAAGATCAATGATCAACTTGTGTGTCTATGGGGTGCCCCCTCCCCGTATATAAAGGAGTGGAGGATGGGGAGGGCCGGCCCTCCTATGGTGCGCCCCATGGGGAGTCCTACTCCCACCGGGAGTAGGATTCCCCCCTTCCATGTAGGAGTAGGAGAGAAGGAAGGAGGAGAGAGAGAGAAGGAAAGGGGGGCGCCGCCCCCCTTCCTAGTCCAATATGGACTAGAGGGGGAGGGGGTACCTGCATGCTCATATTGGCTCCTACATATTCTACGAAGATCTTTATCGGTCAAACCGCATAACAACATACGTTGTTCCCTTTGTCATCGGTATGTTACTTGCCCGAGATTCGATCGTCGGTATCTCAATACCTAGTTCAATCTCGTTACCGGCAAGTCTCTTTACTCGTTCCGTAATGCATCATCCCGCAACTAACTCATTAGTCACATTGCTTGCAAGGCTTATAGTGATGTGCATTACCGAGAGGGCCCAGAGATACCTCTCCGACAATCGGAGTGACAAATCCTAATCTCGATCTATGCCAACTCAAGAAGTACCATCGGAGACACCTGTAGAGCACCTTTATAATCACCCAGTTACGTTGTGACGGTTGGTAGCACACAAAGTGTTCCTCCGATATTCGGGAGTTGCATAATCTCATAGTCATAGGAACATGTATAAGTCATGAAGAAAGCAATAACAACATACTAAACGATCAAGTGCTAAGCTAACGGAATGGGTCAAGTCAATCACATCATTCTCTAATGATGTGATCCCGTTAATCAAATGACATTCATGTCTATGGCTAGGAAACTTAACCATCTTTGATTCAACGAGCTAGTCAAGTAGATGCATACTAGTGACACTCTGTTTGTCTATGTATTCACACATGTACTAAGTTTCCGGTTAATACAACTCTAGCATGAATAATAAACATTTATCATGATATAAGGAAATATAAATAACAACTTTATTATTGACCCTAGGGCATATTTCCTTCAGTCTCCCACTTGCACTAGAGTCAATAATCTAGACTACACAGTAATGATTCTAACACCCATGAAGTTTTGGTGCTGATCATGTTTTGCTCGTGAGAGGGGCTTAGTCAATGGGTCTGCAACATTCAGATCCGTATGTATTTTGCAAATCTCTATGTCTCCTTCCTTGACTTGATCGCGGATGGAATTGAAGCGTCTCTTGATGTGCTTGGTTCTCTTGTGAAATCTGGATTCCTTTGCCAAGGGAAATGCACCAGTATTGTCACAAAAGAGTTTCATTGGACCCGATGCACTAGGTATGACACCTAGATCGGATATGAACTCCTTCATCCAGGCTCCTTCATTTGCTGCTTCCGAAGCAGCTATGTACTCCGCTTCACACGTAGATCCCGCCACGATGCTTTCCTTAGAACTGCACCAACATATGTAGACATGATCGAGACACTTCTCCGGTCAATAACCAATAGCGGAACCTGGATGCTCATATTGGCTCCTACATATTCTACGAAGATCTTTATCGGTCAAACCGCATTACAACATACGTTGTTCTTTGTCATTGGTATGTTACTAGCCCGAGATTTGATCGTCGGTATCTCAATACCTAGTTCAATCTTGTTACCGGCAAGTCTCTTTACTCGTTCCGTAATGCATCATCCCGCAACTAACTCATTAGTCACATTGCTTGCAAGGCTTATAGTGATGTGTATTACCGAGAGGGCCCAGAGATACCTCTCCGACAATCGGAGTGACAACTCCTAATCTCGATCTATGCCAACTCAACAAGTACCATCGGAGACACCTGTAGAGCACCTTTATAATCACCCAGTTACGTTGTGATGTTTGGTAGCACATAAAGTGTTCCTCCGGTATTCGGGAGTTGCATAATCTCATAGTCCTAGGAACATGTATAAGTCATGAAGAAAGCAATAGCAACATACTAAACGATCAAGTGCTAAGCTAACGGAATGGGTCAAGTCAATCACATCATTCTCTAATGATGTGATCCCGTTAATCAAATGACAACTCATGTCTATGGCTAGGAAACTTAACCATCTTTGATTCAACGAGCTAGTCAAGTAGAGGCATACTAGTGACACTCTATTTGTCTATGTATTCACACATGTACTAAGTTTCCGGTTAATACAATTCTAGCATGAATAATAAACATTTATCATGATATAAGGAAATATAAATAACAACTTTATTATTGCCTCTAGGGCATATTTCCTTCATCAACCTCTGGGCAGTCGTCTGAGATTTTTGGAAGTGGAACCCGGTGACGAGTGTACACATTCACAAGTTCCCACTCGAAGTTGTACCCAATGTAAACAACCCAATCTCCATTTGCGCCTGCCCAAGCCTTGCCCTCAAGCGATGGCATCTTAACATCATACGTATCATTATCAAGCGGCATCAACTTGCACAAGGCGAAGCTTCCCTCATCCCTGCGCCAGTCAGCAGGGTCACGGCGAAGAAGATAGGGGAGATCAAACCACTCCTGGACCCTTGGGTTCCTTCTAATGATGCTATTAGTTGAGTCAAGAATGGTCTTGAACGAACCTGCCATGCTAGCCGAGGTGATGACGTCGCGCCGATCAATGAGTTCCTCCACCGCGTCATCATTCAGATCGGGGCAAGAATAACGGGGTCGTTTCCGGCCTGTTCCCTCCATGGAGAAGATGATCGAACAATGGTGGAAGGAAGGGTGAAGGCAAATGGAGGAGGGAGGAAGAGCGTGCGACAGCAGTTCCAAATCGAGAGGGAAAGGCGAAGAGGCGGTGGACGGTTGCCACGGTACACGAAGAGGCGCCTGGGGAGCGAACGGTTGTCACAGAGGTCACACACTGATGACAAGGGCCGAGTGAACGGCATGCGTATACCGCACACACCTTGATCTAGTTGACCGTTTCTTTTGTGTTGCCTAATCACAAACAGTTCATCCGAGTGAACCGTATGCTGTATATCGCACACACCTTCATCTGGCTAACCGTTTCTTTTGTGTTGCCTAATCACAAAATTCATCTGAGTGAACCATATTCTGTGTATCGCACACGCCTTCATCTGGCTGCCCGTTTCTTTTGTTCCTCCTCATCGCAAACAGTTAATTGAACTGAACCGTATGCCCTTCATCGCACACGCAACTAAAACCTGAACCGTGTTTGATGCATCCGTCATCGCAAACGTTTTATACATTTCTGACGGTTTTCATACAGCACCGCTTTCGATTATTGCATCGCACACAGTTTCTCGAAGGGTCTCTGATCGTAGTGTCACGTTAGCAGCATCCTGGAGTAGTGATAGCACCACTTTTTCGACTATCCGGTCGAGAATGAACGGTGAGATCAATGTTAACAGAACTAGGTCTACAGCGCACAGAGAGTACAGTGCTACAGTACTCTACGAAACATGAACCATATGAAGCACGACTCAGTGTTAGGCAGGGTGTATGAAGGGTGCACGGGATGGGAGAAAAAGTTCCCTTCTTGACCCACTTTTGGGTGTTTGGCAGAGAGCATGAAGGGTGCGTGAGTCCACACTAGTAGGTTTACACAAATAGACGAAGAGGGAACAACTATATTGAGATAAGAATGCAACCAAACACACCCACACGCTTTGTGCTACAGTGACTGATCTGCACCGTCTGAGCTTGATCCAACGGTCATGTTGCGCTGAGACATGGACATGCCCATGCAGAGGACACCTAAACACCACCGAAGTCCCTCTTCTTCTCGAGGCGAGGGACGTTGGTGATGCAGGGTGCAACGACCCGCAGAGCCCGCTCCCGATCGACGGGAGCCAGCTCGCCAAAGACGGTGTCCAATGGCACGAATGGGTTCCGATGACGGAGCCCTGAGAGGATTCGACCGGCAACGGCGACGGCATCCCGCAACCCCTCCTTCTCCAGCTCCGCCCCCACCATCGCGCGGAGACGGCTCAGCTCCTCGGAGATATAGGTGAAGAAGGAGACCAGGTCAGGAAGCCGCAACTTGTTGAAGTCGACGGGATGGTTGAATGGGTTTAGCCCGACGGCCGGCATGGTCGCGCTGGCACGACGGTAGGCATCGCGTAGCCGCAACACGTGCGTGGCAACTTGGTCCACCAAGTGGCTGAGGTGATCCTGGACCTCGTCACGATCGGCCCGCTCGTGCTCCAGCCGTCTCCCCTGACGGCCTATCGTGTCTCCCACTTTCTGCAGCAACGCCGCCGATGCCTCGAGCATCTTTGTGGTGGACGCCTGGCACTTTTGAAGCTTTGTGAACTCACGCACATAATGGAGGAGCATGGCACTCCTCTCCTCCTTGAGCTCACGGAGCTCCACGTCCTTGGTCCTGAGCTCCGCATCCTTGGCCTGGAGCTCCTGTGTTAGGCGCCTCACCTCAGACTCCATGATTTGCTGTGCCGCCATGTTACTAGGTAGAAGCAATGGGGAGAGGAAGCAAAGGGGGCGAAATGGCTAAAAGGCAATGCAATCTATGGGAAGGCGGAGGGAGCCAGCCGAGGAGCGGGGAATCTTTAGGTTTTCACCATGGGAAAACACCAGTCAACGACTTCCCACATCAGGGAGCAGTGGGTTTTACAGGCGGAGTCATAGTGACTAATTACTGCCGCGCCTGCTCCCGCCAATCGAAAAATTAAAAATCCTGCCGCGCCTGCCGCACCCAAAGACTAGAGCCATGCTGCGGTGGATATTTAAATTTACCTGCCGGCAAAGAGATAAAAAGGGTGAAAAAACTAATGTGGCGGCGGCCTAGCTAATCGGTGGCACTAGCCCAACTAGCTAGCCACCATGCTTCACTGATGTACTCGGCGGGAAAGGTGGTCTTTCGTGATTTGATGACTCATTTACTTGCTTCGGCGTTACGACCGAGGAGGACCCAAAAAACGAGCGGTAGGGCGTCCCACGTCTCGGCAAGGAAGAATATATGTGTGCACCACCCGAGAGGACCCCGAAACCGCACGGTAGGGTGTGCCACGTCTCGGCACGGAGGAAAAATCTGCGTGTAAAAATATACTGTAGCAGACATTGTAGTACCTATGGTTCGACCTCGGGACCCAGCCAGTCAGTCGAAAACAGCCCACTGGCCACACAACTTCATCATGCTAACGTGGCACGGAGGATAGGTGTGGTTAGCTCCGTCTTGACCAGCCACAACGTCTCTTGTTCTAGGCGATTCTTCTATTTTCCAAGCTTTTTTAGTTATAATAACACCACGGCAAGCTAGCGCCGCTCTTCGTGTGTGCTCGTGCGTCTACAGGTTAGACGATGGAGAGGAGAGAGAGAGATCACAGACCTGGGACCAACCAGTAAGTGAGTCAACGGTCATGCACGTGTTGACGAGGCACTCCCTCTACTCTACTCAACGTAATACTCTATAAAATCAAGTTATGGGTCAAAGCCAACAACCTTTGTTGTTTCAGGCTATCGACTTATGCTTTGTAGTCCAGGTTGCCAGTTTGTATCTCGTCTTTCAGATCTGTTAGTTTTAGGTCCAAATTTGATCAATGACAAGTGGGACCCCCGTGTGTTGTTCCGATATTTCAGTGTAAGATGGTTTTTTGAACAAACACTTTGCGCGGTTAGACAGGTAACGACACGAGTTACACGTATTTTGCAAGTTTACAAACAAAAATGATAGCGGCATAGAATATCACATCCACCCCGCAGCTTAGATGATATGGTGATACGAGTTTTTACATCGTTGGAACTGAGATCCAATGGCATGGGAGTAGTCTTTGTAATTATGCGCAATTTCCAAACTCTCCAAGGTTCTTTTTTGCAAATAAAACATTCAGGCCTCGTGTGTGCCGCTGCATCTTGGATCCAACGGCTCCCCATTGCTCATATTAGGCACTCCCCATAGCTTAATTAGCCGCTACGATTATACGAGCATCTAGGTAGTATGATCTGTTATCAGATGCCACATGCGTAGTACTTGTACTTTCTGCGCAATTCCCAAACTCTCTCAGGCGTATATTGCAAAAACATTCAAACCTCCTACTGTGAGCCGTCAGATCTCCATGAACTCGTATCACCATAGAATCTACGGTGTGAGAGCACCTCATATTCTCCCGTGCGAGAAAACATCAGGTGCTCTCGCAACTTGGATGGTACGGTGAACAAGCTTCGAGGTCGTTTGATCTAAGATCCAATGGCATCTGAGCAGTCTTTGTGCTTGTAAGCAGTGGCCGAACTCTTTGGGGGCTTTTCTGCAAAAACAATTCGAACCACCAAGGAGTTGTTGGGTCACAAATCCAACGTCTCCGAAGAGCTTGTATCACCAAAGCATCTAAGGTGTGGTAGCACATGATATTCTTACATACAGGAGAATATGATGTTCTCCTTCATCTTAGATGCTACGGTAATACGAGCTTCGAGGTCGTTGGATATGGGATCCAAGGGCATCTGAGTAGTTTTTGTACAAATTGTGTGCAAATCTCAAACTCATTAGGGTTTCCTGTAAAAAATATTAAGACATCATGTGAGCTGCTATATCTCAGATCAACAAGCTCCAAGCAACTCGTATCAGCATATAGCATCTAAGGTGTGGGGGTACATGATATTCTCCCTGGGAGGAGGGGGTGCACAAACAATCGGTGTTTGGGACGGTGGGGACAAATATAATCTAAACAATCCTAAACAGAGCTTCACAATTTTATTTAGGGTCGAGGGGTTAACCCCCGACAATCTGCATAGCTCCGCCTAAACACCACATTTGCATGTACTGTAGTACTAGACTTAATATTCATGTTTTAGTTTCCTGTTCATTTTAAATATTGAATTGAGGACCATGCATGTCTTTCATTTTACTCCCTTCATTCCTAAATATTAGTCTTTTTAGAGATTTCAAATGGATTGCCACATACGGATTTATATAGACATATTTTGACTGTAGATTCACTCATTTTGCTCCATATGTAGTCACTTGTTGAAATCTCTAAAAGACTAATATTTAGGAACAGAAGGAGTATTTTTGAATTCATGTCAGACATGCATGGTTTGGAAAAATAGATGCACTATACTTATTGGATTGCTGTAGCGTTCGTGTGTGTGTGTGTGGTCGTATGCTTGATATATACAAAGTTTTCTCACCACCATACCGTTCATCTTTTTAATTTGAATTTGCAATGAAAAATTTACTAGGGATACCATGAAATGTGAAATCCACGTTGAGATCACTATATCACAAACTCACTCTAATTCAAGAACTCGTCATAAATCAATTACCATGTTGAGATTACTATTTGCAAGGAAAATACGGGCATTGTAATACACATAGATTCGTTCGGCAATTTAAAAGATTCCTTTCGTATTCTTTTTTAGGGATCCTTTCGTATTCTCGAATGGTAGGACCCAACGACATACCAGCCAGACCTTGGCTCGTGTTGATCCTCAAAAAAAGGGGGGTTCATATCCTTCTGGTTGCGTGCGTGGTACGCACATTAGCCAACCCCAACCAGTCGAGCCTCCGTGTTTCGAGTCGAAATATATGGCTGCCAGAATTCCAGCCCTAGGAAATTCCCTTCATGTCCCCGGTCCATAATGACTACCGATGAACAATGGAGGGATGCTTTAGTAACTAGACAATGTTACCTACCGTGCTGAGCACGGTTCAATTCCCTCGGTCGCCGCTACCAAGGTCGCCCGTCAACTGCATTGCCTAGTACTAGTACTACACCAGGATGAACACAAAATTGAGCCCGTTTGTTCGTGCCTACTAGTACTTGAGTTAATATATACCCCTAAAAAACTTGAGTTAATATATCAGGCAATGCACTGGTACGGAGGGATTATCCTTTTACTCTGCATATATAACTTGTCTGAAGTCTAACTAGGCAAAATGTTTGACCAAATCCTTTCTTAAGAAATACAACAGGAAAGATGTATCGCTTGAAAATTTATTGCATGATGCAGGTTATGATATTGTTTCGAATCCGGGATTTTAAATTTCAGAAAATCCAAAAGTGACCATAAATTCATGAAACTGAGCATGGTCACGTGATATGGCACAAATATTCCTACATAATTTTTTTCTTCAATTTGAGACAAGCTGCTTATGAGAAGTTGCACAAATGAAGAGCCAAGGTATTTTGGAACAAAGACCTATCACATTAAGCCGAACGCTTTCACTATTGAAACCGTGGGCGTTTACGTGCTACCACGAGTCCCGCTTCTCATCGGCAGGTGCCGTCCGAGCAAGCGTGTGAGTCGATGGGAGGCGTGCGAGCAGACCGCTGCGCCGGCTGACAGGGAGGCGTACGAGCAGACCGCTGCGCAGGCTCACCGGGAGGCGAGCCCTTTGACCAGGCTCCGCCGCCCACCTTCGTCCCAACTGCTCCCACTTTTAATGTCGCCGGCGCCGCAGTTTAAAATCAACGCCGCACTACCCTGTATCGCTACAATCTCCTCTCTTCCCCTCCGATTCTCCTGTCGTCTACCTCCAACCAGCCTGACCTAACCATACGCCATGCCGCATCATGATGGTCTGCCCTTAGTCTTCCAGTTTCCTGAGGAAGACACCCAGCCGAAGTCTCAAGAACATAAGGCGCTATGGGACGAGTTTCAACTGGCCTTGCGGGAAGACGCCGCGCCTGTCCCTGCTCCCGTTCCGGCTCCCGTCGACCCATCTGCGCCAGCACCCATCCCCGTGGCATTGATGGGCTGGGAGCCGCACATTGTTGCCGAGCTTGATGCCATGGGGTTCCACGAGGTCCCCGCCGACTTTCACGCGCCCGTGCACCTGCCAGCGCATGCGCCTGAGCGTGCACTGACGCGCACGCCCGTGCCGGTGCACGTGCACCTGGCAGCGCATGCGCCTGCGCATGCACTGATGTGCGCGCCCGTGCCGGTGCCCGTGCACACGAATGCCTCCGCCGCGCCGTTGCCAGCGCCTGTCCCCGCGCGGGTGCCAGTGCCCCCCTCAGCGGCATGGATGGCCGTCGTCGACCGCTTCCTTGCACCAACGCCAGTCGCCTCCTCCCGCCAGTTGACTCACTCCTGGGGACCGAAGTCCAGAACATTGTGGCCTTCCTTGAAGCTAGGGCCAACGTCCAGGAGTACGCGAACAATGGCGCAAGACGCCGCCGTCGCCATCGGTCAGTGGCCCAACGACACACAGAGCATGGCAGAGGAGCCACTTCCCACCGCAAGACGCCCCCGCCGCGTAATCTAAATTTGCTATGAAAAATGTTTGGATTGCCATGCTTAAAATCCGAACGTTTATCATTTTCGTTTATTTTAGATCAGTCGTCATATGAATGTAAAGTCGGAGTCAGACTGAATGAAATCTAAGGTTTGATCGATTGAATGTTCTGCTAGAGCCGTATCAAACTAAATATAAAACGTCATCAAGCCACATGTTCCTTCTCATCCAACAACCTAGAATGCTTCAATGTCGAACGCTCAACATGTTTAGCGTGCAGTTAATTCCATGCCAAAAATATTGCTAATCACATAATAACACGCAAATAATATCCTACTCAATATCCGCATGCACTTAATATACTTCCAAATTAACGTGCATTGCACGTACACATTGACTAGTACTACTAGTACATGAAACTGGTGCCATAACTTGTGAACGCGTCCAGATATAGTCAACAGCAACATCGCCCACGAGTTCTTCGTGTTTGCCCGTGCGTCTAAACGCAGAAGGGGAGGAGAGAGAGAGAGAGAGCATAACACATGGAACCCACCAGTAAGTTAAGGCGAATAGTACATGATAACGAGCCGGTCCCACTAATGTACTAAAAATAATATTACATGTTATCCATTAAATAGGCTATGGTAATATAAAAACATTATATGAACAAAGGGGGGGGTACAACAAACATTGTTGTTCTACATATGTTGCCTATTGACGTGTGGCTTGAAGGCCCTGGTCGCATGTTCGATCCTCGTTCTTTATTTTTTAATTTGTATATGGGTCCAAATTTGTTTCATGATAGGTGGGCCCCTCGGTGTGTAGTTTGTAGCACTTTAATTTGTGGGTCAAAATTTGTTCCATTCCAGGTGGACTATCGGTGTGTAGCTTTGTAGCTTATTTGTAATAATTAAATAGAACAATAGAGTTTTTTGCAATAATACCATGGTGCGACCTTGAAGGCGAGAAAGGACGTGCGAGAGAGTGATGACCGAGCCAGAGGGAAATCAATTGGGGGAGGTGCGGGGGTTGCAACGGTGTTTGGAGTAGTTGTGGGCCGAATGCTACGAAAATATAATCTAAACCCACCGGAATAAATGCCTACACAAATTAATCCAAGGTTGGAGTCCCCCTCGCAATGTAAATAGCTCCGGCTTTGCGAAGGATGGAGAGGTAGCTTCAATGTGTGGAAGATACGGCGTGAGAAAGCGAGGTCAATCGAGAGACATATAGATAGAGAGAAAAAGTGAGTGTGGTCCGACATTCATTGAAAAGATATACATGCTCTGGAGAGATATTGTCTGATTGAGCTTTTGGGAAGAGTGAGGGCTGTAATATAGAGCTTGAGAGATGATCTAGTCACAGACATGTAGATATATTTTGTGCGTGGGAGGAAGCAAGGCCAATCGATTACATATATAAAGGGAGAGAGATTGAGCGAGTGTGGGTCGTCGTGCGATCGAAAGAGTGAGACAGGTTGGAGAGAGTGACCTAGATAGACAATGTGAGTGAGAGAGTATACAATATGGATATGTCGAATTGGGCTCAAACATGGAGATATATCATTTGTGTCCGAGAAAGAGCGAGGTCAATTGAGACATACAAAGAGAGAGAAAGAGAGAGAGAGAGAGAGATTGAGCGAGCGTGGCCCGCCATGAGGTTGAAAGAGCGGGGGCGGCTTGGATGGACTGACCTAGATAGACAATCTGCATGAGAGAGTATAGAGTGTGTCGATGAAGGCCCGAACAGGGAGATATATCATTTGTGTGTGAAAGAAAACGAGGTTAATCGAGACTCAGATAAAGAGAGCGAGATTGAGCGAGTGTGGCCCGCCGTGCGGAAGAAAGAGTGAGACAGTCTCGAGGGAGTGACCTAGATAGACAACATGCGTGCGTGTGCACGAGAGGTTGGGGGCTAGATAAGAATTGCATGTATCTAGCGAGAGAGGGTGGGAGGGAGAGAGAGAGAGAGAGAGAGAGCTCGGCATGGGGTGCAATGGCGGGTGTGTGAGGTAAATACATTAGGTAACAGAGTGTAAAAAGGGGGTTGTGTAGTTGAGAGAGTTAGAGATCGAAACATGGAGAGAAAGAATGAACGTGTGTCGGAAACCGATAGCTTCCTAATATGGTTAGGAGAGGAAGATTGATCGATACAGGAAGTATGCAGCGTGTGTGCCGAGGGGGGGGGCTAAAAACAACATTTGAATGTAAATAGTATGAGACTTAATATCGATGTTTCAATTCTGTGTACATTGTAAGATTTGAACTGAGGACCATCATATGGGTAATTATTTCGAATTCGTGCCATACTAGGTTTGGAAAAGTTGACATTGACTCGATTGTTGTGCAATTTACTAGCAAGAGGCCAATGCGTTGCATGGAACATCAAGATGCATTTATACAAGCTGTTTATCTCGTGGGAGACGAAGATGAACGAGGGAAGTCCTTATCTGCAAATGTGGAGAGGGGTGTGGGTATCTTTTTGCAAAATTGTCATAGTTTTCTTTCTATCCGTCAGATATAGATCGGACGGTCTATATTGCAGGATGGCAGGCACACCATCATCACCAGCTCGGTTTTTTCTAAGAGTAGAGTAGATATTATGTCATATGTTTGAATCCATCCAAAGTTTTTTCACTACCATGGTGTTCAACATATACATATGAATTTGTATTAAAAAAGTAGCATGGATACCGTGAAATGCGAAATCCACGTTAGAATTGGAGATCGCTATGTGAAACACACTCTAATTCAAATTACTAATTATGTGACACACACTCTAATCCACATTAGCGTGGATACCGTTTCGATTTTTTTTCAAATAACTCCTCATTAATTAATTTATAGTATCTCGTTTCAAATGACTAATTATTTGCAAGGAAAACACAGGCATGGTAATACATACAGATTCGTTTGCAAATGAAAGAAGATTCGTTTGCATTCTCAAATGTAGGCACACCAGGCAGACCAGGGTCGTGTCGTGGTGGTCGCGTGTGTCGTATAGACGCTTAGCACCCAGCCACCCACCCCCTCCCTCCCTCCCCCCTCCCCCCCAAAAAAAGGACAATGACAAAATAAGTTCGTGCTTCCATGTTTCGGATTGAAATATCTGGCGGCCCCAAGCAAAATCTCCCTTCTCCACCGTCCCCTTCCGCGCCCAGATTGCTCAAATCCCTAATTCGCCGCCAACCCAAGCAAAGTTCGAATCGCCCCTCGTCTCGTCTCTTTCCCCACCTCTGTGCCGGATGACGAGGACGAAGACGACGGCCGCGCTTCACCACCGCACCAGAGCTACCTCATCTACGCCCTCGTCCACCGCACCGGGTGGTCCACCAACAACGTCGGCCGCCGCAACCGACGTGCCTCACAGACACCGACTTCCACCGCATCAGGTGCGCTTCACCAACGCCGTCTCCCACCTCACCGGGGTTACTTCACCGAGCACATCGTCGCACCTCCGCTCCCCGAGGCCGTTGGGGCTTCACCAACGGTCTCGTCCACCGCATCGTAGTGCTCTGCTGCCACTCAAGATCTGCATCCGTGTGCGGCCAGCAAACGCCAGCGCATCTCCCTCAACGGCTCTGAAGTGACCCGCACTCTAGCTAGGCGAGCATGCCCAAACGTCGGCCTGAACTAGGTATCCACACATCACTCCCTTGTGCATTATTCTGACGATGTTTGGATATCCTTCACTGCTCTCTTAGCTTACACGCCTATGCAACTCTGACTTTAACTCTTATTTCTTCTGGAGATATCATTTGAAACAAGGAAAACCATTTTTTAGCGAAGCATGACGGCGCTACGGGATCTGGTACACATCCTGCACACCCCTATAACCTTGTAAGTATCTATCCTCCGGTACAACAGCAAGGCCAATTCCTCTTATTTGATCAACCATTCGACGTGTCAGAAATGCAGAGGGGGATGCAAGGAGCACAAGGCCTGCACATCCAAGCAAGTGGTAACATGGACTTGTACACGGAACATCCCAAGCGCAAGCAGAGCTGAAGTGAGCCTGTACAACGAGCTAGCGTAAGTCCCTGCATTTCATTTAATTCGTAATGGCCTGCGTGTATGATTTATGTGCAGTGGCAGATCCGCGAATTCATGTTACCAGGGGCGAACATTTAACTTAAAAAATACGAAGGCACTCGCACTCCGGAAATCAACATAACTTGAGAAATGTGAAGCTACATGCAGTTTGAAAACCAGCTAATGATCCAAAGTAGTTCAGATTATATAATTATAAAACACTAAAGGATGTAAGCACCAAAAACACAAAATGCAACATGGTGTACAAGGACTACTAACATGGTCTATACCTGCTTGAATTATTCGTTCTCTGGTTGAAAATATCAAAGTGTAATTGCACCTATAACCAGTGCGCAAACTGCATATCAATATATCTATCCTACACAAGTATGCCAATAGTTTCAAACAATAGATAAGAAAAGTATTTATGCTACGTTGTCATGATACGAGGACTTTCTGGTAGATGGTCTCGACGTTTCCTCAAGCCATGAAAATGTACTATAATTTGCTTCTCATCAATGCTTGCAAATCTCTATGTCTCTCTCAACATAGCAGATCATCATTAGACATTAAATCCTTCAATGGGAGCTTGCAAAATGCTTGCATTAGATCCCTCATTAGACACTATATGTTCATCACCAGGAGCATGTAAAATGTTTGCATCGAATCCTTCATTAGCAGTCTGTTCACTAGACACTTTAGGCTCAAGAACAACATGAGCTTGTATGTTTGCACCGGAAACTTGATTAGATACATCAGATTCAGTCAGTTCAGTATTGATTGGGGGAGTTATAAAATAAGCTGAAATTGGTTTCATTTTCTCATAGATTCCCTACATACAAGCAGTTTTACAACACCGTCAGGTTTAACTATTGGCCAGAAATTGAACAGTTGAATTAGATATAATCAGGGATGTGATGTACCTGCTCGTTGCGCATGCTACTCTTGCAAGCTGTGACTGTCCGTTTGCGCAAGCTCGATGCCATGCCCGTGCTACTGCCGCTGCCTCCCACGCAGGCTACATCCAGGGTTGGATCTTCATCTTCTTGTCCTTCCATTTGCTTGAAGCCCGGCGACCGCCCTCCAACGAGGGCGTAAGGAAGTGTTGTGTCGGTCTGTCCAGCGGCGGCTAGGTTAGGAGCGAACCAGACTGGAGGCTGGAGCGAACGAATTGGGATTTTTCCTGCTGTCGATCGATATGGGAGGCGCTCGTTTGGGCCACGAGCCTGCTATAGGGCCTGCCTTGCACTTACGTTATTGGCCCATCCAAATTGAAACATTTTTCTTCATTTTTTTAACATTGCCTGCTCATGTGTTGGGACGAACAAAACTAGTCTGGGCCAACCTGGATGACTCAAACTAGGTGCACACTTTCCAGCCACCCGAGGCGGCCGCCCATACCAGCCCCAATGGTGGCGTCGCCCCTTTTTGTGTGCATGATTGGGGTAGTGAAAAATATTCCAGTGGCGCTTTTGATTTACCCACAGAATGGTTGAATTGCTTGTTTCTATGAACTAAGTGCACCAATAATGTGAAGGATGCCAGTCTTTTCATCCTATTGTAGATTGCTTAGATATCGATATGTCAAATGTAATCACGTGAAATATACAGTAAAAGCCAGTGTGATGTGTGTGGCTACAACTAGTCTGACTACATGTCCTCATATAACATATCAAGGACTCACCATCTTACCAGATTAACCATTCAACTTACCAATAATGCAGTGTGGGAAAAAAGAAGTATTGGGACTGCGTATCCAAGCAATTGATGCCATATACTCCTTCGTAGAACCTTGTAAGCGAAAAAGAAGTTGCAGTGTGCCTGTACAAAGAGCTAGCGTAAGTTCAGTTACCTGCTTCTCGGAATTTTAGTTAGCCATTTATTACAAAATTGTTCAATTATGTTGCTTGGGTTAATTTCGTTTGCTACTGATTACATAATGCTATAGCCTGTTAATCCTATTGTAGACTGCGCCTATCTATGTGTTTGATACTTACTGTAAAGAATGTAGCGACCCGACCTCAAACGGTCAAGTCTCTGTGCTTCAGTGTCATCCCTGGATCGGTAATGCTGACACACACAGTACTCGAAGGATTTATAACAGAGTAGCAATCACACACTTATTACATCGAATGCCTCAAAAGAGAACTTATTACAATAAATATGGCATAAGGCCATCTAGTACGATAACAACGGAAGGCTTGGAAGATAAAGTGAGTCCATCAACTCCAACGGCATAGCTGAGCTGCACGGCAATGACCTAACGAACCTTACTCCTCGCCTAAAAAGTCTGCAACATAATACGTTGCAGCCCGAAAATGGGTCAGCACATGGAATATGCTGGCAATATAACACAGTAGAGCAAGAACAGAATAATGCTATCACTACATGCATATTTGGCTGGTGGAAAAGATCTATGGTTATAGTTTTGCAAAAAGCCAATTTTCCCTACAACAAAGGAATAGATTTTATTTAACTATCATGGTAGTTGAAACATCATTGAGAAGGTTCCTCCAACTCAATCCCAATTAAAGTAATTATCAACCCAACAATATTAAATTAGAGTGATGAGATACTTATGATAATCCAAGTACTAGATACTCAAGATGTCCATAACCGGGGACACGCCTAACCATGATTAGATTGTACACTCTGCAGAGGTTTGCGCACTATTCCCCACAAGACTCGATCTCCTCCGCTGGATTTCTCGCACTACATGGTGTTTGAGAAACGGATGACCGAGACACAGTCTTTCAGAAGCATTAACTCTAACCCCGGGTAGACAGTACCAACCTACATCCCTCTACATCTGCTAGCCTACCACTGGAAGAGGTCATGCAAGTTACTCAACTATGCTAGAGCCCATAATAGCTTGTGGCTGCACACGGAAATTTCTAGCATGAAATATCTCAGTTCCCTTTGAGCCTGGGTGGCGGACCTTAGGATTATCACACGGGTACTCCGGGATATCCTAGGACAACTCTGGATTCTCCAGGTGCCCGACAAGCAATCCACCCAGATGTGTATTAAAGTTGCCACCTTAAGTTGAACAATTAATTAACAATCTCACATCTGTCATGGATTCACTCACCCAAACCACGTCTAGGAGCATAGCAATACAAGCAATACGTAGAAGTAACTCCCAAGGGTTTGATAGTAACACGGCAATAGGTTCTACCTCATCAACTACTTCCCAATACCCACAAGTTAATCACATCCTAATCATGCAGTGTTTGAGGATTGGAGCTAATGCATAAAAACTGGGTATGAAAAGAGTATGATCAATGTGTTACTTGCCTTGCTGATGATCAGCAAAACCTAGAGACTCGTAGTAGCAAGCTTCGCACTCCGGGAATTCTATCGCAAACAAACAATATCATACATAAGCAATCAAGCAAAGATGCACGGGTAAAACTCAAGTAAGAAGATCTAACCAGAAAGTTCAACTTAAGAACTCCGGTTTGCAAAACGAATCAAATCAAACGGAGCAACGAAACTCAAACTGCGAAAGAAACAAGATTTGATTACTAATCTGGACTAAAGTCAAATTTTACAGTACCAAAATCTTGTTCAAGTTGGTTAAACAGAAAGAGGGTTTCGAGACGAAGATCTAGGCGCTTGAATCGCCTGATTCTGATAAACGAGCGAAAAGAAAAACTAAAACGAAAATCGGATCAGAAATCGCGATCGAAAATAATCGCGAAAAACCCGAGAAAAAGAAAAACGAACGAACAGGCTAACGAACGAACGTTCGTTGTCTGTAACTAGCGAGCGAAAACCGTTCGTTAAAACAAACGCACGGACGAACGTCCGCTAAATACACTAAACCGAGAAAACCAACGAACCGATCTAAAAAAACGTAACTAGGGTTTTAAAAAAACCCGACGGTTTTTACCTAAACCGAAAAAAACAAACAGCTCCGGATCGGATCGGATCGGCGGCGGCGGCTCCGGCGGCTTCCGCGGCGGCGCAGCGAGGCGGGGGCAACGCGGGGCGGCTTGGCGGCGACGCAGCGGCAGGTGACGGCGCAAGGCGGCGGGGTGGGTGGCGGCGGCGGCTTGGGGCTCCAGGGGGGTGGGTCGGCTATTAAGGGCGGGAGGGGAGGTGGCTTGAGGGAGGGGGCGGGGAGGCGGGGCCGACTCGGCCACGGAGAGCGGCGGTGTGGCGGTCGCGGTCTCCGCGAGGGAGACGGCGGCGCGGGAAGGCTAGGCCAGCTGGGCCTCGGCCCAGTTCGGTCCGGCGGGCTTCTCTTAAAAAAACATATTCTGCCGAAAAGAAATCCTAGAAAAATAAATAAAAATCTTAAAAATACGAAAACAAATTTTCACCGTCTAAATAAAATATTTAGAACAGGGTGAACATTTTCTTGGCCTAAAATGCAATTTTTGAAAAAATGCATATTTTTTCCTATGCAAATAAAATAGCAATAAAATCTGAATAAAACAAATATTTGATTTTAATATTTTCCTCCAATATTTCATTTATTTTGAAGAAGTCATATTATCTCCTCTCATATATTTTAGTATGAAATATTTTCGGAGAGAAAAATAATTAAAACAAATAATCCTCGTTTCAATATTTGATAAAATTCAAATATGAAAACAGTGAAATCCCCAACTCTCTCCGAGGGTCCTTGAGTTGCTTAGAATTTCGAGGATCGCGAAACGAAATGCAAATAAAATATGCTATGCATGAATGACCTATGTACAACATTCCAAATTGAAAATTTGTGATGTTACAAACCTGCCCCCTTAAGATGAATCTCGCCCTCGAGATTCGGGTTGGCTAGAGAATAGGTGCGGGTGGTCTTTGCGAAGATCATCCTCTCGTTCCCAGGTGGCTTCATCCTGGGTATGGTGGCTCGATTGAACTTTGCAAAACTTGATAACCTTGCTGCGACTAACTCAGCTGGCAAATTCAAGTATCCTGACTGGCTTCTCCTCATAGGTCAGATCACTGTCCAACTGAATCGCTTCCAAGGGCACTGTATCTCTTAGCGGTGTATCGGCCATCTCAGCATGACACTTCTTCAACTGTGAAACATGAAACACATCATGTACTCCTGACAGTCCTTCAGGTAACTCCAACTTGTAGGCAACCTCTCCCATACGTTCCAAAATTCGGTACGGTCCTACAAATCTCGGGGCTAACTTTCCCTTAACTCCAAAACGTTTCACTCCTCCCAGAGGTGACACTCGCAGATATGCTCTGTCTCCAATTTCATAGGTTACTTCCTTGTGTTTCGAATCTGCATAACTCTTGCCTGGACTGAGCTACCTTCAGTCTATCTCGAATCAACTTAACCTTCTCTTCAGACTCCTTGATCAAATCTGGTCCAAACAACTGTCGGTCTCCAACTTCATCCCACATCAACGGTGTTCTGCACCTTCATCCATACAGGGCTTCGAACGGCGCCATCTTCAAACTGGCTTGATAGCTATTGTTGTATGAGAACTCTGCCTAGGGCAAATTGTCATCCCAACAAGATCCACAATCTAGTGCACAAGCTCTCAACATAACCTCCAGCATCTGGTTGACTCTCTCGGTTTGTCCATCTGTCTGCGGATCGAATGCTGTACTGAACTCTAGCCTTGTACCCAAAGTCTGGTGGAGCTAATGGCAAAACATTGGGGTAAACTGTGTTCCTCTATCTGATACGATGGTCCTAGGAACTCCATGCAGACATACGATCCTGGTCATGTATATCTTGGCCAACTTCACACTTGTATAGGTGGTTTTCACTGGGATAAAGTGAGCCACTTTGGTCAAGCGATCAACTACTACCCATATAGAATCATATCCTGATTTGGTCCTGGGCAATCCGGTGATGAAATCCATGCCAAGCTTATCCCACTTCCATTCGGGTATCGGCATAGGCTGTAACAATCCTGCGGGCTTTTGATGTTCTGCCTTCACTCTCTGACATACATCACATATGGCTACATACTCGGCAATAGCCTTCTTCATACCAGTCCACCAGAAACGTTCCTTCAAATCCAAATACATCTTGGTGTTTCCGGGGTGTATCGAGTATGGTGAGTCATGAGCCTCCTGAAGTATTAACTTCCCGATCTCTGTGTTATTGGGCACATAAACACGGTCCTCAAACCATAAGGTGTCGTGCTCATCCTCACGAAAACCTTTGGCCTTTCCTTTGCTCATTCTCTCTTTTATCTCGACAACCTCTTTTGTCATCCTTCTGAGCTTCTCGAATCTTTCCTAACAATGTAGACTGAACTTCCATTGTTGCAAAAAAACCTCTAGGAACAATCTCCAATCGAAGTTCCCTGAGATCCTCTGCTAACTCCTTTGGCAATCCTGTACTTACGAGGGTGTTAGCATAACTCTTCCGGCTCAAAGCGTCTGCTACGACATTGGCCTTGCCTGGATGATAGTGAAGCTTCATGTCATAATCCTTTATAAGCTCCAACCATCTCCTCTGCCTAAGGTTCAGCTCCTTCTGTGTGAAAATGTACTTCAAACTCTTATGATCAGTGTACACGTCACAACGGTTTCCAATAAGGTAATGTCTCCAAGTCTTGAGCGCATGCACTACAGCTGCTAACTCCAAATCATGCGTGGCATAATTCAATTCGTGCGGTTTTAGTTGTCGTGAGGCATACGAAACAACTCTTCCGTCCTGCATAAGCACACTTCCAAGTCCTAAGCGAGAGGCGTCGCAATACACTTGGAAATCCTTGCGTATATCCGGCAGAATCAGCACTAGGGCTGTAGTCAGACGTTTCTTTAACTCCTGAAAACTTGCCTCACATTCCTCCGTACATTTTAATTTGGTATCCTTCTTCAATAACTCCGTCATTGGCTTCGCAATCTTGGAAAAATTCTCAATGAACCTTCGACAGTATCCTGCGAGTCCAAGAAAACTGCGGATCTCGCTGACTGAAGTGGGTGCCAACCATTCAGTGACTGACTGAACCTTGGTGGGGTCTACTGCTATACCTTCTCCTGATATAACATGTCCAAGCAATCCAACTTCCTTCAACAAAAACTCACATTTGCTGAACTTGGCATACAACTAATGTTCCCTGAGTTTCTCGAGAACTAAACGCAACTGCTCCTTGTGCTCCTCTTCATTCTTCGAGTATACCATTATATCATCAATGAACACCACAACAAACTTATCCAAATATTCCATGAACACCTTGTTCATCATGCTCATGAAATAGGCATGGGCGTTAGTCAGTCCAAATGACATGACCGTATACTCATACAACCCGTACCTTGTGGTGAATGCTGTCTTTGGTATATCCTTCTCTCGAATTTTCAGCTGGTGATATCCTGATCGCAGATCGATCTTTGAAAACACTTTAGCTCCTTGCAGCTGGTCAAACAAATCATTGATCATCGGCAAAGGGTATTTGTTCTTGATCATCACCTCATTCAACGCCCGATAATCAACAACCATCCTCAATGATCCATCCTTCTTCTCAACCAAGAGCACTGGGGCTCCCCATGGTGATGAACTTCGTCGGATGTAACCTTTCTCCAATAACTCCTTGATCTGCTTCTTAATCTCCTCCAGATCATTTGCGGGCATCCGGTATGGTCTCTTTGATATAGGCCCGGTGCCTGGCAATAGTTCTATCAAAAACTCGATGTCTCGATCTGGCGGCATGCCTTGTAACTCCTCTAGAAAAACATCTGGGAAATCCTTTACTACAGGCACTTCCTCCTGAACAACTCCTGAGAGGGAATTTACTTGGATTCTCCTTGTCGTATGCCTGGATACATGCTTGATCGTTTTTCCCTCCGGGGTGGTGAGATAAATCGACTTACTAGCACAGTCAATGCTTCCTCCATACTTTGACATCCAGTCCATGCCTAATATCACATCCAATCCTTGTGACTCGAAAATTATTAGGTCGGACGGGAACTCATGGCTACCAATGGTAAAGGGTATCCGGTCGCACCATCGGCTAGCCATATACTCTGCTCCAGGTGAACTTACTAACAGAGGGGTCCTAAGGGCTTGGGTTGGTAGTTTAAACTTATCCATGAATCCCCTTGATATGTATGAATGTGATGCACCAGTATCAAAAAGAACAAGGGCGGTAAAAGACTTAACCAAAAACTTACCAATAACTGCGTCTGGCTGCCCTTCAACCTCCTCCACGTTAACGTGGTTCACTTGTCCTTTGTTGAATGGATTGGGCTTCTTCCCAGCGCTCCCATTACCGTTTCCATTCTTCGCTTCCGGGCACTCCGTGGCATAGTGTCCAGTCTTCCCGCACTTGAAGCAAGTAATGTGACTTAGGACTCTCTTGGCGGGTGTGGCTGGATTGGAGCGGTTCTGATTATTGTTTGTTCCGTTCCCAGTCCCATTCTTAGAACCATTGTGGTTATGCGAACTTCCTCCGTTGTGGTTATGACCTCCATGGTTATGAACAAGTCCTCCCGAATTTGGGGTTAGACGAGGCTTCTGCTGAGCTCCAGAATTGTATCTTCCTTGTCCATACTTCCTCTTACGGTTCTCAATCTGCTGCTGCTTCCCTTCAATCATAAGAGCCTTATCTACCAACTCCTGGTAGTTGTTGAATGTTGCCACCATCAACTGCATGCTCATCTCATCATTCAGCCCTTCCAAAAATTTCTCCCGCTTCGCGGCATCTGTGGCCACATTGTCAGGGGCGTAGCGAGATAACTTGCTAAACTCATCCACGTACTGAGCTACAGCACGGTTCCCCTGGCGTAAGTTGCGAAATTCATGCTTCTTCATACTCATAGCTCCAGTTGAGACATGGGCTGTGCGGAAAGCTTGCTGAAACTGATCCCAAGTGACGTTGGCTATGGGGAAAGTGGCCGTATAATTCTCCCACCATGAGGCTGCTGGTCCATCCAATTGATGTGCGGCAAAGCGCACCTTCTCAACATCTGTGGAACCTGTGGTGGTCAACTCCCTTCTAATACGGCGTAGCCAATCATCAGCAACTATAGGCTCGGTGCTAGTGGAAAACACCGGCGGCTGCAACCTCAGAAAGCGAGCTAAGTTGTCAACTTGAGGCGGGTTGTTGTTGTTGTTGTTGTTGCCTTGATTCTGGACTAACAATTGCATCAAGGCATTCTGCTGCTGGATCAACTGAAAGAGCTCAGGTGGGAAGGCAAATCCGGTGTCACGTCTCGGAGGCATCTGATGGGTTTAGAGGGAAGAGATTAGAAATAGAAGGGAGGTCTAGTGAGAAAACACTACCCATATGCACATGAGACAAACACAATCATATCACTCAATCAATCAAGCAAGGGCATACAAACGGTCTAGAACTATCGTTAAAAGTGCTCAAACTACTACTAGGTACATGGGGGAAGTACTACTAATCATTTGGTGGTCATCTAGAAATTTTGATCGATGGACGAATCCATGATGTCTGCTCCAGCTTCGTCTTCAAAGTCATCCTCATTGGGGTCGGAGTCGGTGTCGTTGATGATGATGTAGTTCTCCGGGCAAGTGGAATCGTCGTCTTCTCCTCCTGGCGCGGGGTCTCCCATGAATACTCCGATCTTCTTTATCAGGTCGTCATTCTTCTCCAATAGTGTTGTGATTTCTTCTTCATATCCATCGCGTGTAGACTTGAGTTCTTCTTCCAGCTCGGTGATCCTTGTCTTCGCCTTCTTCAAATCTATCATGTCTGCACACATCTGATTCTCCTGGCATCGTATGTGCTGGTTTAACTCCTGGATGAATGTTGCAATGGATCTGTCCTTCTTGGTGTTGATCATCTCCCATTGCTCATCTCGGCGCCCACATATCTGGTAGATAGTGTCCTTGAGATCCTTGCTGTAGACTTCTCCAATACGTCCCATGGCAATGTGGGCTGCCATGCTCTTGCGTAGACTCCAGGTTGGTGCATCAAAGGAAAACTCTATGGGCTCAGTGATTGGCGCGAACGTCCTTCCTGGAACTTGAACTCGAATCATCCAGCGCTCCTCTTTTGGTAAAGTGGCGTTGTAGGTCCCGGTGAAGCTTGGTATTCCGATGTTCAGGTACCTAGTGAGTTCCTTCAAGTGTCTTCCAAAGGGTGCATCTTCATCCGGTTGTGCAAACTTGTTCCTCAAATCCGCCATCCTAAGAGTAGAAACTGGAGAGGAGTCAGAAATGAGTAGAGAAGAGTGACCTATGGCTTATCTTAGTGGTCATGTCCTACATTCAGCGTGTGCTCTGATACCATCTTGTAGCGACCCGACCTCAAACGGTCAAGTCTATCTGCTTCAGTGTCATCCCTGGATCGGTAATGCTGACACACACAGTAAGGATTTATAACAGAGTAGCAATCACACACTTATTACATCGAATGTCTCAAAAGAGAACTTATTATAATAAATATGGCATAAGGCCATATTATACAATAACAGCGGAAGGCTTGGAAGATAAAGTGAGTCCATCAACTCCAACGGCATAGCTGAGTTGCACGGCAACGACCTAACGAACCTTACTCCTCGTCTGAAAAGTCTACAACATAATACGTTGCAGCCCGAAAACGGGTCAGCACTTGGAATATGCTGGCAATATAACACAGTAGAGCAAGAACAGAATAATGCTATCACTACATGCATATTTGGCTGGTGGAAAAGCTCTATGGTTATAGTTTTGCGAAAAGCCAATTTTTCCCTACAACAAAGGAATATATTTTATTTAACTATCATGGTAGTTGAAACATCATTGAGAAGGTTCCTCCAACTCAATCCCAATTAAAGTAATTATCAACCCAACAATATTAAATTAGAGTGATGAGATACTTATGATAATCCAAGTACTAGATACTCAAGATGTCCATAACTGGGGACACGGCTAACCATGATTAGATTGTACACTCTGCAGAGGTTTGCGCATGTTTCCACACAAGACTCGATCTCCTCCGTTGGATTTCTCGCACTACATGGTGTTTGAGAAACGGATGACCGAGACACAGTCTTTCAGATGCATTAACTCTAACCCCGGGTAGACAGTACCAACCTACATCCCTCTACATCTGCTAGCCTACCACTTGAAGAGGTCATGCAATTTACTCAACTATGCTAGAGCCCATAATAGCTTGTGGCTGCACACGGAAGTTTCTAGCATGAAATATCTCAGTTCCCTTTGAGCCTGGGCGGCGGACCTTAGGATTATCACACGGGTACTCCGGGATATCCTAGGACAACATTGGATTCTCCAGGTGCCCGACAAGAAATCCACCCAGATGTGTATTAAAGTTGCCACCTTAAGTTGAACCATTAATTAACAATCTCACATCTGTCATGGATTCACTCACCCAAACCACGTCTACGGGCATAGCATAGCAATACAAGCAATACGTAGAAGTAACTCCCAAGGGCTTGATAGTAACAGGGCAATAGGTTTTACCTCATCAACTACTTCCCAATACCCACAAGTTAATCACATCCTAATCATGCAGTGTTTGAGGATTGGAGCTAATGCATAAAAACTGGGTATGAAAAGAGTATGATCAATGTGTTACTTGCCTTGCTGATGATCCGCAAAACCTAGAGACTCATAGTAGCATGCTTCACACTCCGGGAATTCTATCGCAAACAAACAATAGCATACATAAGCAATCAAGCAAAGATGCACGGGTAAAACTCTAGTAAGAAGATCTAACCAGAAAGTTCAACTTAAGAACTCCGGTTTGCAAAAAGAATCAAATCAAACGGAGCAACGAAACTCAAACTGCGAAAGAAACAAGATTCGTTTACTAATCTGGACTAAAGTCAAATTTTACAGTACCAAAATCTTGTTCAAGTTGATTAAACAAAAAGAGAGTTTCGAGACAAAGATCTAGGCGCTTGAATCGCCTGATTCCGATAAACGAGCGAAAAGAAAAACTAAAACGAAAATCATATCAGAAATTGCAATCGAAAATAATCGCAAAAAACCCGAGAAAAAGAAAAACGAACGAACAGGCTAAAGAACGAACGTTCGTTGTCTGTAACTAACGAGCGAAAACCGTTCGTTAAAACGAACACACGGACGAACGTCCGCTAAATACGCTAAACCGAGAAAACCAACGAACCGATCTAAAAAAACGTAACTAGGGTTTTTTTTAAAAAACCGACGGTTTTTACCTAAACCAAAAAAAAACCAAACGGCTCCGGATCGGATCGGATCAGCGGCGGCGGCTCCGGCGGCTTCCGCGGCGGCGCGGCGAGGCGGGGGGCGGTGCGGGGGGGCTTGGCGGCGACACAGCGGCAGGCGGCGTCGGCAGCGGCGGGGCGGGCGGCTTGGGGCTCCAGGGGGGCCCCGAGTCGGCTTTTAAGGGGGGGAGGGGAGGTGGCTTGCGGGAGGGGGCGGGGAGGCGTGGCCGACTCGGCCACGGCTAGCGGCGGCGTGGCGGTCGCGGTCTCCGCGAGCGAGACGGCGGCGCGGGGAGGCTGGGCCAGCTGGGCCTCTTCCCAGTTCGGTCCGGCGGGCTTCTCTTAAAAAAAAAACAGATTCCGCCGAAAAGAAATCCTAGAAAAATAAATAAAAATCTAAAAAATACCAATACAAATTTTCACCGTCTAAATAAAATATTTAAAACAGGGTGAACATTTTCTTGGCCTAAAATGCAATTTTTTTAAAAATGCATATTTTGTTCCTATGCAAATAAAATGGCAATAAAATCCGAATAAAACAAATATTTGATTTTAATATTTTTCCTCGAATATTTCATTTATTTTGAAGAAGTCATATTATCTCCTCTCATATATTTTAATATGACATATTTTCGGAGAGAAAAATAATTAAAACAAATAATCCTCGTTTCAATATTTGATAAAATTCAAATATGAAAACAGTGAAATCCCCAACTCTCTCCGAGGGTCCTTGAGTTGCTTAGAATTTCGAGGATCACGAAACGAAATGCAAATAAAATATGCTATGCATGAATGACCTATGTATAACATTCCAAATTGAAAATTTGGGATGTTACAAAGAATTACCTATTTGCATGAACTTAAATAGCTACTTAAGCATGTAGATAGCTGGTCATATGTACTTCTAGGGTGCAGCAGAATTCACGTGTAATTTACATTCTGATACCCTGTTTGTTTAAATGGTTTACTCTTATCACTTGTTGCACTAGTAATGTTTGCATGTTCATAGATAGACAAAAGTCAGGTTTATATGAGGGACACCGTCTTTTTAACTTATATATGTGTTGTAATCATTTTGCTTACGTCAAAGAAATTTACAGATGTCTGTGTTGCTGGTAAATGGTATCGACTTGTTACTTTAATACGTTGCCAAGAACTTGTTAGTTTTACTAATTCATGTGTAATTATATACATTGCCAAAACTAGTTAGTTTTACTAGTTTGATGTTAGTTTCTTATGGCTCTTGCAAAACTTTATTTATTGATTGCTAACATTCAAGTTTGCAGGATCCAACTGAAACTCCGTTGGCACAACAGGCATGTTTTCAGAAACTTACTTGTTTACCTGGTTTGCTGCTATAACTTGTTGTTGTAATCATCTTACCAACTTCAAGTTTTCAGGATCCAATTGGAAGTCCAATTGCACAACAGGTACATTTTCAAAAATATATTTGTGTAACAGGTTTGCTGCTGTAACTTGTTGCGCTAATCAAGTTACTGACTACTCAACTTTTTAGGATCGAAAAGAAACTCCAATGCCACAACAGGTTCCTTTTGCAAAACTTGTTTGTTTAACTGCTTTGCTGCTGCAACCGGTTGCGCTAATCATGTTACTGGCTACTCAATTTTTCAGGATCCAAGAGAAACTCCAATGCGACAACAGGTACCTTTCGGAAAACTTGTTTGTTTAACTGCTTTGCTGCTGCAACAACCGGTTACAATGATGTTAATAACTACTTTTCAGCATCCAATTGAAACTCGTTAATTCCTTGTTTGTTTAACTGGTTTTCTGTTATAACTCCCAGTTGAGATGTTCTACTAACTTCAACTTTTCGGAATCCAATCAAAACTTTAATGGCAAAACAGGTTAGCCCAAGATCACAGAGCATGGTCCCCATGGACGTTGTATCATCCCACAGCAGTGGCACCGGCCCAATCATGCAACATGAATTGCCAGCTGCTGATGCTCTAGAGGCTAAACTAGTGGTAGAAAGAGATTCTGCTTCTGCACTTAGAGATGAAGTTGACATGTTGAGGAAGCAAACAGCACAATCACAAGAAGTACTCAAGACAACCATTAAATATTTGGTGGATTTCAAAACGAAGCAAGCTGAGACTGACTGCATTGTTAAGGTCCTGATGGAAAAAAGGAAATTAAATTCTCACTTGGTAAATCATAGGTGAAATGTTCCTTCCATCGTTGAATAACCTTCGTGTTGTTTGTTCATGTAATCGATCAAACCATTTGTTTTATAGATCATGTAATAATTGTTTTTTGTTTTTTGGTTTGTAATTTTATTTGAGCACAAGTCTGTATTAATTGATAAGACTCGGAGACATTTCATTTTGATTGCTGTTCCAGACCTACAAATATGCCAATCGACGCGAGATTACCGTCGTAACCCCAACCGACGAGACGTCCAAATTTTAAACGGCGGCTAATTTCGTAACTTTCCCATATTTCAGACAGGCGCATCCCAAAAACATGGTTCCCCGTACCTCTCCCTCCATTTTCCCAATCATACACCGTCCGCGCTAGAACACCATCCCCACACCAGGCTCCTCCCTCCGCCACCCCATCCATCGCCGCTGTCCTCGACACCATCCATCGCCACCGTCCTCCACCATGCCGGAGCGCCTACCAAGACTATGTCGTCCACTGCTAGAGATGGACATTTCTCATCCACGGCGACGGACCAAGAGCCTTGCATCGCGTCCTCTCGCTTCATCGGCCGTCATCCTCTTTGCCGGGGCCGCTCACATGACCTTCTCTTCCACCGCAACGGGACTTATCCCCCGATGCACCGGTCTACGCTCGCAGATCTGCTTCAACGCCACCCACAGCCATCGCACCCCCGATGCTTACACGGCGCCGCAAGAGAGGTGGTACTTCATATCTCCTCAACTTTTTGATCTCAACCAAAAACTAGATCTTAACTTGGTTACTGTACTTTCTTTTCAGCTCTTAGAATTTAGTTCTTAGTTCGAAGCAAACAATGGATGCTAAATAGAATTTCTCCGGTTTGCGGCTTTAAATCTGCCGTGGCACAGTCATAATAGGGTTTAATTGATCATGCTTAGGGTTTAATTGATCATGTTGGCTCCGTGGTGATTTCTTCAATAGAAATCGAAGGGGAAACCCTCTTTTGCTCAAAAAAATGCTAGCAGAAGAACACTCGGGTGTGTATCTCTACAGGGTGCCCACGGTGGGCCTCGCCCCACCCTGGGATTTTGGGTCGGCCCAGGCCCTGATTCCCCTCTGTTATGCTGCGCGCTTCCGATCTCTACTCGCCCCCAACCGCCTGCCTCGCCAGCGACTTGCCGTCCCCGGACGGCATGACTCTAGGAGGAGACGCCAGACTAACAGGAGGTCAGGAGCTGCTCGCCCAACAACGTCACCGCTGCCCGGGCGCGCCGCCGTGCCTACCTTCCCAGTCCGTTCAGGGCTCAGGCGTGCAGCACCCACTAAGCCAACCCGATTTATCCTAAGATACGTCCTCAACACTCAGCAGCCACTCCTCATCACCCATTTTCTAAATGATTCATTACTCATTAGGTAGGACTATAATTAGGGTTTGTTGTGTGCTGAGTGCTACCTACACTTAATGGTTAAGATGTATTTAAGTAATCTTTAGTACCTGTAAAGTTCAAAGGGTTTCAAAATTCCGGCCCTAGGAATAGACACTAGTCATTTTGGATTGTTGGTCGTAGTGACATTGACCCAGATTACTACTGCAGGCCAGGTTTGTTGACAATTTTACTTGTCTTTCTTACTCATTCGATATGATATCCAATTATTCACGTCGATTAGGTGCAAACGATAAGTGCTAGACAAACTTCTTGATTTAGATTTTGGACGGTCTCTTACTGCAGTTATAATTCTGCATACTTGTCCTAGTAAGCTCACAAGTAAATGATTGATTCACTACATCTATGCTTGCCTTGTCATATTTGTTGTCAATATTCTTTTAAGGTGGACCACCTTGTTTCAAAATACTGGAACTGTAGACATGAGTGAATAGTATTTCTCTGTGTGATCTCTTCCGTCATGTGTGGGCAATGAACACTGCATTGTATAGAAAGAAAGTGTCATTTCCAGCTTTTACATAGACTACAATCTTTTACATGGAATACAATCTGCCTACTTGCTATGCGTCGCACTACCAACACTCCACCCTTGAAGCTAAACATTATGCCACTCATAATTCCTTAGTTTATTTGTTCAAATACGAATTTAATATGATTCTAATGTTCCTACTTCAGTTTTGAAATGCGTGTCTGCCTGTTATAGAGACATAAGAGGTTTGTATTTCTGTGTGGTCTGGTCAGCATGGTTGGGGGGTGAACTTTGCATATGCAGGGGTTTATAGGGAGACACTCTTCAAGTTGAATCCGCAATGCATTCCATAGATAATCTGACTACTTTTTATGTTTTCATGAATCTCAGATTCTGAACAGCATCATAATGATTATGAGCTTGCGCGCATGAAAAGAATCAAGCAGAACAATGCCATGGCTGTCAAACTTGGCATTAAGGGACTGAAATCAAGTCTGCATGCAATGTAATGCGAACGCTCTCCACCTACAGATTCATGCTCAGAATATGATCCTAACAGTGATTCTGAGCTAGAGGGATACCTAAGTCAATGTAGCTCCCTAGTGGAGGATCAGAGGCAGATGCCCTATCTTATTCACCCATCAAGGTGCTTGCTCTAACTTTCCAAGGTTATATTGGTCGCACATATCTTGCAACTGATGCTTCGCATTACTTCTACTTTGTTGCATTGCCATTAGCTTAGTTTACACATCGTGTATGTGAATACGCTCTGCCTATCCATTTTCAGTACATATTCCATCTGTCATCATACCATATTTATCCATTGAAATGTTGTTCTTATGTATCAGACGTTCAAAAGGAAGAGGGCGATTGCTGATCGCGGAGGAGCATGAGCAAAGTATTTGGAAAAGGTAGTGACACCTGATAAATCAAATAGCCCATTAGATGTAGTTGCAATATCACCTGATCCACAAAACACCCCAACTCTAGCAGACTCTAGCCCTACTACACTGGTCATTTCTGATGCCCCAACCCATCAAGTTGACATAGCACCAGCTCTACGACGCAAAACTCCCATTCCAGCAAAGAGTACACCAAATCCAGTTGCCAAATCCCTTTTCGAACTAGAGAGAGCCCCAATTGCAGCAAATAGGACCCCTGTTTCATTTCTTCCCAGTTTAGAAGATGAAGCTTATATTGTTGTCAGGAACATTGTGCGCATCTTTCCTTCATGGAAAGATTATATCGCAAACACAGAACAATTTCCAGTCTTCCTCCGCAACTTACGCGTAAGTAATGTACTAATGTTATTCATGGTAATTACTGCATATATTTCTGCTGACAGAAGACACAAGATTTCATTCTTTTAAATAGGCGAGGGCCAAACTGGATTGTCAAGACAAGCAAGGGTTGGTTGCACTTTTCAAGCACTCGTTGATGAAGTATCGTTCCTACCCGAGGCAAGCGCACTTGGATGGCAAGCCTCTAAACGAAATTTCTATAAAGTCTCCGGTGCTACATTTATCAGACAGTGACTAGAATAATCTTGTTACACATTGGTCTCGTCTACAGCATAAGGTACTGTCTAGGATATCACATCAAAATTTGAACTACATTTCTGCATTTGCCTTAACGTCTCACTTGTACAAAAACTGTTAGCAGAAGAACACTCATTCTCAAGGGACCACAAAATCTTGCAACTATACTGCACACTACATTGCTCTTGTGAGTACCTCTTGCCCTGTATGACCATACTTACTTTCGTAGCTGTTTGATGATGTAGCATCACTGCACATGTTAGCCTCGTTATCGTCCATTTGGTGGACATTGTAAGATCCGTATGGACTCTTACAATGGACTCTTACATAAATTTAGAATAAACCCAATGCTTCTGAAGAGGTTTAGCTCTGCAGTCCTCTTGTAAGGATTGAACGTCGTCTATCGTTGTACTTACATTAACAGCTACTCCCTCCGTCCTATAATATAAGAACGTTTTGTACAGTACACCAGTGTTCAAAACACTCTTGTATTATGGGAGGAGGGATTGGTTCATTGTGTAGTATTCTGCATCTTATCTCCCTCGCCCATCATTTACTAAAAAATATCAGATCTATATTTAATCTTACCAAAAAGTTGAATACATAGACAACGCCAGTGCAGAAGTGTAGCCCATTGCTCTTGTCAGTACATTTTGTCCTATAACGCTTGTACTTGCAGGGATTGGTAGTTGATTATGTAGCATCAATCTGCATCTTATCTTCATTATCCTCTACCCCTTCCAGTATTATCATATCTATAATTACTCTCTACAAAATGTAGAGTACAGGCAATGCTTATGAAGAAGATTCTGTGCTGAAATTCTTGAGTTATCCTTCCCTTGACATGGAGAAGGGCATTATAAAGCCGGTGTTAACTGTTAATGTAAGTCGGTCCTTCTAAAGCCTTTATCCTCAACTGCTATTTAATTTTCTCATACTCCCTATCATTTACTGCTGTTTATTTTGCTGTTTCTATCAAAATGCATGTTCACAAGAACCGTAAGTTCCAAGTTTTACTTGTAAAACCAAATTCCTTATCCATACCATGCACATTACTCAATACTCCGTATATGTATACTTTTTTTGTGGATCTATAATCCAGTGTGTGGTGAAGCAGCCCACATTTGCACCTTGTCATCTCCTGTTTTATCTTACTGATGTGGCTGATGATATGAACAACATGTCCACATCAACCAAAATAGATACAATGATTGTCTTTGCCCTTCATCTATGCTTGTTATGTTGACATGGTAATCCAGTAGTGTGGGGATGCTCCCCGCATTATGAACAATGCCAAATTATGCTATTGATATTTTGAACTTCCTCTTTATTTTCTAATTTCAAATTGGATGGAATTGACAGCACAGTTATCAACTTTTTTTATACATGTGCAAAACTTGTCGTCTCTCTGCTTGTTTCAGGGTGATATGCCTGATGGCATGAACAAGCCTGCTGAAGGCTGTGAGACAAACCCAACATATATTGCAGCAAAGAAAGCAAAACATCTTGAAGATAGCAAGACAACCCCAAAGTCTTGTCTTGATGCAGTGTTCAAGTTACTTGAGACTAGCAGTCAGACAAGCTCACAGATTTCGCTGTCTGAATCAATTCGAATTCTTCAGTCCCAAGTTATAGCAGAAAGGCATTCTGCAACTCAACTTCGACTTGAAGTCCTATCTCTAAGAAAGATTGCGGAGAACACCAATGAGAACCTCACTGCTAAACAGCTACACCTGGAAGCTATGACCGATATGCTAGGCCGGTCTCACAGCCTTGCTCAGCAGCTTGCGCAGTAGTCCCCGCGCAAGCCTAACCTTTCTTGAACTGTCTTGGAAGTGGTCTCGGTTTAGTATTATTTTGTTACGCTACAATGGTGCCCAGTTTTTGTAATCTGCTTCTTCGTTGCGCTTTATGATCACTGGTGGCGAACTTCGATGCCCAGTGGATGTAACATACCATAAATCCTTTATTGTATAGTGTAGGTTTATTCTAAGTTACTATACCATAAGTTCTTTATTGTATAGAGTAGGTTTGTTCTTAATTCCTACTAGTTACTGCCATCATTCGCTATCTGAAAAAAATCTGATGTAGTCGACTGGGCTGAAACATTCGCCTCTAACGGGCCTGGTTTTTAGCGGGCCACAATTGGGCCGGCCTACATCTTTCTTGGGCCCTAATGGCCATTTCACACTTTGCGCCAGGCCCACAACTTACTCCGGCCTATATTCGGCTCAAATTTTAGTTGGGCCTTTTGTGGACCCAGCGCTTAGTTTGGCCCATGTAGCATTGGGCCATTAACAGGCTAAATATTCTGCTGGCCTATTACGACCCAGAAGAAACCATGGGCCTTTAGCAGGCCAAAATGCATGTTGGGCCTCAATTTTTACTACTCGTCGACATGCCTTCAGTAGGCTGAAATGTAGACCGGGCCTTTTTCGGCCCAGTTATATGACGGCCGTTACCAGGCCGAAACATATCTCGGGCCTTAGTTGGCCCACGGATATCATGGGCCTTTAACAGGCCGAAAGCTTAGTACAGGCATCAATGGGCCAAAATATACGACAAGCCTTTAACAGGCCCAAAGTCATGTTGGGCTGAACTGTTGCCACCTTTATCACGGGCCGTTAGTGGGCCGGATGTCACGTCGGACCATATATGGCCCATGGGCAGCACGGGTCATTCCCAGGCCAAAAGACACCCGGGCTGAAATGGGCCCATGTCTACATCGGGCCTCTAACAGGCCGAAAGTCACCGGGCTGTAATTGGGCCCAAATATTTGGTGAACAATTAACGAGCCAGATCTGGCTTCGGGCCGTAAATGGGCCTTTATTAAACATGTCGTCATTGGGCTGGCCCACTAGTACTTGAGTATGTACTATGAGCCTTTGACTGGACCGGCCTTTTTAACCTATATGGGCCTCTGTTGGGCCGTGCCACGTGTGGACGTATCATAGCGCCTCGTGTCCAATGAATGGATGACATCTGTCCCAACGGTGAGCCAACACGTGTTTCCTCCGGCCAATGAGAATTTTACACGTGGAAAATCCTCATTGGTCCGGGCTGTTAGCGGGTTATCAGATCCAAAACCGGACCCGATAGCTTAACGGCGACACGTTACCGTGGATGCCACGTGTCGGTCACCCTTAACGAAAGCACTTCCATGACACGGCATTTATCATCATGGAAGTGGACACTTTCGTGATGATAATTTTCGTATTGTCATGGAACACTTCTACGACAGCACAGGTATGACTATCTTGATTCTATCATAAAATTGACATGGATGTACATGCATGACAGAAAATGTGACCTACTATGACAAACACGTATCATCACGGAAGTGTATTTTTTTGTAGTGCTCCGAAGCATTTGAGAGAGAGATCCTTGCGAGAACAAAGCCCAAAACACTCAGAGCCAAAGAGTGTTAGGCATCAATGAAGTCTTTCTGTCTGTGTGACCTGAAGACTTGTTACACTTGAGGACTGTGAATCCTCCAGCCGGTTAGGCGTCGCGTTCTGAGCATCCAAGAGTCATTGTGGATCGCCGGTGAACAAAGTCTGTGAAGGTTTGGAAGTCTACCTTGAAGACTTACCAGAGTGATTGGGCGAGGACTGGGTGTCCTTAGCTCAAGGGAATAAGGTGAAGACATGGTCTTCTGAGTTAAATCTCAGCCTCCCTAACCAGACGTACAGTTGTCACAGCAACTGGAACTGGTCTACCAAATCCTTGTCTTCACCAAGCAACCGGTTCTATCTCCCACTTCCCTTTACCTTTCAGTTTGTCTTCATGAAGTCATTTGTTGCTTGTCTGATCTGATTGACTTCACTGTGTGAAAACTATTTACGGTTTGGCTTCATACTGTCTTCCATCCCGATCCACACTACCTAGCTGATGATAGTCTTCGTACTATCACTACATTGTTTACTTGACTATGGCTTGTCTAGTGCAGTCTATCTTCCGCTGCATATCAATAGGTTCATTTCTACTGTTTGTCTTCAAAGACCTCATGTTTTGAAGACTTTCATAAAAATTGCCTATTCACCCCCCGCTAGTCGATAACTAGCACTTTCACTACAAACCACTGATAATTGTAAACATGTGCAAATATTCTTGTTAATTATATTCTTGTGGAAATGGACATATTTAGGAAGTAATCAAGTCATATATGACATGTACTCGAGGAGAGGACCATTTCCATATGAAATGGGGCGCCAAAAGAGTTAGCCAAAGAGAAGACTACAAAGGGTACGAGCGTGAACCCTCATATCAAAAGTTGTACCCGATGCTACCGCCTCCGTGGCGTTAGCAGAAGAAAGTTTCGTGTTGGGCACAAGGTCCAATTCTGAACGAGGCATCCTCGAATTATATTCCATCCATCTTCACTATATAATAGATGATAAGGACTCCCAGAAGTCTATCTCTGCACTATCGCTTCGTTCGCCATCATAGCTGCCACAACCACCATCTCGATCTCGATTAGATCAATACTTGTAATCAAATATCATCGTAATCAATGATGTTGTATGAAGATTAATCAGTCATCTTCAAACACCAGGGAGGAGGGGGTGGCATGGCTGGCGAGGCACCGACAGGGCCACGTCGTCACTAGGGAGATCTGTCACAGGAAGAGGCTGCATCAGGGGCTGCCGAGGTGAGCGTGTGGCTATTTTTGCTGGGTTATGTGAGGTTACATTGCTGGGTTTCTTGGGTTGTGTGAGATTACATCGCTGGGGTTTTCTGGTCGTTATGGGGTGCGTTGGAATTTGATCTATTTTGGGCCAGCCCAATAACCATTGTCAAAATTTCTAATAAATCCTAGAGGCCCACTTAGCCCATTCGTGCAAGGCAAGAGTGGGACTAAAGTTTAGTCCCCCATTGCTAGTTTAATAGGAGTTGGACCTCGGAGGTTGTTTCTCCACATGCATGAGCATGAGAAGAAGAGAGACGTATACATGCTCTGCTACTCTGCCGCCGCCTCACCTCGCCCATCATAACTCATGCACGCACGTTGATGGAATGAGCCAAGACGTTGTCTATCTTTTTGCATGAACACTTCGGCTGCTGCCTATTTTGCTTCGCCTCCCATCCCTTAATTTCATCTCCTTGCGTTGCTCATTCTCCTCCTCCTCCACTGCCTATAAAAGAGAGATCGCTCATCTCCAGACTGACACACCAGATAGCACTTGCCTCCCGCCACTGTGTTCAAGAGCATCGAGCTATTGCTACAATATTACCCATCCCGGCTTATGGCGTGCACCGCAGGTCAGGACAGTAGGCCTTTGGAACCCCACCACTTCAAGTCCTGTATGGGAGAAGGGTGCTAAGCTTTTTGGGGAGCACTCTACGTGACTGCTGGATTCTTCATTAGGGCTGCCACGGACGTTGACTGTTTCTTCCCCAACGACAACTACTTTCCCTGCATCGACAGTCTTCTAAACTACATGGGCGACACCAACGCCAATGTTACCGCCGCTACTTAGTATGTGTTCATGTCTTCTCTGTTCGAGATTATTCTAGAGTTTCCTGTTCTAGCAACTGTACTAGATATGTTCTATTCAAATTCACATCTTCGCATGCTATTTGCCTACTCTCTGTTAGATTACATGACTTGTCTTATCTCTGTTTTTTGTGGTCATGTTTTAGCTACTATTTCTTTCAATTAAATCATATGGTAAATTGCTCATATATTCAACAATACAAAAACCTTATATAGGCAATTTACCCCCAAGTGGTTTTGCTGCATCCATGAGGCCTCCTATGTTTGATGGTGTGCACTATAAGAGGTGGCATGTGAGAGTGATACGTCTTCAATATATCTATAATGTATGATTGTTCCATGCTATTATAGTATCAATCTTGGATGTTTTATATGCAATTATATATCATTTTTCGGACTAACCTATTAACTTAATGCCAAGTGCCAATTGTTTTTTGACTGTTTTTGGTTTTTGAGGAAATCAGTACCAAATGCCACGAAACTTTTTGACGATTTTTTTATAGACATAACAGACACTAAAAGCTTCGGGAGGAGACCAGAAGGCGAAGGAGTTGGCCACGAGCCACCAGGGCACACCCTAGTGCCTCGTGGGCACCTCGTTCCTCTGTTTGACCTAATTCCAACTCTATAAATTCTCTAAAATCGGGAAACCAACAGAGAGCCACCCGAAACACTTTTTTTGCCGCCGCAAGTTCCTGTTCTCGCTAGATCCCATCTGGAGGCCTTTTTCGGCACCCTGCCGGAGGGGGAATTAATCATGGAGGGCTTCTACATCAACCTTGTTGGCCCTCCGATGATGTGTGAGTAGTTTACCACAGACCTACGGGTCCATAGCTAGTAGCTAGATGGATTCTTCTCTCTCTTTGATCTTCAATACAATCTTCTCGTCGATGTTCTTGGAGATCTATTCAATGTAATCCATTTTTGCGGTGTGTTTGTTGGGATATGATGAATTGTGGGTTTATGATCAGATTATTCATGAATATTATTTTCGTATTCTCTAAACTCTTTTATGCATGATTGTTATAGCTTTGTAATTCTCTCCTATCTATCCGTTTGGTTTGGCAAACTAGATTGATTTATCTTGCAATGGGAGAGGTTCTTTGTGATGGGTTCAATCTTGTGATGCTCAATCCCATCAACAAAGGGACATGACATGTATGTGTATCATTGCCATTAAGGATAAAATGGCAGGGTTTATCCATATTATTTAGATTTACTTTGTCTACATCATGCCATCTTGCTTAAGGCGCTACTCCGTTCTTATGAACTTAATACTCTAGATGCATGCTGGATAGCGGGCCATGTGTGGAGTAATAGTAGTAGATGCAAGTAGGGGTTGGTCTACTTGTCTAGGACGTGATGCCTATATACATGATCATTGCCTTGGATATTATCATAATTATTTGCTTTTCTATCAATTGCCTAATAGTAATTTGTTTACCCATGGTATGCTATGTTCAAGAGAGAAGCCTCTAGTGAAAACTATGGCCCCCGGGTCTATCTTTATCATATATTAAAATCCAAAGATATATTACTGCAATTTATTTACCTTTTTATTTTGTGTTTTATTTATCTATCTATGACTATGAGATTTGATCCTTGCAATTAACTGCCAAGGGATTGACAACCCCTTGTTTGTGTTGGGTGCAAGTATTTGTTACTTTTTGTGTAGGTACTGCTAATGAGGTGTTGCGTGGCTCTCCTACTGGATTGATAATTTGGTTCTTAACTGAGGGAAATACTTATCTTTACTGTACTGCATCATCCTCTCCTCTTCGAGGAAATCCCAACGTAGCACACAAGTATCAGAGAGCAGTTATATCGTTTCAAACCATGAGCTGCTATGATGCCATTCTTGGCAAACCTAAGGGAGATCTTGATCCTCAGCAGGAACAAGCTTTTCAGAAACTGGTACGTTGTTTAAGGCTACTCTCTTGAGTGTTCTTTGTGAGAGCATAGTTGATGCTTATGTGTTATTTGATAATGACAAAGATATGTGGGACGCACTCGAGGCCAAGTTTGGGGTCTCAGATGCCGATACTGAGTTTATATCATCGAACAATTCTATGACTACAAGATGACTGATGAGCGCTCTTTCGTTGAGCAAGCCCATGAGGTACATTCATTTTTCGGAGAACTTGAGCACTTCAATTGTATGTTACCAGACAAGTTTTTTTCCCGTAGGCATCATCCTCAAGCTTCTTCCTTCGTGGAGGAACTTTTCTACCTCTCTAAAACATAAAAGAGAGTTGTTTTAGGTTCCAGATCTCATTGGTACTCTTGATGTGGAAGAAAAGGCAAGAGCAAAAGACTCACATGCTCGAGGTATTGAGGGAGGTTCTAGTGCCAATCTGGTATAGAAGAAAAACTTCCATGCCCCACAAGTTCAAGAATAAGGGAAAGTTTGATGGTAAAGGAAAGTTCAATGGGAAGATCAAGGCTTTAGAACATACCAACTTCAAGAAGAACACTGACAATAAGAAAGGTGTTTGTCAGGTGTGCGGAGATCCTGACCATTGGGCCCCTAGTTGTCCTAACCGCTATTGCAGGCGTCAACATGTTAAAGGCGGCATGACCACCAATGTTGTCACTGATGACACTGAGATGAAGGATGTTGGGTATGTTATATTTTCCACTATCATGTCAATATGTTATTCTCCTGATTGGTTGATTGACATGGGTGCTAATGTACACCTATGCATTGATATTTCCATGTTTTCTTCTTATCAGGCCACAGGGACTTCCACCGTCCTGATGGGCAACGGCAAGTGCTTCTGTTCGTGGTTTTGGCATAGTCAATATGATGTTTACTTCGAGGAAGATCGTGCGGCTAAACAACGTGTATTATGTCCCCTTCATCAATAAAAATCTTGTTAGATGATCTCTTATGTATTGAGATGGCTAGAAGCTTGTTTTTGAGTCCAATAAATTTGTAGTGTCCAAGTATGGAACTTTTGTTGGTAAAGGCTATGAACTATGAGGCTTTTTCACCTATCCTTGTCAGATGCTTGTAAGAAAGTTATTAATCATGTTTGCAACAATAGTGAATCAAATGTCTAGCATTCACGTCTCTATCATATTAATTTTGTATGCATGACGCGGCTAGCCAAGTTGAGCTTAATCCCTGATACGTCTCCAACGTATCTATAATTTTTGATTGTTCCATGCTGTTATATTATCATTCTTGGAAGTTCTACAATCATTTTATAGCAACTTTATATCATTTTTGGGACTAACCTATTGACATAGTGCCCAATGCCAGTTGCTGTTTTTTTCTTGTTTTTTACTTCGCAGAAAATCAATACCAAACAGAGTCCAAATGCAGTGAAACTTTTTGGAGAATTTTTTTGGACCAGAAGACACACAATGGGCCAAGGAAGTACCAGAGGGGGATCCGAGGGGAGCTCAACCTACCTGGGAGCGCCTGGGGGCCCAGGCACATCCTGGTGGGTCGTGCCAACCTCGGCCGCCTCCGGCACCGCCTCTTTGCTCTATAAATAGCTCGAAAATCCAAAAACACTAGGGGAGTCGACGAAACACAATTCCAGCCGCCACAAGTTCCAAAAACCATAGATCCAATCTAGACACCATCACGGAGGGGTTCATCATCCTCATTGGTGCCTTTCCGATGATGCCTGAGTAGTTCATTGTGGACCTACGGGTCTGTAGTTAGTAGCCAGATGGCTTCCTCTCTCTCTCTCTTGATTCTCAATACAATGGTCTCTTGGGGATCTATTTGATGTAACTCTTTTGCAGTGTGTTTGTTGGGATCCGATGAACTTTGAGTTTATGATCAGATCTATTTTATCCATGAAAATTATTTGGGTTTTGATCTCTTATATGCATGATTGCTTATAGCCTCGTATTTCTTCTTTGAATCTTTGGTTTAGTTAGGCCGACTAGATCGATTTTTCTTGCCATGGGAAGAGGTGCTTTGTGATGGGTTCGATATTACGGTGCTCAATCCCAGTGAGAGAAGGGGACATGACACATATGTATCGTTGCTATTAAGGATAACATGATGGGGTCTATTCCTACATGAATAGATCTTGTCTACATCTTGTCATCATTCTTATTGCATTACTTCGTTTCTCCATGAACTTAATACACTAGATGCATTCCGGATAGCGGTCGATGTGTGGAGTAATAGTAGTAGATGCAGGCAGGAGTCGGTCTATGAATCTTGGACGTGATGCCTATATAATGATCATTGCCTGGATATCGTCATAATTATTTGAAGTTCTATCAATTGCCCAACAGTAATTTGTTTACCCGCCGTATGCTATTTTCTCGAGAGAAGCCACTAGTGAAATCTATGTCCCCGAGTCTCTTGTTTATCATATTTGCCTTCGAGATCTTTTTTTATTCGCTTTTATTTTCAGATCTATTAATCCAAAAACCCAAAAATACCTTGTGCAATTTTTTATTATTTATTTTATCTGGCGTTCCAGCGAGATCTACTTATCCAATCTACTACAAATTTATCTATCTTTTTACCCGGGAGGGATTGACACCCTCTTACACGTCGGGTTGCAAGTATTTGTTCTTTGTGTGCAGGTACCGTACATAGTGTTGCGTGGTTCTCCTACTAGTTGGATAACCTTGGTCTCATCACTGAGGGAAATACCTACCGCAGTTGTGCTGCATCATCCCCTCCTCTTTTGGGAAATACCAACATAGTTCAAGCCGCATCAATCCCTAATTTCACTACTGTAAGGGATCTAAGTGTCAAAGTTTGTGTGCAAGCTAAGCAACCTTGTAAGTCTCATACAGCTGCAGAGACGAGAAATCTGGCGCCACTAGAGCTTATACATTCAGGTCTTTGTGAAATGAATGGCATTTTAACAAAAGGCGGCGAGAAATATTTCATGAAGTTAACTGATGACTCCACTGGATACTGCCAAGTGTATCTTCTGAAATCAAAAGATGAGGCTTTGATTTTTTTTCAAGATCTATAAAGCTGAAGCGGAAAACCAACTTGATAAGAGGCTTAGGTCCGATCGTGGTGGAGGGTATTTTTCCAATTAATTTGATTATTTTTGTGTGGAACATGGTATAATCCATGAGAGGACGCCTCCATACTCACCTCAGTCAAATGGGGTAGCTGGAAGAAAGAACCATAATCTAACTGATTTGTTTAACACCATGTTAGACACATCGGGTCTCTCCAAGGTATGATGTGGGGAGGCAATATTGACAGGATGTCATGTCATGAACCGAGTTCCCACAAAGAACAAAGAGAAAACTCTATTTGAGGAATGAGAGAAGAAAAGGCTAAAACTCTTTTACTTACGAACCTGAGGCTGTTTAGTGAAAGACAATGTGCTAATTCCAAAGAAGCGCAAGCTTGGACCAAAAACTGTGGTGTGTGTTTTCCTTGCTATGCTTTTCATAGCATTGGTTATAGATTATTGATTGTAAAATCTTAGGTATGTGACATTCATGTTAGTAAAATCATGGGTCGAATGATTCGACTTTATTTGTAGATGTCTTTCCCATTGAGGATATGTCTAGCTCATCAAATCAGGAGATGCCTAGTTCATCGAGTTGGGATTTAGTTGCAATTACTGAACCTACCATTCCGATGGAACCTTGAAAATATTTTGAAGGAGAACAATGAAAACAATGAAATTCCTAAAAGGAGAAAGAGACAGAGGACTGCAAAGTCCTTTGGTGACGATTCTCTTGTGTACCTCATAGATGCCACTCCCAACTCCATTTCAGAGGCATGTGCATCTAAAGATGTTGATTACTGGAAGGATTCCATCTCGGATAATGGAACTTGGGAGATCACTGATCATCCTTATGGGTGCACTAAAAAAATACACTTCTGTGATGGTATGTATTTGTCACAGTAGGTCACGTTTTCTGTCATGCATGTACATCCATGACGATTTTATGACAGAATCAAGATAGTTATACCTGTGCTGTCATAGAAGTGTTCCATGACAATACCAAAATTATCATCACGGAAGTGTCCACTTCCATGACTATAAATGGCGCATCATGGAAGTGCTTTCGTCAAGGGTAACCGACTCGTGGCATCCACCATAACGGGTCGCCGTTAAGCTATCGGGTTCCGTTTGAATCGATAACCCATTAACAGCCCGGACCAATGGGGATTTTCCACGTGTAAAATTCTGAATGGCCAGAGGAACCACGTGTCAGCTCACCGTTGGGATAGATGTCATCCACTCATTGGACCGAAGGTGCCTATGATACGTCGACATGTGGCACAGCCCAACAGAGGCCCATTCTGATGAAAGGCCAACCCGTTTGACTTGGTCAAAAGGTAGCGGGCCGGCCCACGGAAAGCCTGTTAACGGCCTATTCGCATATAGCCCATTTACGGCCGGCTAGCTCATGGCCCGTTACAGCCTATCCGAATTAGGCCTAGTAGCGTCATCTGGGCCGTCCAATATGATTCCAGCCCGTTGTAACTTCCGGCCCATGTATGGCCCATGACGTCTTTCAGCCCATACGAGGCCCTTTGTAACTCTAGGCCCATTAAAGGCCCGAGGTGAAACTGGCCCGTAATGAACAGTGTATCGCTTTATACCCATTAATGGCCCATTATTCCGTCGCCCGTTTCCAGCCCGTGTTAACTTACGGCCTTCTAAGGGCCCATTTATTCTTGGGCTCATTTCTAGAATTCGGTTACTTACGGTATGTTACTGGCGTGTTCCGCTTGTGGGCCAAATTCAGCCCGTGGTTACAGTCGGCCTGTTTGTGGCCTATTAACCCGTTGGGTTGTTTTCATAGCATCATCAAATACGGCCTATTAATGGCCCGTTATGGTCGGGCCATAAAACAGACGATTTCCACTCTAACCCGTTTACGGCCCATTTTCCAGACCGTTATTGGTCCACAAATAGTACGACCCATGTTTGGCGAAATGATTATGCAGCCCGTAGAAGGCCCATAGATTAGATGACCGGTAGAAGGCTAATGGATCCTACGGCCCGTAGGAGGCCCATGGTCACTACAGCAGGTAGCAGGACCATGGTTACAACAGTCCGTGTGTTGCCATGGTTATTGTCGCCTAGTTATAAAAACAGGCTATTGTGGCCACTAGAAAAACGCGGAAAAAGAACTGCACTGACTACAAGCAAACAACTAAACAAGACAATAAGGAAATAAATAAGCAAGCAACTAATGCTAGGCTATTACAGCTATTACACATATTACATCCACTGGGCATCAAAGTCCGCCACCAGTGCAAATATAGGGAACAAAGCAGCATATTACATACACTGGCCATCTAAATTGGCCACCAGTGCAAATAAACGCGGCAGCAAAACAAGTACATAACTAAAACAACTTCAGAAGAGCTCACAAAACGTTATCTTGGGTATCCACCAAGCTGGCAATAAGCTTAGCAAGCTTATTAGCTTTCTCCTGTTTGGGGCTAAAATCCTCCAACGCTTGCTGTTGCACCAGAAAGTATGCATCTGAATGCTCCAGGGACTTCTGCAGTCCTTCGGCTTCTTGTCGCAACACAGTTGATCGATGTCTTTCAGCTTGTAGTTGAGACTAAAGTAACCGAACTGATTCAGACAGTGAGTTTGAATAGCTTGTGCCAGCGGTAGTGGCCAGTAACTCAAAAAAAACACCAAGACTGGACTTTGGGGTTGTCTCACTGTCTTCAAGATAGTTTTCCTTAGCTGTTTTATCAGCTTTGTTGGAGACTGATACGTCTCCAACGTATCTATAATTTTAGATTGTTCCATGCTATTATATTATCTGTTTTGGATGTTTTATATGCATTAATATGCTATTCTCAACCTTCCAGGGGAGCCACGAAACCACTTTTCCACCGCCGCAACCTTCTGTACCCGTGAGATCCCATCTAGGGGCTTTTTTCGGCGTCCTGCCGGAGGGGGATTCGATCACGGAGGGCTTCTACATCGACACCATTGCCTCTCCGATGAAGCGTGAGTAGTTTACCACAGACCTACAGGTCCACAGCTAGTAGCTAGATGGCTTCTTCTCTCTCTTTGATTCTCAATATGATGTTCTCCTCGATGTTCTTGAAGAACTATTCGATGTAATACTCTTTTGCGGTTTGTTTGCCGAGATCCGATGAATTGTGGATTTATTATCAGCTTATCTATGAATATTATTTGAATCTTCTCTGAATTCTTATATGCATGATTTGATATCTTTCCAAGTCTCTTCGAGCTATCGATTTGGTTTGGCCAACTAGATTGGTTTTTCTTACAATGGGAGAAGTGCTTAGCTTTGGGTTCAATCTTGCGGTGCTCGATCCTAGTGACAGAAGGGGAACCGACATGTATTGTATTGTTGCCATCGAGGATAACAAGATGGGGTTTTCATCATATTGCTTGAGTTAATCCCGCTACATCATGTCATCTTACTTAATGTGTTACTTTGTTCTTATGAACTTAATACTCTAGATGCAAGCAGGAGTCGGTCGATGTGTGGAGTAATAGTAGTAGATGCAGAATCATTTCGGTCTACTTGACACGAACGTGATGCCTATATTCATGATCATTGCCTTAGATATCGTCATAACTTTGCGCTTTTCTATCAATTGCTCGGCAGTAATTTGTTCACCCACCGTAATAATTTCTATCTTGAGAGAAGCCTCTAGTGAAACCTATAGCCCCCGGGGTCTATTTTCCATCATATAAGTTTACGATCTACAATTTCAGTTTCCTATTTACTTTCTTTGCAATCTTTATACTTTCCGTTCCATAAACCAAAAATACCAAAAATATTACTTTACCGTTTATCCATCTCTAAAAGATCTCACTTTGCAAATAACCGTGAAGGGATTGACAACCCCTTTGTCGCGTTGGGTGCAAGTTGGTGTTTGTTTGTGCGGGTATTTGGTGGCTTGCGCGTTGTCTCCTACTGGATTGATACCTTGGTTCTCAAAAGCTGAGGGAAATACTTACTCTACTTTGCTGCATCACCTTTTCCTCTTCAAGGGAAAAACCAACGCAAGCTCAAGAGGTACCAGGAAGAATTTCTGGCGCCGTTGCCGGGGAGGTTTACGCCAAGCCAAGTCAAGATTTGATCTCCCGTCAACTTGCCAATTTCTGGCGCCATTGCGTGGGACATCTATGCCAAGCCGAGACATACCAAGTACCCATCATAAACTCTCATCCCTCGCATTACATTATTCACCATTCGCCTCTCGTTTTCCTCTCCCCCATTTCTAAAACGATTTTCGAAAAGATTTGCCTTTTCTGCGCCCCTCTTTCGTTTGATCTTATGTTTGCTTGTTGCCATGTGCCTTCTATTTTGCTTGCATCTTTGCTTGCTAAAAACCTATTGATATGGATCCACTCAAAGTTTTCTACCTGCATCATCTTTGATCCATATGTGCTCGTGCTGAAACCCCAACTAGTTTACTTGAGGGAAAATATTTAGATGAGCATGTTCATTTTGTGCGTCATCGTTTGTCTGAAAAAGGGAAACTCTTATGGAATCAAATAAACTCTTTGCTGTGTTATGCTTGGAATCTATGTCAAATTTGTGATTTTACTTGTTGCTCCAAGAACTCTAAAAAACACCTTCCCTACCTATGTGAGTTTAATGATAATGAAATATTATCTTCTTCTGAAAAGGGTGTTTATAGTTACTATCATATAGCACAAATTGAAGAACTTGTTGCTTTTAAGGGTGCTTATGAAGTTGCTTATTTGATTGAAAAGTATGATATTACTCTCTACAAATCTGCAAATTTTGACATACTTAAATATTGCTATGAAAACTATGCTCATAATGTCTATGTCAAATAATTTATTGAGAGAATGACCATTGCTTTGGAAGAAAATAATGATATGCATTAATCTATAGACGAATATGATTATGTTGATTTGATTGAAATATCCCTTGATGAACATGATGCTTGCTATTCTTATGGTCATGATGCCAATATTGAAGGAGATGAATTTGCTATAGTTCCTTATGTTAAACATGAGATTGTTGCTATTGCACCCATACTTGAAAGATCCTTGAATCAAAAGCATGATTGCAATGATGTTGTTATAAATTCTATTAATGTCAATTGTGCTAATAATATGCAAAAACCCAATCTTGGGGATGCTAGTTTTTCTATGTCCACTACTTATTGCAATGATCATGATTGGGGTGATAATGCTTCTTATGATCTTGATAATTTATTTAAGCCTCACGATGAATATGTTTGCTATAATATTGAAAGTGGGTTTGGAAGAGTGTCAACTTTAGATCCCACATATTTGGAGTATGTTCAATCTTGTCAAATTTTTGGTAAAAGTGGGTTTGGAGAGGTCATGACTTTAGTTAATGTTAATCCCACTATTTTGGAAGAGTATCAACTTCGCATGCATGTGGATCATGTTGAGAATATGTTTTTTGGTAGCTATATTGTTGAATTTGCTTATGATCCTTCATGTAATTATTATGAGAGAGGAAAATATGGTCTTAGAAATTTTCATGTTACTAAATTACCTCTCTTCATGTTGAGATTGCTATCGTCTCTTTCTTCTTCCATGCATATGCTAGTTTTTCCTTTCCTTGATAATTTGTTTACCTATAAAATGCCTATGCATAGGAAGTAAGTTAGACTTAGATGTATCTGTCACATGCTTCATGATGCTCTCTTCGAGTTTCAATTGCTATCTTTCATGTGAGCATCATTAAAATTATCAATGCCTAGCTAAAAGGCTTTAAAGAAAAGCGCTTGTTGGGAGACAACCCAACTTTATTTTTGTTTTTTCTTTGTAAGTTCTGTTTTGCTTTAAATTCATCTAGCCTCTGGTTAGATGTGGTTTTGTGTTTTAATTAGTGTTTGTGCCAAGTAAGACCTTTGGGATATCTAAAGGTGATAGTTGATTTGATCTTGCTGAAAAACATGAACTTTTGCACTCAGAAAAATAATTCTCCTTTTTAATGGAAGAGTGCTTTTGATTTGATTCTTTTTGTAGAAGATTAATAAAAACAATTTTTAGGTTTTCCTAATTTTTCAGGATTTTTGGAGTTACAGCAGTATGCGAACTATCTAGATTACTACAGGCTGTTCTGTTTTTGACAGATTCTGTTTTTCGCGTGTTGTTTGCTTATTTTGATGCATCTATGGCTAATATTGGGGAGATGAAATATGGAAAAGTTGGAATATAGTATATTTTACACCAATATAAATAAAGAATGAGTTCACAACAGTACCAAAAGTGGTGGTTTATTTTCTTATACTAACGGACCTTACGGGATTTTCTGTTGATTTTTGTGTTGTGAAGTTTTCAAGTTTTTGGTAAGGATTTGATGGACTATGGAATAAGGAGTGGCAAGAGCCTAAGCTTGGGGATTCCCCGAGAAGGCATCCCCTCTTTCGTCTTCACCTATCGGTAACTTTACTTGAGGCTATATTTTTATTCACCACATGATATGTGTTTTGCTTGGAGCGTCTTGTATGTTTGAGTCTTTGCTTTTTAGTTTGCCACGATCATCCTTGCTGTACACACCTTCTGAGAGAGACACGCTTGAATCATGATTTATTAGAATACTCTATGTGCTTCACTTCTGTCTTTTGAGCTAGGCAAATTTGCTCTAGTGCTTCACTTATATATTTTTAGAGCACGGCGGTGGTTTTATTTTAGAGAAATTGATGAACTCTCGCACTTCACTTATACTATTTTGAGAGTCTTTAAAACAGCATGGTAATTTGCATTGGTTATAAAATTAGTCCTAATATGATAGGCATCCAAGAGGGATATAATAAAAACTTTCATATAAAGTGCATTGAATACTATGAGAAGTTTGATTCCTTATGATTGTTTTGAGATATGAAGATGGTGATATTAGAGTCATGCTAGTAAGTAGTTGTGAATTTGAGAAACACTTGTGTTAAGATTTGTGAGTCCCGTAGCATGCACGTATGGTGAACCGTTATGTAACAAAGTTGGAGCATGAGATATTTTTTGATTGTCTTCGTTATGAGTGGCAGTCGGGGACGAGCGATGGTCTTTTCCTACCAATCTATCCCCCTAGGAGCATGCGCGTAGTACTTTGCTTTGATGACTAATAGATTTTTGCAATAAGTATGTGAGTTCTTTATGACTAATGTTTAGTCCATGGATTATACGCACTCTCACCTTTCCGCCATTGCTAGCCTCTCTAGTACCGCGCAACTTTCGCTGGTACCATACACCCACCTTATACCTTTCTTAAAACAGCCACCATACCTACCTATTATGGCATTTCCATAGCCATTCCGAGATATATTGCCATGCAAGTTTCCACCGTTCTGTTAATTATGACACGCATCATCATTGTCATATTGCTTAGCATGATCATGTAGTTGACATCGTATTTGTGACAAAGCCACCGTTCATCATTTTTTATACATGTCGCTCTTGATTCATGGCACATCTCGGTACACCGTCGGATGCATTCACATAGAGTCATATTTTGTTCTAGTATCGAGTTGTAATTTTTGACTTGTAAGTAAATAAAAGTGTGATGATCTTCATTATTAGAGCATTGTCCCATGTGAGGAAATAAAAAAAGAGAGAAAAGGCCAAATAAAAAAAGAGAAGGCCCAAAAAAATGAGAGAAAAAGAGAGAAGGGACAATGTTACTATCCTTTTACCACACTTGTGATTCAAAGTAGCACCTTGATCTTCATGATAGAGAGTCTCCTATGACATCACTTTCATATACTAGTGGGTATTTTCATTATAAAACTTGGCATGTATATTCCAACGATGGGCTTCCTCAAATTGCCCTAGGTCTTCATGATCAAGCAAGTTGGATGCACACCCACTTAGTTTTCTTTTTCGAGCTTTCATAAACTTATAGCTCTAGTGCATCCGTTGCATGGCAATCCCTACTCACTCACATTGATATCTATTCATGGGCATCTCCATAGCCTGTTGATACGCCTAGTTGATGTGAGACTATCTCCTTCTTTTTGTCCTCTCCACAACCACCTTCTATTCCACCTATAATGCTATGTCCATGGCTCACGCTCATGTATTGCGTGAAGGTTGAAAAAGATTGAGAACGTCAAAAGTATGAAACAATTGCTTGGCTTGTCATCGGGGTTGTGCATGATTTAAATGGTTTGTGTGATGAAGATGGAGCATAGCCAGACTATATGATTTTGTAGGGATAAGCTTTCTTTGGCCATGTTATTTTGAGAAGACATAATAATTTTGTTAGTATGCTTGAAGTATTATTGTTTTTATGTCAATATTAAACTTTTGTTTTGAATCATACGGATCTGAACATTCATGCCATAATAAACATAATTACATGGATAAATATGTTAGGTGGCATTCCACATCAAAAATTCTGTTTTTAGCATTTACCTACTCGAGGACGAGCAGGAATTAAGCTTGGGGATGCTTGATACGTCTCCAACGTATCTATAATTTTTGATTGTTCCATGCTATTATATTATCTGTTTTGGATGTTTTATATGCATTAACATGCTATTTTAAATGATTTTTGGGACTAACTTATTAACCGAGAGCCCAGTGCCAGTTCCTGTTTTCTCCTGGTTTTTGTGTTTCGCAGAAAAGGGATATCAAATGGAGTCCAAATGGGATGAAACTTTCGCGATGATTTTTCTTGGACCAGAAGACATCTAGAGGGCTTGGAGTGCACATCAGGAAAGCCACGAGGAGGCCACAAGGTTAGGAGGCGCGCCCAGGGGGGTAGGGCACGCCCCCACCCATGTGGGCCCCTCATGACTCCACCAACCTATTTCTTCCGCCTATATATTCTCAAATATCCCAAAACCTTCCAGGGGAGCCACGAAACCACTTTTCCACCGCCGCAACCTTCTGTACCCATGATATCCCATCTAGGGGCCTTTTTCGGAGTCCTGCCGGAGGGGGATTCGATCACGGAGGGCTTCTACATCAACACCATTGCCTCTCCGATGAAGCTTGAGTAGTTTACCACAGACCTATGCGTCCATAGCTAGTAGCTAGATGGCTTCTTCTCTCTCTTTGATTCTCAATACGATGTTCTCCTCCATGTTCTTGGAGATCTATTCGATGTAATACTCTTTTGCGGTTTGTTTGCCGAGATCCGATGAATTGTGGATTTATGATCAGCTTATCTATGAATATTATTTGAATCTTCTCTGAATTCTTATATGCATGATTTGATATCTTTCCAAGTCTCTTCGAACTATCGATTTGGTTTGGCCAACTAGATTGGTTTTTCTTGCAATGGGAGAAGTGCTTAGCTTTGGGTTCAATCTTGCGGTGCTCGATCCTAGTGACAGAAGGGGAACCGACATGTATTGTATTGTTGCCATCGAGGATAACAAGATGGGGTTTTCATCATATTGCTTGAGTTAATCCCGCTACATCATGTCATCTTACTTAATGCGTTACTCTGTTGTGATGAACTTAGTACTCTAGATGCAGGCAGGAGTCAGTCGATGTGTGGAGTAATAGTAGTAGATGCTGAATCGTTTCGGTCTACTTTACACGGATGTGATGCCTATATTCATGATCATTGCCTTAGATATCGTCATAACTTTGCGCTTTTCTATCAATTGCTCGGCAGTAATTTGTTCACCCACCGTAATAATTTCTATCTTGAGAGAAGCCTCTAGTGAAACCTATGGCCACTGGGTCTATTTTCCATCATATAAGTTTCCGTTCTACAATTTCAGTTTCCTATTTACTTTCTTTGCAATCTTTTACTTTCCGTTCCATAAACCAAAAATATTACTTTACCGTTTATCCATCTCTATCAGATCTCACTTTGCAAATAACCGTGAAGGGATTGACAACCCCTTTGTTGCGTTGGGTGCAAGTTGGTGTTTGTTTGTGCAGGTATTCGGTGGCTTGCGCATTGTCTCCTACTGGATTGATACCTTGGCTCTCCAAATCCGTGGGAAATACTTACTCTACTTTGCTGCATCACCGTTTCCTCTTTGTCGTGGAATTGTCACGGCAGATGTCCTTAGCATGAGGACTTAGTCGTGAGGCCAACGCATCTATGTGGTAGCTTGAGAGGGGTTGATCGGAATCGAGATACGCGAAGTGGACGAACAGACAAGACAAGGGTTTAGACAGCTTCGGGCCCCGGGAAACATCATCCGGTCACAACCCTACATGCTGTTTGTGGCTAGGTCTCATTATCATCACGAGGGAGTCGCCGTATCTCCGGCTCTCCTAGTTGTGTCTAGCCCTAGAGATAATTGAGCTTCTTACTTCTCCCTCTTGGGGTGCCCCGCCCCTCCTTATATAAGTTGAAGGGGCGGGTTACATGCAGAGTCCAACTCGGATTAGGACTTAACCTATTCTGACGTCTCACCATGGGCTTCTCATCATGGGCGTCCCACCATGGGCTTCTTAACGTCCTGGGCTTCTTAACTCCAGGCGACTCATTTTCATGGCTAAATACTTGCCGGGTCATAACTGTCCGCCGACTTACAATCTGGCTTATAACTGTCCACCGGCTTACAATCTGGCTTACAACTGTCCACCGCCTTACATCTGGCTTACAATCAGGCTTACAATCTGCCAGGTCACCAACGAGTCACCAGGCTCGGGTGGTTTACCAATGAAACACCAAGTCCTAACCGGGTCATACTTCCGGCCGGGTCATACCACGGGGTATATCCCCGACATTAGCCCCCAGTTTAATTTGGATTTATCCATGTTAAACTAATCCTGTAAAACAAATACAAGAACAATTTTGACAGATTGTGCTCCGGGTTAAGAATTCTTGTAAGCAGGCACCTGATCATCCTTAATTTCTTGTCATTTCCTTCTTCTAGAAAATCCGGGTAAATAGGTCAGCTTCATACTCAATTCACTGACGTTGGTTTCTCACAGAAATATTGTGAAGAATAATTCGTTTGACTCAGCTCCCAATGCTTAACAAAAATATTGGTCTTTGAAATACTCATATGATCTTCAGTCGGCTTAAAGATGTAGAACTTTCCGGTTTATCCAAAATTGCCGGCTTGTAAATATCGATGGCACCGGGTCATAATTGTTGCTAATCATCAAGCTTGAAAATATCAATCCCTTATATGCATATCACTTGTAGCCCCCAAGTCTTAAGAAGGGAGCGTAGTAACAGCTTAAGACTTGCTTCAATATAAAAGTTGCAATCTTGGAGAAATCCAAGTTGTTCATCTCAGTCACTAGTCAAAACTGAATACTCCAGATATGTAGCCCCCAAGTGTCGGGTTGTCATGCTTGCAGCAACCTGGGACTTGTAATTGCCTTATGCTCATAAAACTTCAATTAGTGTAGCCCCCAAGGACCGGGTCATTATGCAATAATGAGCAGGGACTTTGTAGATATGATCATGTAGACTTGAACAGCAACGTGTAGCCCCCAAGGGCCGGCTCAGCAAGACAATACTGAGCTGGAACTTCATTGAAAATAACATCATATGATGTAGCCTCCATCGTAGGGCTTGATCCCACGACCAAAAGGTTAAGAGCCTTGTGCTCTACCAACTGAGCAATGGACCCTTCAATATAATGGATTAAAGCTTGTGTACTTTGAATTTTTGACAGGAGCAATTGGTAGCCCCCAAGGGCCGACTCATTACGATGTGATGAGTCGAGTCTTCAATAAGGCAACTAAAAAATGACCTTGCATTAGCCCCCAAGTGTCATGGTGCATGCTTGCAGCAACATGGGACTTCCATATTTGATATAATCATGATCTGAATAATATAGCCCCCAAGTGCCGGGTCGTAACCCTACAGCGACTCGGGACTATCCCTTCCATTGTAAATAAAGCATATCCACTATGTGTATGATATTGTTGAATCCTTGCATAGCAATATTGAACCATACTCCTTGTTGCGAGCTGGTATTCTTGAATGAAGAAATAATAGCCATTACTCTGGATCGGCTTTGAAAACCTCAATCATAATACTGGTTATTGATAACCATAATAAAAATCCAGCCATGTTGGCTATTAAAGATTTGAATAATATAACCTGGTTTGAAAACCGATTCCTGCCATATAAACCAGTATATCCATGCATATATGACGCATTCTATGATGATGCAATGTATGATGCAATATATGATGATGTATGTGTATGATAACAGAATAAAAAATGTCGGCTTTTGAAGCTTGAATCTTACTTCAATGAAACTGGCATGATAGCCACTGGAGTATCCTCGCTTTCCATAAGCCGGATCTCACATGACCCAATCGATGTTTTAACCTGGATAAGTTCAGGGTCTTGTTTCAAGATTGACTTATCGAGAGTACATGAGGTCGGAGTAGCATCATGCAAACAGGCAGGTTTAACCAAGTTTCAATGAAGGCGGCTTAATAGCCTGGGTTCATCCTCCCTATCCGTAAGCCGTGCTCTCACATGACAAATCGGCATTTTAACCTTAACGAGTCCAGGGTCTTGTTTAAAAGTTTGACTGTTTAAGAGTACGGCGGGTCAATCAGGATTACCTGATGGAGAAGCATCTGGCATACAGGCAGGATGACCCGAAAGGGTTACATCCTCTTTGGTGAATACACCTATGTTTGAACAAGATAACCCAGTTAAGAGGGTAGTAACGCTATGTTCTCTTTGGTGAATACACCTATGTTTGAACAGGAAGCCCCCAAGTGAGATATTCGGTCAAGAGGGTAGTAACGCTATGTTCTCTTTGGTGAATACACCTATGTTTGAACAGGAAGCCCCCAAGTGATTTGTAATAAGGCGTGTAAGCCGGATCAAGAGGGTAAAAACAACTATGCTCATTGAGCAAGAAGCCCCCAAGTGATCAATAATATGATAAACCAATAAGGCATGATACCCATGTTTGAACCGCACATCATGGCAGCAAGTTCTCTTTGGCAATCTTAACTCGAACTTGCGAGAGATGAATTCTTCTTGAGCCGGGTGTTGAGCCGGATATTGAGAGCTCACAACATTGTGGGAGAGAGATTTCTCTTGAGCCGGATTTTAAACCGGAATCCTTCATTTCAAGCCGGAAATGCTCTGACGGCCTTTAAATTTTCATCAATATGGCAGTAGCCTCCAGGATCGGGTTATCTTCCCTCCAATGACCCGGGCTTCTTGAATTCACTGAGACTGGCCAATTCCGTCGAGTCATGTCATTGTAGCCCCCCGAGTCTTAAGACTACTCAAGGAGTTGGCTTGAGACTCCCCATGCTTGACCGTGATATGAACCGGCATATAGTTAAACAGCGGATTGCTGAAATATGTTGAATCTTGACGGCAAGGTGGCAAGTTAATGACCCTCGCAGTACTCATTGTATATCCCAATCTGAGCCATTCAATAAACTTCGTGACATGATGGTCACTTCTGTAGTAGACAATTTGTCCTGCACATGAAAATATATAGACCAAAGTAATTGTTCTTTGTCAAAAACAATATATGCTATAAAAATAAACTGGACGAACATCACCTGATGTTTTGACGACATATGATCTTTGCGTAGACCAGATTTAATCTGAGTAAGTATTAAGTATTTCTGCAACCAATATGAGTAGCCCAGATTTCATCGCATGGCCTTTTCCCAACTCGACCTCCCCACACCCGTAATACAGGAACATGGAGAGTCCGTTCGAGGCGGAAGCAACTGAGGTAGGCTGCAGTGGTGATATAATAAGGGCGGCTCGAAACGGCGGCTTGCTAAAGAATCATCTGGGCCGGCAGGTCAGCTACGGCGGCTCTCAACATGAGTCCGTGGTCGGCGATGGAGACGGCCCCTGGCCCATGGTGTAGCCCAGGCGACTCACAAGCAGGGCCACGACGGCTTGCAGGCGACCCGAAGCAGAGCGTGGTTTGGCTCAACGCGGCGGCAAGGGTGAAAACGACCATGACAAGGGTGGCTTGATGGCACAGCTATGGCAGAAGAACAAGGCCGCTCGAGGCAGCTCAGGGCCTACCATGGCAGCGGTGGCAACTTGGCAGTGGAGCAACGCAGAGCATATAGCAGAGTAGCGTGGGTAGAACTGGCGACGGGGAGGCGGCTGAGCAGGTGAATAGTAAACCAGCTTGGCGGCTCGGGACCACAAGTACGATGACTTAGCTGCGGCAAGGCGAGTTAACAGGGAGGGGCCAAGAGCGATGAAGGATCCCATCGATATGTGCAGAGGCAAGGCCATGCAGGTATATCTGAAACCACCTCCTTTTTCTATGTATGACAGGAACAGGGCCGAGTCAGCGCAGCAAGCAAGCACGCGGGCAGAGCCAGAGGGCGGCTGGGCGGAGGCATGGTGAGCTGGCGAACGCGGGGAGGCAGAGAAACGCAGCAGGGAAGGCCGGAGTGGCGCGCGCGAGGGGAGTAGCGAGAGGAGGCGAGGTCACGGCGGGTCAGAAACAGTGTGGCAGAGCCAGCAGTAGGTCAGCATGGGAGAACAGCATGAGTAGCAGCAGTAAGCCGGCCTAAACGGGGCGGGTCGCGGCCGCGGCGACTCAGAGGTGATGCAGGTGGTTTAGCATGAGGCCATGGTGATTGTAGAGGCGAAACCACTCGGGTTGTTCAATGCCGATGGCTCGGGGATGACCCATAGTAGAGGCAACTTGGAGCAGAGGTGGATGGCGGTTCGAAGTGCGATGATGGGCGACCCGCAGCTCGTCTCGAGGCTGCGGAAGCGGGGCCGCTCGGGGCAGGGCGGAGGAAACTGGTGGAGGTCGCCGGCGGAGACGGCGGCTTGAAGACTGTCGGGGGCGGGTCTCGGTGCAACGGGCCAAGTCAAAGGTAGCAGGAGGGTGGCTCGGACAGCCACGCGTGTAGCAGAAGAAAAGGCAGAGTCGAACCATGGCCGCAGAGACATCGGCTCGGGGTCGAATCAGCGAGACCTGGCGCCTCGAGGCGAACGCAGCGACTCGGAGCAGATGCTCAACGGCGCGGCGGTGAAGGTGAGGCCGGGGGCGACTCACATCGACTTGGCGAAGGCGGCTCTGCAAAGAGGCAGGCGGGTCATGGCGCTCGGCGGCAACTCACAACGGAGCGAGGCACGCCGGCAACTCGCCGGTGAATTCCTGGCGGCTCAAGACGGCTGGTTTGGAGGTGGCAATTTGCGGCCCGAGGTACTACGGTTCAAGGTCGAGTCAAGGGAACATTCAAGCAAGGTCGACGGCAGCAGCTCAGGGGCGCAGGCGGCTCAGAAGGACGACGACTTGAAGCCACCACGAAGACGGCCACAAGGCCGGGACGACTTTAGGCGCCGGTGCGGACCAGGGCGGAGATGGTGCCTCGAAAAAGGCGATTGGAGGGCATGGCGTTGAGGCGGGGTGGCTCAGCGGAAGCAGCTCAACGAGGCCCCGGCTATGGCGGCTTCAAACGACGGGCGGGTCAGCGAGGGCGGTTCGACGCAACGAATCGTCGTGCGAGGCAGCAAGGCGGTGCTGAAGCGAAGGAAAACCGGCGGAGCACGACAGCTTGAAGACCTGGGCTCGAATCCCAATAGCAACTACGGAAGGCAGTAACCCACCACTAGCGGAGATTGGAGGTAGGCGGCGGCTCGGGGCCGGCGCTCAGGCGACGGCGACCTATCGCGGAGCGCTGGAACAGCAGGAGCTACAGCGCAGTGGAAGAAGATAGCCGGCAGCTCATCGTCAGCGGTTCAGCAATTTAACCCGGAGAGGCTCTAAGGCAGGAGATCGACTCGGTGGCGGCTCAGCAATGGAACAAGCCGGCTTGAGGCCGTGAACAAGCAGTAGTGGCCAGACAGCATGGTAAGCTGGCAAGGGCCTTCGAACGGCGGTGGCTCAGCACAGCGAGGCGGAGGCGGAGCGGAGCAGGTACGGCCAGCGCGAAGTTGAAAACGGCTCGGAGACGTCGTGAACTCATGACCAAATCCTCTTCCGAGTCATGTTGGTTTGTCTTTTCCTCTCATGCTGATGGATCATTGGATGGATCACTTTTTGCCTTCACCTCTGGAATCGGTAGCTAGTCGGTCGGCGGCTTTCTCGCAAAGGGATTAATACCAAAGTATGAGTCGATGCCATCTGGACTCAAGACAACGTAATAGTGCACGGGCAACAAAACTTTGATTGTCTCGGCGACTCATGACAGCAGCAGTAGAAATCGATCTCCTATCCAATTCGACGGCTCGTGTAGCGTCGGCGGTACACAGAGTACCAAACCCTAATTTTGACTTCAATCTTATAGATTATAAAATCTTCATATGAAAAATTGCAAACTCCGCGATCCCTGGGGAGATCCCTCCTAGAACTCATCACCACCATGCGCAGGTCCCACGGTGGGCGCCAACTGTCGTGGAATTGTCACAACAGATGTCCTTCGCGTGAGGACTTAGTCATGAGGCCAACGCATCTATGTGGTAGCTTGAGAGGGGTTGATCAGAATCGAGATACGCGAAGTGGACAAACACACAAGACAAGGGTTTAGACAGCTTCGGGCCCCGGGAAACATCATCCAGTCACAACCCTGCATGTTGTTTGTGGCTAGGTCTCATTATCATCATGAGGGAGTCGCCGTATCTCCGGCTCTCCTAGTTGTGTCTAGCCCTAGAGATTATTGAGCTTCTTACTTCTCCCTCTTGGGGTGCCCCGCCCCTCCTTATATAAGTTGAAGGGGCGGGTTACATGCAGAGTCCAACTCGGATTAGGACTTAACCTATTCTGACGTCTCACCATGGGCTTCTCATCATGGGCGTCTCACCATGGGCTTCTTAACGTCTTGGGCTTCTTAACTCCAGGCGACTCATTTTCATGGCAAAGTACTTGTTGGGTCATAACTGTCTGCCAGCTTACAATCTGGCTTATAACTGTTCGCCGGCCTACAATCTGGCTTATAACTGTCTACCGGCTTACAATCAGGCTTACAATCTGCCAGGTCACCAATGAGTCACCAGGCTCGGGTGGTTTACCAATGAAACACCAAGTCCTAACCGGGTCATACTTCCGGCCAGGTCATACCACGGGGTATATCCCCGACACTCTTCAAGGGAAAAACCAACGCAAGCTCAAGAGGTAGCAGAGACCAACAAGGATATCTCATTATCTTGAACCTTATCTTCATTACTTCCTTTACCATTGCTTAATAAGGCACTCTTCCCGAATATTCTGTCATTATTCTAAAAGAAGAAACAAGCAGACACATAACAGGTTTAGCATGTACTAGTATATGAAACTCATTTCGGTGAACCAGTTCATTAGTAAGGTCGACAGATTAAACTACCAAGTCTTCTATTGCCAAGTAGTACATAATAAAAGCATCAAATAAACATATATCTATGTCCTATTGTCACTACATTGTCTTGCCAAATTAAAATAGACACGGTTCAAATCATATCAGTTCAAGACAAAGCAGCACTGAGAGAATACAAAGTGTGGGAAACTACACGACACAACAAGATTTCAGATGGGTACCACGGGTCTACATGTACAACAACACTATTGGCTCTATTGTCATGCTAGTAATGTGCATGATATGAGAAGTCAACTGTATACACAATTGAAATTAAATCAACAGAGCTATTTATAAGAGCAAACCTGTTAAAGAAACATGCATAAACATACCTGTTGTGCCATTGGAGTTTCGTTTGGATCCTTCAATTTAAAAATAAGTTTGTATGAGTAAATACAGTGATACAAGAGCAAAGTAGTATGCATGATAGCAATGGAACCTTAAATGAGAACAGTTGTTCTGCAGGTTTAAGCACTTGTTCTACATGACTAGAGTACAGTAAGACGCAGGCATATAATACTTAAAAATAAAAAATGAGCTCATAGACCTTACCACATTCTTGGTTCGGGACCAGTACAGAACAAGGCGTTCCCAGCCATCTTCCAGTAAATGTGTCCCTGGAGAACGTAAGGGAATTTGATGAGTTTCTTTGCCAGTGAAGTACGTTTTCTTTAGGTAATTCCGATACTGCCAACCAAGCATTCTTGAAGAAAGCAGAGGTATTAGCACAGGTTACCTCATCCCGAGTTTCCATATCGGTCCTTCTCTATAGAGAAAAATGGGAAAATTTGCTCTATTATAACCATCATGGAGGTAGAATGTATGGGACAAAGCAAAGTAATTGCCATGAATAACATTACTTACACATAACTCCTGGACAAACACCTGCAACTAGTATTTTCCTTCATCTTCAGTATAATATTTCCATGATGGGAAGATACACACATAGGATTTAACAACATCAAACGCGATAGATGCTAAACTACGAATGGCTGGTTGTGCTTCCTCTACAGGAATAGGTGTACTAACTGGTGAGGTTGGGGTTCACCGTGGTAGTACTGGCGCTTTGGGAACTGGAGTTGCCTTACTAACTGCTCTTGTTTGCGAGCTTTGTGGTCAGGGCCTGTCTGTGGTGGAGATGGTGTTGTGTCAACAGGTACTGGGTTACTATCTGCTGGGGTTGGGGTTAGATTGGGTGAAGCTGGTTCTCTGTCCATTGCAGTAGGGGTACAATCTGCAACAGTCTGGGTTATGTGTGGTAGGGTTGGTTCTCGTGCATGTACAACTGGGGTCCTATCTCCACCAAGAGGTAGCATTGTTTGATTTGAAGACCGTGTTTTTACTCCGCTAGATACTGCCATCACTCGCTCCAATTCAAATGGCTGATAAACATGAAACATAGTTGAATGTACAGACATTGTATGAGAGACAGATGCAATAGATAGTGTGGAAAAAAGAGGGCATGAAATAGTTGACATGTATATTGTTTAACTAAAAAGGATAGCATGACATAATTTCACATATATGATGTCTATCATCATGCCAAGTTAGAGCAAACACCTTGGGGGGTAAATAGGAGTGGTCAGCTGCGTCTGAATCTGCCTCAGAACAGATATCTTCCTCAAGATTACAATCTGGAGAGGGGGCGGAGGGTTTGCCATTGAACCCACTAGGGAGCGATGTCTGCATGACATTGTATTGCCGCGCAAAACTCTTCTCTTTTTCTCTACATGTTTAGCATGACTGTGTACAATATCTGACATGCATACGAAAAAATATAGTGAGATTATGTAAGGAGAGCATGCAGAAATCTAGAGTGATGGTAACAACTAGTGGATGGATCCAACAAAAATGGTAGCAGGCTGATGATAGCTTTAATTTAATAAAAAGACAGATGATGATTGCTTTGCTATTTATTTCCCACCCAAGATGAACAACATAAGCATACCCTAGGTGAACCAGATAATAGACAAAGATACTATTCATTGCTGCCTCAATATGTGCCCCACAAGTAATTTCAAAACTCAAGTTTGAACATTAATTTGGACCTGACTTGGAGTCTGAGAGGTGAACAGGACGATAAAGTAGCAGGTAATATTAAGCAATGCATAACATAAGTAGAAATAAAAGAGCGCGACCTCTCTTGTGGACCCGTGTACTCCTCAGGTTCATCTACTGAGTCGATGGTGGTGATACAGTTGCCGTGGGTGCCGGCGGCAGGGAAGGAGATCTGAGGCGGCGAAAGACGGTCAGGAGTCGTGATGTCTGGTTTTGTTGATGCTTCTGTCGATGGAGCAGCTCAGGTGAGTGATACTTCTCCAACGTATCTATAATTTATGAAGTATTCATGCTAATATATTATCATTCTTGGATGTTTTACAATCATTTTATAGCAATTTTATATCATTTTTTGGGACTAACCTATTGACCCAGTGCCCAGTAAGAGTTGCTATTTTTTTGCTTGTTTTGTACGTCGCAGGAAATCAATATCAAACGGAGTCCAAACACCGCGAAATTTTTTGGAGAATTTTTATGGACCAGGACACCCAGGATGGGCCAGAGCAGCACCTGGGGGTGCGCCGAGGGGGGCACAAGCCACCAGGGAGCGCCTGGGCCACCAGTCACGCCCAGGTGGGTTGTGCCCACCTCGGTGGCGCCCCGCACCCCCTCTTCACCCTATAAATGCACAAATATTCCAAAAATCTTCGGGGTTAACCTAGATCGGAAGTTCCGCTGCCGCAAGCCTCTGTAGCCACCGAAAACCAATCGGGAGCCCGTTCCAGCACCCTGCCGGAGGGGGAAATCATCACCGGTGGCCATCTTCATCATCCCGGTGGCCACCACGATGACGAGGGAGTAGTCCACCATCGGGGCTGAGGGTTTGTACCAGTAGCTATGTGTTTATTCTCTCTCTCTCTCATGATCTTGAGATGTCACGATCTTGATATATCATGGGCTTTGTTAACATAGATGGATCATATGATGTTTCTGCCCTCTCTACTCTTGTTGTGATGAATTGAATGTTTACCCTTTGAAGTTTTGTCTTGTCGGATTGAATGTTCAGATTTGAGAACTAATGATGTATGTCTTGCGGTATGAATACTTGAGGTGACAATGGGGTATCATATTGATTCACTTGATGTATGTTATGGCACTCAACTTGCGGATTCCCGAGGTGACATTGTGGTAATCTATGCATAGGGGTTGATGCACATTTTTATTATCTTTTCTCCGATAGAAACTTTGGGGTCTCCTTGTAGTTCTTTGAGTGGATTGAATATTATGATAATGAAGTTGTTTGATGCATATCGTTGAATTAACTCACGGATACTCATGGTGACATTGGAGTATCCAGGTGATATTAGAGTTGGTTGATGTGTGTGATATGGTTTTATTTTAGTATGTACTCTTGATTAGATCGATCGGGGAGAATAACTTGCGTTATTTTAGTACGAACTCTAGGATAGATTGATCGGAAAGAATAGCTTTGAGGTGGTTTCGTACCCTACAAAAAATTTCTATTTCTTGTTCTCCGCTAATAGGAACTCAGAAGCGATTCTTTATTGCACTTTGAGGGATAATCATATGATCCAACTATGTTAGCATTGTTGAGAGATTGCACTAGCGAAAGTATGGACCCTAGGCCTTGTTTTCAAGCATTGCAATACCGTTTGTGCTCACTTTTGTTACTTGTTACCTTGCTGTTTTTTTATTGTTCCTATTACAAAAATCAATATCTACCATCCATATTACACTTTTATCACCATCTCTTCACCGAACTAGTGCACCTATACAATTTGCCATTGTATTTGGTGTGTTGGGGACACAAGAGACTCTTTGTTATTTGGTTGCAGGGTTGTTTGAGAGAGACCATCTTCATCCTACGCCTCCCATGGATTGATAAACCTTAGGTCATCCACTTGAGGGAAAATTGCTACTGTCCTACAAAACTCTGCGCTTGGAGGCCCAACACGAGTCTACAAGAATAAAGTTGCGTAGTAGACATCAAGCTCTTTTCTGGCGCCGTTGCTGGGGAGGTGAGTGCTTGAAGGTATATCTTTAGATATTGCAATTGAATCTATTAGTTTCTTGTTTATCACTAGTTTGGTTTATAAAAGAAAACTATATAAAAAATGGAAATGAGGTTGCATCATATTATTGATCATCTTTATAATATATTTCTTGAAAATGATGGATCGGAAAATTGTGCTCAATTGTTAGAAGAAGAAGTCAATAAAATGTTTGGCACAAAATATTTTAATGATAGGCATGATTGCAATGTTGTTAGTATGAATTCTTCTAATATCCAAAATGCTAATGATGATTGCACAAATCATGACAAAAATGTTTCTTATAAGCATGTCACTTTTTGCGGAGTGAATTGGGAGTGCCTTTGCACACCAAAAAGGGAAGATAGATTTTGTAAGAAGCATAAATATTTAGAAACGAAAAAGTTGCAAGAGAGGCTAGATGATTGTGCTGAAAGATGTAATTTTTCGCCATCCTTGTGAACTTTGCAATGAACATGGTCATTTAAATCTCCAATGCAAATTATTTCATGATCAAATCATGTCCAAAAATTGTGATAACTTGATTACCCTTGAGCATCATAAAAGCTTAGTCTTCTTCTCGGGTATGAAGAAATTAAACGTATAACTAAGGGTTTTCCAAATCCCGAGAGATTTCTTGATTTTGATCTAGAAGAAATTTATATGTTTTGTGCGGTAAATTGCATTGAGAATCCTTATATTGCCAAGTATCTAAAGATAAGAAAACAAATAGAATATGAAGAGAGTACTAATGAAACGGAAAATATATCCCAATACCCTCCTAGTGTTTATTATGATGAATCAGGTAACGAGGAGGAGCTTCCTATCCAATCAGTCTCTTCAACAAGAAGCTTGGAAAAAATTATTAAACCCACACATGATGTGGTGAAGAAAAAGAAAAGAATAAAGAATAGAGGTAAAAAGGTATCTCTCCCAAATAATGTTGCTCCTATCACCATTGTGCATCATGAATGTGAATCAAATATGTTGGTGGAAGATGATGATATTGAGTATGATTTTGTGATACCTACTACTTGTTGTAATGATTATGATTGGGAAGACAACAATATCCCTTATGATCCTGAAAATGTTTTTAGCACTTGCTTGGAAGAATACGATAATAATGTTTGCTACACTATTGGTGCCATTCATGCTATTGATAAGAATGATTGTCATGATAGGCAAAACCACAAGCTTGGGGATGCTATGTTTAATGAGTATGAAACGTTTGAAGATTTATTTGCTGGAAATAATGCTTGTCCTAAGCTTGGGGATGCTTTGCTTAATGAATATGATCCTTTGATTCCTTCTACTTTCGATAAGAAAATTTATTATGATGATAGCATGCCTCCTATTTATAATGATTACATTGATGAAAGTGGGTTTGGAAGAGTGTCAACTCAAGGTAGTAGTGATCCCACTATTTTGGAGGGTGTTGAATCTTATTAGAATATTGATGAAAGTGGATTTGGAGAGGTCATGACTTTATTTAGTGATACATCCACTATTTTGGAAGAGGTTTCAATTGACTATGACAATAAAGTTGCTATCTATGATGATTATTATGATGACATGTATGCCATAAAGAGTAATAAATTTTCTATGCTTGTGCATCATGGAAAGAGTGCTGTATGTGATAGTTATATTGTTGAATCCATTCATGATGCCTCTGAAAATTATTATGAGAGAGGAACTTATGCGCTTACATATCTCAATATTATCAAGTTTCTTCTCTATGTGTTGATTGTTTTGAAGTTCTACTTGTTTTGCCTTCCTATGCTACTTGGTTCTTGTTTTCATGGGTTGCTTGCACACAAAATCCCTATGCATAGGAAGTGGGTCAAACTTAGATGTGCTTGACATGTGTTTCATGATGCTCTCTTCATGTTTCAATTCTTATCTTTTATGCGGGCATCATTGAAATCATCATGCCTAGCTAAAAGGCATTAAATAAAAGCGCTTGTTGGGAGACAACCCAACACTCTTACCTACTATTTTTGTGTGTTCACATGATTATGCTACTGTATTAATCATGTTTTATTGCTTTTGTTTCAATAAAGTGCCAAGTAAAGCCTTTAGGATCATGTTGGGTGATAGTTGCGTTGATCTTGCTGAAAAACAGAAACTTTTGCGCTCACGAAAATAATTCTAGTTTTTAACAGAAGAGTTATTTTGAGTTGATTCTTTTTTCAGAAGATTAATATGCAAATTTCTCACGTGGTCCTAATTTTCCAGAATTTTAGGAGTAGCAGAAGTATGGTTGGAGTACAGATTACTACAGACTGTTTTGTTTTTGATGCATAGTTGGCTTGTTTTCTAGTTTGTATGGCTTATATTGCTCAATATAAATTGTGGAAATGATATGCTACAGTAGGCATTGTGTGGAAACAATTCTGAATCTTGTCTTTGACAGTACCAAAGTGGAATGGATTGCTCTTTATCATACTAACCTATCTCACGAAGTTCCGTTAAGTTTTGTGTGATTGAAGTTTTCAAGTTTTGGGTGAGATGTCGATATGAGGAGAATAAGGAGTGAAAATACCCTAAGCCTGGGGATGCCCAAGGCACCCCAAGTTAATATCCAAGGAAGATCCAAGCAACTAAGCTTGGAGATGCCCCGGAAGGCATCCCCTCTTTCGTCTCCAACATTATCCGTAACCTTACTTGGAGCTACATTTTTATTCGTCACATGATATGTGTTTTGCTTGGAGCATCATTTTATTTTTATAGGATTTGCTTGCTGTAATTTGGAATAATATTTTTGCATCTTTCTTTTCAATAAAAAATGCCAAGGATAGCCTTTACCATGCTTATTTTGCAAGTCTACATGTTGCTGTTTCAAAACAGAAAGTTTACCGCTGTTGCAAAACGTCCCTTGAAAAGTCAGAATGTGATAAAATGTTGAAACTTTTTGCAAAATAAGATCTGATAAATTTTCTAAAGTGTGGTAAATTTTCATAATTTTTGGAGTTAGGGAAGTATGATGAATCTTGCATTCTTTACAGACTGTACTATTTTGGCAGATTGCTGTTATGCTTGCATTGTTTGCATATGTTTGCTTGTTTAATGATTCTATTCAAGGATAGTAGTATTAAATATGCAGAGGCATTTAGTATGAAATGTTGAATAATAATTTTAGTGATTTGCTACAGTAGATAATGATAAAGTTTTTTATTGGTTTGTACTAACGTATCTCACGAGTTCTTGTTGAGTTTTGTGTGGATGAAGCTTTTAAGATTTAGGAAAACCGTGATGTAAAAGGAATTAAGGAGACACAAAAGATCAAGGTTGGGGATGCCCAAGGCATCCCAAGATAATATTTCAAGAAGTCTCAAGCATCTAAGCTTGGGGATGCCCCGGTAGGCATCCCACCTTTCTTCTTCAACAATTATCGGTTAGTATCGGTTGAACCTAAGTTTTTGCTTCTTCACATGATGTGTGCTATTCTTGGAATGTCATTTTATTTTGTTTTTGCTATCTGTTTTAATAAAATACTTAGATCTGAAACTTTTAAATAAGAGAGAGTTCTCACTTTGCTATCTATTTACTCAACTACTTGCATGATCTTCACTTATATATTTTTGGAGTAGTTTGTCATTTACTCTTGTGCTTCACTTATATCCTATGAGTAAATTGTTGAATAAATTGAATGTAATGAAGTTGAAATTATATGTTCATATCATGCCTAGTGGTAGCTTCACATTGGGTTTAGAAAGTGAAATCTTTTGAGGCTTGACAATCACAATATTGGTCATACAAGCAATTCATGAATAATTAGTATAAGGAAGAGAACTTTCACATGCAAATACACTATCTTGGAAATCTTTTGTGATTGTGAGCCCCCATCAAAATATTATATGCCAAAATTGTTGACGTTGGACAAGGAAGACAACGTAATGATTTATGTTTGTTCATATTCACATAGAAGTTATATTGTCATAGATCCTTCAACATGTGGTGCTTGCCCCCCATCTTTGCTAGCCAAAAATTCCGCACAAGTAGAGATACTACATGTGCATCCAAAAACCCTTAAAACCAAATCTTATTTTCAAGTGTCCACCATACCTACCTAAGGATTGAGTAAGATACTTCAAGTAAGTTGTCATCGGTGCAATAAGGCAATAAAAATTGCTTCTAAAAGTGTGAGATCATTTAGTGTAAGAGAAAATTTAGCGTTGTACAAACTTGTGATGGTAAAGAATAAAAGTGACAGACTACATAATAAAGGTTGCCATCACAAGGGACAATATAACATGACGTTCTTTTGCACTAAGGGGTTGAGCATACAAACAAATAAGCGCATGGCAACCTCTGCTTCCCTCTACGAAGGGCCTATCTTTTACTTTATGTATTTACTTTTATGCAAGAGTCAAAGTTTTTCTCGCTATTCCTATTTATTTTTCTCCTTTGGCAAGCATCATGTGGTGAGGAAAGATCTAGGCACATATGTCCAGTTGAATATGGGTAGCATGAGTTATTATTGTTGACATCACCCTTGAGGTGAATATGTTGGGAGGCGAAACTATAAGCCCCTTTCTTTCTATGTGTCCGGTTGAAACGCTTTGCTCATGTGTATGCGGTGAGTGTTAGCAATCATAGAAGACTATATGATGGTTGAGTATGTGGAGCTCTTACTTAAACTCTGTTGAAAGTTGAATTACAATTGCTTGGTGACTAAGAACATATGTTGTTGAGTTTCAAGAGAATTCATTGTTTGAACCTTAACATGTGAATTGGTTGCTACTTTAACATGAGAAGTTTTATAAGAAAGAATTGATGTTATGATGCTAGGAAAAGTGATTGAAATTATCATTGATCAAACTTATGCACTTAGCTAGCATTCACACTTCCATTTATCATTTACCTACTCAAGGACGAGTAGGAATTAAGCTTGGGGATTCTTATACATCTCCAACGTATCTATAATTTATGAAGTATTCATGCTAATATATTATCATTCTTGGATGTTTTACAATGATTTAATAGCAACTTTATATCATTTTTTGGGACTAACCTATTGACCCAGTGCCCAGTGCCAGTTACTGTTTTTTTGCTTGTTTTTTACATAGCAGGAAATCAATATCAAACAGAGTGCAAACACCGCGAAACTTTTTGGAGAATTTTTATGGACAAGAACACCCAGGATGGGCCAGAGCAGCACCTGGGGGGTGCCCCAAGGGGGGCACAACCCACCTGGGCGCGCCTGGGCCCCGATCCGCGCCCAGGTGGGTTGTGCCCACCTCGGTGGCCTCCCCCACCCCTCTTCTCCCTATAAATTCACAAATATTCCAAAACCCTTCGGGGTTAACCTAGATCGGAAGTTCCGCTGCCGCAAGCCTCTGTAGCCACCGAAAACCAATCGGGAGCCCGTTCTGGCACCCTGCCGGAGGGGGAAATCATCACCGGTGGCCATCTTCATCATCCCAGCGGCCACCACGATGAGGAGGGAGTAGTCCACTGTCAGTGTCAAAACCGGCGGATCTCGGGTAGGGGGTCTCGAACTGTGCATCTAAGGTCGATGGTAACATGAGATAGGGGACACGATGTTTACCCAGGTTCGGGCCCTCTCTATGGAGGTAATACCCTACTTCCTGCTTGATTGATCTTGATCAATATGAGTATTACAAGAGTTGATCTACCATGAGATCGTAATGGCTAAAACCCTAGAATTCTAGCCTGTATGATTATGATTGTCCCTATGGAGTAAACCCTCCGGTTTATATAGACACCAGAGGGGACTAGGGTTGTACAAAGTCGGTCACAGAGAAAGGAATCTTCATATCCGAACGCCAAGCTTGCCATCCACGCCAAGGAGAGTCCTATCCGGACATGGGTGAGAGTCTTTGGTCTTGTATCTTTACAGCCCATCAGTCCGGCCCATGTCCAACAGGCCGGACGCGCGAGTACCCCTTAATCTAGGACTCCCTCAGTAGCCCCTTAACCAGGTGTCGGGTGGTAGGTGCGACATATGCCAACGGGTGGCTTATCATGGTGGGTGCCAGTAAGACGTCGCCGGTGCCTGGAAAGGGGATGAGGCGAAGACATGCACGCCGGCGGATCTTACCCAGGTTCAGGGCTCTCCGTGGAGATAACACCCCTAGTCCTGCTCTGCAGGGTCTCCGCATGATCACTAGATCAGAAAGAGTAGCTACAATTGCTCCTAGAGCTGTTGGGTTCAAGGGAGAAGAAGAGCAAGGCTAGCTCTCACTTCCCTCTCTCCATGGTGTGTGTGTCACTCTAAGAAGCCAGCCCTTTGCATGGGTGCCCCGGGGGGTTTATATAGGCCTACCCCCCGGTGGTAAAATTGTAATCCGGCTGGGCGCGGGTCCCAGTCGTCAGTGTTTACGCTCGCCGGCTTCTCCGCCGGCTGTTGGGGCCCGCCGACTGGTGGGTCCCGCCGGCTACCGGCCTCTTGGTCGACAGGCCGGCCCCACCGCCTAGGGTCTTGTCGGCGGCTGCTTACTGTAGCCTCGCCCCTGATGACGAGGGCTCCGTCGAGGTAAGCGTGGCTACAGTGTGCCGCCTCGAGGGCTCTCACTGTAGCCTTACCTCGTCTTGTCTCCTTAATGTGGCACATGCTTCGAGGGAGGGGGGTAGCCGGCCTCTGGGGGCCGGCTACGCCCTTGGCCGACTGGGGGAGGCCGGGCCGCCTTCGCCTCTCTCTCTGGCTAAAGGGGCCCGCCGCCCGTGGGCCGTACTGGCGCTGGTCGTGGATGACGTTGAGGCCAGCATGGCTACAGTGACGAGCCGGACGGGAGATGGCTGACCCGTACGGCGTCCTGTGGCCATGCCTGCCTCGGACTTCAGGGGTAGTGGGCCGCACTGTGGCCACACCCCGTCTTGTCACCGTTATGTGGGTGTAGTTCTTGGTGGGTGTGGTCTTGGCCGGCTTCGTGGAGTCGGCTCACTTCATGGCTGGCTCTTGGAAGTCGGTCCTCTTGGTGCCGGCTTCCTGGAGTCGGCCATCTCGCAACCATCTTGGGGGAGGTTACCGGGGCCGGGTCGCCTTTGGGGAGCCGGCCCCTGTGGTAGTCGGCCAGGGGAAGTCGGCCCAATGCTTTGAATGCTTGAAGGCTCGACCGGCCTGATAATTTGTGAATAACCATGGGTAGTCGATTAGGCTACCCGTGGCTATTTACTCCGACAGTAGTCCCTGAAGCTGACTGGGCTTCGAGGTTGGGTGGGAGTCGAGAAGCTCAGTCAGCTTCCTATCTTGACAAGCCGGCAGCTGGGAGCCGGCTTCGGTTGGGTGCGCCTTCTCGGCGAAAAATTTCGGAGTCAGAGGGCGGGAGTCTACCGGCGCGCGCACCGGGCCGCGGGCCGGCCACTTGCCGCCTGCGAACCGCTTCGCAAAAAAGCCTGCCAGCCCACGTGCGCGACGGGACGTCGCCACAGGTCGAGGGCCCGCCACGCCCACGCCCAGGCCCAGGCGTGGATTCTCTGTGGCCCGAAGCCGCCCGCACGTCTCCCTGCGGTGGTTTCGGCACGCTTTCAGGGCGTAATAATCGCGGGGCATGGGGGAGTGGGTGCAGTTAACCCCACGCCCTGCCTCCCCGGCTTCACCTCGCGAAGCTATAAGTAGGGGGAGGGGGAGAGCGGCAGGCTCTCGCACGCTCCTCCTCTTTCCACCATCTTCTTCCTCCTGCCCTTTCTTGCAACAGCGCCTCGCCGCCGCGCTGTTCCACCACTCGTTCCTCCGCCGCCGTGCTCGTTCTCGCCAGCCCCACGTCACGATGCAGTACGGCGGGGATTGGGACGGCTCCAACGTCCACGAGGATCACGTCGAATTCCTCCGCAAGACGCGGCGGCTGCCCGGCGCGGACAAGGTGGAGGCCCGTCTCGCGCCGGCGAAGGAGATTACGCCGGAGCCGCGGGAAGGCGAGCGGGTAGTCTTCTGCTCGCATTTCTTGCGCGGCCTCGGCCTGCCCGTGAGCGCCTTCTTCCGCTCATGGCTCGAGTTCTACCAACTCCAGCCGCACCACCTTCCTCCGAACACGGTGGTGCTGCTGTCCGCCTTCGTCACCTTGTGCGAAGGCTATCTCGGCGTCCTCCCTACCCTCGAGCTCTGGGGGGAGTTCTTTCAGTCCAAGCTGGGCACGCGCATGCAAGGCGTGCCGGCTCAGAGTGGCGCCTTCATCGCGATGCGGAGGGTCGCTGCCGACAACCCCTTCCCCGTCATCACGCTGATCCAGTCGGTGAAGCTATGGCAAAAGTCATACTTCTACGTGAGGAACGTCGCCCCGCAGGGCGACTACGTCAATCTGCCGGCTTACGTAGCCGGCCCACCGGCGGGCAGGCGGCCCCAGTGGTCCTACCGGGCCGTGACGCTGACGCCGGCTGGAACCGCAGCCGTCGCCCGAGTGCGAGCGATGACCCAGTCGGAGGGCTTATCGGGGCCCGACCTGCTGGCCGCCTTCGTCACGCGCCGGGTACTCCCGCTCCAGAGCCGCCCTCATCTGATCTGTCAGATGAGTGGCCAGCTCGATCCGAGCCGGATGTGTACCAAAGACATGCCGCACGACGAGGTGGCCTATATGGTGAACTACCTTGCGAACTGCAAACTCTCCGCAGAGTGGCAGTTCGGCAAGGAGCCATATTGCCGAGCCAATCCGCCACCTACGGTATGTTCTCCTTGTCTCTTCTTCTTCTCTCAGTTCTGTCGCCGAGTTCCATTTGGCCGACTCTGACTAGTCGGCTTGTCTTCGACAGAGCCCTCTTCTTCGTCCTGCCGGCGGGTTGGACGCGGAGCGCCGATTCGTCCCCGACCGGACGGAGCACGATCTGGAGGACCCCGACTAGGGGGCGGCCGCTATGGACGACAACACCGAGGCGGGCGGTGGCCAAGCCGGCGGCGAAGCAGGCGGCTCCGGGCTTGGAGTCAGCTTCGACGATTGGCCGGACGATGACGAGGCCGAAGTCGTCCCGCGCCGTCAGCCGGCGTCTGGCCGCGGCGCGGGTTCCTCCGCTGCGCCACCTGCTCGGGGCGGCGGGCAAAAGCGTCGTGCCGCGCAGGGTTTGTTCGGCAGTCGGTCGAAGAAGCCCCGAGGCGGGGCGCGGCGACTAGGCGGGAGGAGGCGGCCGCGAAGGCGGCCTGCTTCCGCAAGGCGGTGAAGCAACCGCAGACGGTGTCGGCGTAAGTTCAGACTCCTTCGTGTATTCTTTTTTCTTTTCTCTGGTGGCTCCTGAATCCTTGTGTTTTTCTCCAAACAACCAGAGCTCCATTGTCGCTCGAGCGAGCGGCTGCTGCCTCCGTCGTTGAGTCGACGAGGGGATCTGGGAGCACCACTCGCCGCGTGTACCCCCGTGCCGATCTTCTGGCGGCGATGGAGCGGAGCGCGCGGGTGGTGCGGGAGGAGCGGGAGGCGGAGGCGGCGAAGGCGGTCGCCGCCAAGGCGGCGCAGGAGGAGGAGGCGGCGAAGGCGCGCGCTGACGCCGCAGCCAAGGCCCAAGCAGAGGCTGCGGCTGCGGCGACGGCGGAGGGGGCCTTGTTGGTCACCCCACTGCGCGTCGCGGCGCCTGGGGCCCCGGAGCCCCCGCCAGAAGAAGCCGGCGGTGACCAGCCGGGGCTGGAGAGGGATGACGATGTCGTCATCCTGGAGAGGGCGCCGGTACCGACCCCGCCGACTGGGGCGGCTCAAGGCGGCCGGCCTGATCTGCCGCCTGCGTAGTCGGCGGGGGGCGAGCCGGCCGCGAGGACTGAGCTGGCGGTCCGGATGCCGCCGAGCCGGCGCGCGGGGAAGGCTGCGTCAGAGCCACGGAAGGCTGCGTCGGAGCCGCAGCTGGCCGCGAGCTCCAGCTCGTCGGCCCAGGATGTGGAGGTGGCCAACGCTACCTCGGGGTGGACGCCGGACGGAGGGACGGCCGTGATGAACGTGTCCGCGCAGGACGTCCGGACCCAGCTCCAGGCCCAGGCCACGGCGCTGAGGCAATACACCGACGAATTCCTTGCGACGCGGGCGGCCATCCAGGTTAGTCTTCTTATCTTGCTTCTTCTTGATCTTGGTTTCTTCCGTGGGGGCGCGTCAGCGCACCCACTAGGTGTAGTCCCCGAGTTCCGAGTCGGCTGCTGAGCAGGCGGCTTGGAACTTCTTAGTGGATTTGGCTTTGCTATTCTTGTTCTTACTTCGATCTTCTGCCTATCTTGCAGGACTACCACAATCTTCGCACGGCCGCCTTCAACTCCCAGGCTCGGGAGCTGACCCAGAAGACCGCCGACCTAACTGAGAGCCGGGGTAAGTGCTTTGTTCTTTATCTCATGTGGGGGCGCATCAGCGCACCCACTGGGTGTAGTCCCCGAGATTCGGGCCGACTGCTGAGTAGTCGGGTCGGATCTTCCTTGACGACTTCCTCTTATTGTTTCTTCTTTTTCTGCCGTCCCTGCAGCGGCCAACGCCAGTCTGAGGGCATAGCTGGGAGAGTCTCAGACTGCCCTTCGTGCCAAGGTGGCCGAGTTTGCCGCCTTGGTGCAGGAACATGACCGCCTGACCAAGAGGTTGGCCGACCAGGAGCAGGGCCACAAGGCGGCTCTGAAGGCGGTGCAGGACCGCGAAGCCGCCCTCCAGGCTGAGTACGAGACAGAAGCGGCTGGCTGGGCTGAAGCAAAGCAGACTCTGATCAATGGTTATGGCCAGATCGAAGATCTGGTTGACGGTAAGCCGCCTACTTCTTTGTCCTTTCTTACCGTCTGCCGCTTTTGGCTCGATTTCTGACTTGGTGTTTTCTCTTCTTTCTCTTTCTTTCTTGCACAGAGTACTTCCCTGGCTACTCTACCGCCGCCAGCCAGATCATCGAAGCCCGCCGCCAAGCACGAAGGCAGGCTGGCGCCGAGATTGCACCAAACGCGGGCCGTTCGCTGGAGGAGCAGCTCTTGGCGATCCAGGCCCGTCTCTAGCCGGCTCACTGACTGCTCCGCCGGCTTCAGCGTGCCGGGGCGCAAGTACTGGCCGCCCTCTAGCCCGGCGAAGTGGTTCCCCGCACCCCCAGTCGGACTGCCGACTGGCTGGAGGTGGCAGTCGGCCGCTTTGAAGCCTGGAAGGCTTCGGCGGCTCGGTCCGGCGCCAGGCGGGCGCTGGAGTTCGTCAAGGCCTGGTATCCCTGCCTGAGTCTGGACCAGCTGGCTACCTGGCGACAGCAGGCCGACACGGAGCTGGAGCCGGCGCGGCCGGCTATCATCCGGCGGGCTTCGGCGATCGCCGACTACACGGACACCAGCGCCTTCGCCCCTGAGGTAGATGACAACGGTGTTGCCCAGCCGGAGGAATGGTTCGGGCTGAACCTGGCAGACGGCGAAGACTCGGCGGAGGAGATCGACTCCAGCGACGAGGGCGAGGAGGAGGAGGAGGAGGGTGAAGACGCCGGGCCGGATGGTGGAGCGGCCGACCAGCCTCAGCCTGATCGCGCCTCCAGCACCACGTCACGCGCGGGTGCGTCGCCTGCCACCGGTGGTGACCAAGCCGAGACCCGCCAGCCGGCCACTCCTTCAGCCAGGGACGCCATCTCCACCGACCAGCCTGGCTCCCGCACCGCGCCTTAGTCTAGTCTGCTATCTTTTGTTTTCCTATTTTATCACTTTTGGAACAATATTCTGTTAAGTCTGCACAATTCCACCCACTGGGGGTGTATTCGAACTATGTCGATTGCCGGCCTGTTGGGGGCTTTATATGTATATATGACTATACATGCGTTTGGCTTTTCCTCATTCTTTGCTTTTCATCCTTCTGCTATTTCCTTTGCCGCCCTCCCTTGGTTGCCGCCTCCCCAGTCAGACAGTTGCTCTACAATCTGTGGCTAGAGGAGTGCTTGGCCAATTGGGAGGGCAAGTGCTCTAGCTTTGTTGGATTAGAGCTAAGTGTTTAGGAAGCCGGCCAGCCGGCTGTTCTGACAGCCGGCAGGCGTGGTTGGAGGCCGTCTTCTCGCTATATAGTTTCATTAGTCCTTAGCCGTTTTTCGTGTGGGCATCCTTTCTGCCTTGGCTCTTGCTAGTCGGACAGTCGGTTCTTCGAGCTGCGACTTTCAACAAGAGAGGACTCGGGAGCCGGCACACTACTTGTCTGACTTCAGGTAGAACTTTTAATACAGCTTAAGGCGGCCAGTCCCCGGGCCGACTAGTCGAACCCGGTGCCAAACAAGAAATCAAATGTAATAATACATTCATGGATATGACACTCGTCATTCATAGATAAATAAAGGCAGTCCCCGAGTGCTCTTTGGGGAGCCTGTTGTTTCATACTTAATACAAAAGGGTAGCATGACACATACTACTTTCAACTGTAAAATCTTCTCAGGAGGTTCGCGTTCCATGGTCACTCCGACTCCTTGCCGGAGTCATCTCTCTTGCGTGCTCTTGGTTTTTTTCGCGTCGATCAAGTAGTAGGAGTCGTTGCCTAGTGCCTTGCTGATGACGAAGGGGCCTTCCCAAGGGGCCGAGAGCTTGTGCTGGCCGGCTGTTCGCTGGATCAGCCGAAGCACAAGGTTGCCCTCTTGGAAGGATCTTGGCTTGACCTTGCGGTTGTGGTAGCGGCGCAGCCCTTGCTGGTAGATGGCGGACCGGCTGAGTGCTAACAGCCGGCCTTCTTCTAGTAGGTCGACGCCGTCTTCTCTTGCTTCCTTGGCCTCCGCCTCCGTGTACATGGTGACCCGAGGCGAGTCGAACTCGATGTCGGTTGGGATGACAGCCTCGGCACCATATACAAGGAAGAACGGAGTGAAGCCGGTTGACTTGTTGGGGGTAGTACGCAGACTCCAGAGGACAGCCGGCAGCTCATCGAGCCAGCAGCCAGCCGATCGCTCCAGTGGTACAACCAGTCGGGGCTTGATGCCGGAGAGGATGAGTCCATTTGCTCGCTCGACCTGGCTGTTTGACTGCGGGTGGGCAACGGACGCTAAGTCCAGTCGGATGCCCTGCGTCGCGCAGAAACCTGCCAGTGCTCCTTTGGCAAAGTTTGTGCTGTTGTCGGTGATGATGCTGTGTGGCACGCCATACCGAGTAGTGATGTCGGTGATGAATGTTACGGCAGTCGGCCCGTTCAGTTTCTTGATCGGCTTCGCTTCGATCCACTTGGTGAACTTGTCCACGGCGACAAGCAGATGTGTCAAGCCGCCGCGGGCTGTCTTGAAAGGGCCCACCATGTCCAGTCCCCAGACGGCAAAGGGCCAGGTGAGGGGAATGGTCTTGAGTGCAGAAGCCGGCAGGTGTTGCTTGGAACTGAAGACTTGGCATCCTCTGCAGCTCTTGACTATCTCTTTGGCATCTTCCAAAGCAGTCGGCCAAAAGAAGACATGGCGGAAAGCTTTGGCCACAAGTGATCTTGAGGCTGCGTGGTGGCCGCATTCGCCTTGGTGGATATCCTTGAGGATTGCCACTCCTTTCTCTGGCTCGACACATCGCTGGAAGACTCCAGTGACACTGCGCTTGACGAGCTCTCTGTTGATTATTGCATATGCTCCGGCTCGTCGTTGCACTAGTCTTGCTGAGATCTCATCAGCCGGCAGCTCTCTGCTGACTAGGAACTTGAGGATGGGCTGGGCCCATGATGGAGCTGTGACTTCTTCTTCTGTTAGTGTAGCCACCATGACTCGGGTGGGTGGGTCGGGAGGCGTGGAATTGGAGTCGGCCATCGCTTCTTGTGTCGTTGCAGTCCCCGGGCCGGGTTCTAAAGTCCCCGGGCCGGGTGCGACTACGCTAGTCAGCGGGCCAGTTGTCGAAGTCCCCGTTCCGCCTGCGGGGTTCCTCCAGTCGAATCCGGCTGCATCTGGCACAGGCGGTACGAAGATAGAGTCCGACTCTGGAGACGACTTGATGGACGGCTTGAGGAGGCGCTGGAGGGAGACGCCGGTCGGTATAGCCTGTCGGGTGGAGCCGATCCGTGCCAGGGCATCTGCTTGGTCGTTGTCGGCCCTTGGTACGTGAAGGAACTCGCACCCTTCGAAGTACCCGCTGATCTGCTGGACGAGAAATCGATAGCTCGCCATGTTCGCGTCTTTGGCGTCCCAGTCGCCAGACGACTGCTGGACCACCAAGTCTGAGTCGCCGTAACACAGGATCCAGCGTATGCCGAGCTCTTTGGCTAGCCGGAACCCATGTACGAGCGCCTCGTACTCGGCCACGTTGTTGGAGGCGGCGAAGTGGATCTGCAGCGTGTATCTGAGTTTGTCGCCTTTGGGAGAGGTGAGGACGATGCCGGCTCCCAAGCCGGTGCGCATCTTGGACCCGTCGAAGTGCATCCGCCAATGGGTAGAGTCGGGAGCCGGCGGTAGGTACTGGGTCTCGGCCCAGTCGACGAGGAAGTCGGCCAATGCTTGGGACTTGATGGCAGTGCGTGGCTGGTAGAAGATCGTGTATGGTGCCAATGCAATTGCCCATTTAGCCACCCGGCCGGATGCATCCCGGCTGCCTATGATCTCGGCGAGCGGGGTGGTGCACACGACCGTGATGGGATGCTCTTGGAAGTAGGGCTTCAGCTTCTTGGCGGCGAAGTACACCCCTTAGCACATCTTCTGGTAGTGCGGGTAGTTCTGCTTTGAGCTGGATAGCACTTCGCTTAGGTAATACACCGGCCTCTGGACTAGCTGGGCTCGGCCTTCTTCCGGGTGCTGGACCACAACAACATTACTGACCACTCGGCTGGTCGCGGCAATGTAGAGGAGCATGGGCTCCTTCTCAGTCGGCGCTGCCAGGATAGGTGGAGTGGTCAGCATCTTCTTCAGCTCATGGAATGCTTGGTCGGCTTGGTCATTCCACTCGAAGTGAGTGGACTTCTTCATGAGTCGGTACAGGGGGAGAGCCTTTTCTCCTAGCCTGCTGATAAAGCGGTTTAGGGAGGCCAGGCACCCGGTGAACTTCTGCACATCTCGCAATTTGGTGGGAATCTCCATCCTCTCGATGGCCTTGATCTTCACAGGGTTGCACTTGATGCCGCGTTCAGAGACCAGAAAGCCTAACAGCTGGCCGCCTGGCACTCCGAACACGCATTTCTCGGGGTTGAGCTTGATTTGGAATCGGCGTAAGTTGGCGAATGTTTCTTTGAGATCTTCCAGCAGGGTGCCGCGCTTCTCTGTCTTCACCACAATGTCGTCTACATAGACGTGGGCATTTCTGCCGAGTTGCTTGAGGAGGCATTTCGGCATGCAACGCTGAAAAGTGGCACCGGCATTCCTCAGGCCGAATGTCATAGTCAGGTAGCAGAAAGCTCCGAATGGTGTGATGAAGGTAGTCTTCAGGCGGTCTGCTGGGTCCAACTTGATCTGATGGTACCCTGAGTAGGCATCCAAAAAACTCAACAGCTCGCATCCAGCTGTGGAGTCTATCACTTGGTCAATCCGTGGCAAAGCAAACGGATCCTTAGGGCAGGCCTTGTTCAGGCTGGTGTAGTCTATACACATACGCCACTTGTTGTTCTTCTTCAATACCAGAACTGGGTTGGCAAGCCATTCTGGAAAAAACACTTCCATAATAAAGCCAGCGGCGAGGAGCCGGGCTATCTCTTCTCCCACGATTCTTCGCTTCTCTTCTGACAGTCGGCGGAGGGGCTGCTTGACCGGCTTCGCGTCGGCTCGGACGTGCAATTTGTGCTCGGCGAAATCCTTCGGGACGCCCGGCATGTCCTTTGGGGACCATGCGAAGACATCTCGATTCTCACGGAGGAAGTCGACGAGCTCGCCTTCCTATTTACTGTCCTGGTTTGCCCCAATGACAGCAAACCTTTCCGGGTTCTCCGGGTCCAGTGGTATCTTCTTCGTCTCTTTGGCCGGCTGGAAGGAGCCCTGTGCATCACAATCTTTGGGGTTGGGGGACAGGGCCGGCTGCTTGCCGGCCATGGCCACAACCCGCCCCAGCATCTTCTTCTCTTCTGCCACTACGAGGGACTCGGCCAGCCGGCTACTGGCCATGGCGCACTCGATGGACTTCCTGTAGTCGCCGGCTACGGTGATGATCCCCTTTGAGCTCGGCATCTTCATCTTCAGGTAGGCGTAGTGGGGCACAGCCATGAACTTGGCCAGAGCAGGTCGGCCAAGCAAAGCATGATAGGGGCTCTCCAAATAAACTACTTCAAACCAAATCGCTTCTCGGCGAAAATGATCCTTGTCTCCGAAGAGAACATCCATCTTGATCTTGCCGATCGGGGTGCAAGACAAGCCGGGGACTATGCCATGGAACACGGTCCGGCTTGGCGTAAGCTGCTTTGCCTTGATGTTCAGCTTCTCCATGGTATCGCGGTACAGTATATTGATACTGCTTCCGCCATCTATCAGGACGCAGGAGAATCGGGCAGCTCGCCTCTCCGTCGCGAGGGTGACATCCAACACCAGTGCATAGGAGCCAGGGGATGGCATCACCTCTGGGTGGTCGGCCTGGCTCCAGTTGATTGGCCTCTCTGACCAGTGCATGAACTCGGGGGCGCTAGAGGCGACTGCGTTGACCTCTTGATGTTGACAGCGCCGACTACGCTTGTCATCAGCTTGGCTGGTGAAGACGACGTAGGCGGCGTGCTTTTCAGGGAACTTATCTTGAATGGCTCCGACTGCCGGCCGAGCCGCCGGCTGCTAAGGGGCTGGAGGCGGCGGGCCCGGAGGTGGAGGCGGCACCAGCCCTTCGCCCTTGGAGATTCGCGTGAGCCAGTGGCATTTTTGGGTCGTGTGGTTGGACGGCTTCGCGCCGCTGTGGAACTTGCAGGGGGCGTCGAGAGTCTGCTCGTAAGAGAAAGCCGGCTACCAAGCCGGCCTGCCACCCTTCTTCTTGGGAGCGGGCCGTTCTTCGGGCTGCTCATCTTCAACTGTGGCCACCTGCCGACTGGTGGAAGGCGGCATGGGGGCCTTGCGCTTGTGATCGTTCTGGTAGGGGCGTCGATTGGAGTCGCTAGCCGGCGTCTTGGGAGCCGGAGCAATCGCCTTCCCAGAGGCGTCTACTCGAAGCTCGGTCTTCATCGAGGAGTCGGCCGGGGCGTACTTGTCCGCGATGATCAGCAGTTCATCGAGGGTAGCCAGCTCGTCGCAGAGGAGTCGGTGCTTGAGGAGGGTGCCCTCTCGGCACCCGGCGGTGAAGTACTCGATAACCTGAACCTCGTGCACCCCCTCGCAGGAGTTGCGGAGCTCGGCCCACCGCGTGAGGTAGTCGCGGGTCGACTCATTGGGTCCTTGGACGCACAGGGAGAGCTGGCGAGGCTTGGGAGGCCGCTTGTACGTGCTGGTGAAGTTGCGGACGAAGACTTCCGTGAAGTCCAGCCAGCTGTTGATGCTGTAGGGCTTGATGCTGTTGAGCCAGGTGCGCGCCGTGCCTTGCAGCATGAGGGGGACGTACTTCACGGCCATGCGCCGATTGCCGTTGGCTATGCTGACAGCGGTGGAGTAGTCGATGAGCCAATCTTCCGGCTTCACTGAGCCGTTGTACTTGGGCGTACCTCTGGGGAGCAAGAACCATTTGGGGAAGGGCTCGTCGCGGATGCGGGCGCCAAAGCATGGCGGGCCGACATCATCTTCTTCATCGAGCGCCAGGGATCAAGCAAGGCGGTCGATCCGGTGGCGGGCGTCGTTCTCGCCGACTCCTTCTTGGCGGCCTAGTCGGTCACCAAGAGTCGGGTGTGTGACGGGCGGCGGGGTGAGACGTCTCTCCCTTCGAGGCGGGGGAGGAGGCAGATTTCCTTGGCGCTCCACCGCTCGAGGGCGGCCTTCCGCGTCGCGCTCGATGGTGATGCGGGTCCGGCTGCAGCGAGCAGCCGGCTCCTTGTCTTTCCTCTGGCGGGCGCCGCTCGCAGTCGGCGAGCGGGACGTCGCGGCGTGCTCTCGTCGCGGGGGATGACTATCGGCGCGGGCGCCGGCTTCATGCCGTTCTGCAGCCGCGTCGATCAGCTGCTGGATCCATCTTGTCATGTAAGGGAGCTCGTCGGCTCCCAGCCCATTTAGCTCTTTAGCGGCCGCCTGAGCGGCTCGCAGATTCTCGAGCGGGGTGGCGTAGACGGGGCGATCTGCCCCCAGCATGCTGGCGATAGGCGCGCCGCGCTTCTGGACAAAGCCGACTCGGCTCGGCCCGCTTGGCGGCGGCGTGCCGAAGGCGGCGCGGTCAACTTCGCGCTGGTGGGCCTCGGTGAGGCGTCTCATGGAGGCTATCTTCTGGCCTTCCGCGACGAGGGCGAGGCGGCGTGCCTCCAGGGTCTCGGCGTCGGCGTCGGCCGGGATGGGGACGGAAAGGTCGTGCATCGCCGCTTGCAGGGCGTCGTGGGCGTTCTCGCCCGAGTTGGCGACGTGGCTGATGACCAACACTTTGGTGACAGCGCTGCTGCCACTGTCAGCTCGAGGGAGAGGATCGTCGAAGACCACCACGTCGGAGGGGTAGGCGTCGAGCGATGCCGTGTCGGAGTTGACGAGCATTGGGTCGGTGGAGCCGACCGACTCCACATCTGCAGTAGGCTCGCTAGAGACATGAAGCTGGTCGAGGAGGCTGACGAGGCGGCTCTCGGGGTAGTCCGTGCCCGCGTCGGACGCGGGCTCGTCGGAGATGCGAGTCTCGCCAAGAAGATCGGCGAGGCAGCTCGCCGCGCAGGCGTCGTCGATGCCTTGCAGCGCGTCGGGGCAAACGCCATCGGGCGCAGCAGGCTGGCTGCGCTCGCGGGGGAGGAAGAGGGTTCCCGTCCAGAACAGGTCTCCGGACGACGGTGCACCTGGCCCCACGGTGGGCGCCAAATGTCGGGTGGTAGGTGCGACATATGCCAACGGGTGGCTTATCATGGTGGGTGCTAGTAAGACGTCGCCGGTGCCTGGAAACGGGATGAGGCGAAGACATGCACGCCGGCGAATCTTACCCAGGTTCGGGGCTCTCCGTGGAGAAAACACCCCTAGTCCTGCTCTGCGGGGTCTCCGCATGATCACTAGATCAAAAAGAGTAGCTACAATTGCTCCTAGAGCTGTTGGGTTCAAGGGAGAAGAAGAGCAAGGCGAGCTCTCACTTCCCTCTCTCTATGGTGTGTGTGTCACTCTAAGAAGCCAGCCCTTTGCATGGGTGCCCCGGGGGGTTTATATAGGCCTACCCCCCAGGGGTACAATTGTAATCCGGCTGGGCGCGGGTCCCAGTCGTCAGTGTCTACGCTCGCCGGCTTCTCCGCCGGCTGCTGGGGCCCGTCAACTGGTGGGTCCCACCGGCTACCGGCCTCTTGGTCGACAGGTCGGCCCCACCGCCTAGGGTCTTGTCGGTGGCTGCTTACTGTAGCCTCGCCCCAGATGACGAGGGCTCCGTCGAGGTAAGCGTGGCTACAGTGTGCCGCCTCGAGGGCTCTCACTGTAGCCTTACCTCGTCTTGTCTCCATAATGTGGCACATGCTTCGAGGGAGGGGGTAGCCGGCCTCTGGGGGCCGGCTACGCCCTTGGCCGACTGGGGGAGGCCGGGCCGCCTTAGCCTCTCTCTCTGGCTAAAGGGGCCCGCCGCCCGTGGGCCGTACTGGCGCTGGTCGTGGATGACGTTGAGGCCGGCATAGCTACAGTGCCGAGCCGGACGGGAGATGGCTGACCCGTACGGCGTCCTGTGGCCATGCCTGCCTCGGGCTTCGGGGGTACTGGGCCGCACTATGGCCACACCCCGTCTTGTCACCGTTATGTGGGTGTAGTTTTTGGTGGGTGTGGTCTTGGACGGCTTCGTGGAGTCGGCGCGCTTCATGGCTGGCTCTTGGAAGTCGGTCCTCTTGGTGCCGGCTTCCTGGAGTCGGCCATCTCGCAACCATCTTGGGGGAGGTTACCGGGGCCGGGTCGCCTTTGGGGAGCCGGCCCCTGCGGTAGTCGGCCAGGGGAAGTCGGCCCAATGCTTTGAATGCTTGAAGGCTCGATCAGCCTGATAATTTGTGAATAACCATGGGTAGTCGGTTAGGCTACCCGTGGCTATTTACTCCGACACCAGGCTTCAATGAGGAGGTGTCCGGCGCGCAGATTGTGTTCGGCATTGCAAGGCGGTTTCCTCCTCCGAATACTCCAAAACAGCCTTCGAACACAAAGAACGCGTCCGGCTCTGCAAAACAAGTACCACACACAACTGCAGAGAGTATAATATTTCACAAGTCCAATCTATTGACAACTTTTTGTAGCGTGACACCACATCACCATCCGGTCATTATTTCAAACCGTTTTTCGGCCTGCCGCTTCATATTTCGAGATGCGGTTTTACTGGCACGTCTTGTCGAAGCAGAGATCGTGTCCCCTTATCACGAGATTCTCATCAATACGGGCGTGGGTAATCCAACCGTGCCGTCTGCATGCCCCTTGGGAAACAGGCGAGTTTTAAGGCGAGTGGGGAGGCGCTTGATATTCGCTGCCTTTATAAGGAGATAAGGATTCACCCCCTTTCACCCACGCCTTCTCTCTCTCTTCCCACCCATTCTTGAGCTCCAGCGCCCAAGTCCTCATCTCTTGCACCTCAAGAAAGCACTCCGATCATGTCCGGATCCGGAGCGCAGGGCAAGTGGATGGTCTCCTCCGTCAAGGAGAAGGACATCACCCAGCTCTGGGAGGCCGGATATTTGGCCAAGGAGGTCGCCCACTGGCTTCCGACCGAGGGACAGATCATCCCAACCCCGGAGCCCCATGAGAGGGTAGTGTTCATCCCTCACTTCGTCCACGGGCTGGGATTTCCACTCCACCCATTCGTCCGCGGACTTATGTTCTACTACGGGCTAGATTTCCATGATCTAGCCCCAAATTCCATCCTCAACATCTTGGCATTTATTGTCGTGTGCGAGGCTTTCCTTCGCATCCCACCCCACTTCAGATTGTGGCTAAAGATCTTCAATGTGAAGCCGAAGGTGGTGGGTGGCCAACACGCAGAGTGCGGAGGCTCCATGGTGAGCAAGATGCCCAATGTCACATGGCCCGAAGGCTCCTTCATGGAGACCATCAAAGGGTGGCAGCAACTGTGGTTCTATATCACGGAGCCCCGCGACGCCACCTGGGCTGCTGCTCCCGAATTCAAGTCCGGCGCCCCAATGCGGCTCACCTCCTGGCTAGAGAAGGGCCTAAATTGGGCTTCATCAGATGAGCTGACAGTGCTGTAGAGGCGCATCCAGAGCATGGTGGACAAGAACATCAAGCTCGTCAACGTGATCCAGGTGATGCTAGTTCACCGGATCCTTCCATGCTAGAGTCGGGCTTGCCATCTATGGGAGTTTGATCCGGCCGAGCACCAGACCTTGCAGCGGTTCTTCGGAACGACGCACGAATATATCTGGAAGGTGCTCTTCAAGACCAACGAGACATGGCCGAAGACGACCGAGGACCGTGGGCACGACCTGGCCCATCCCGCCAGTCCGGTATGTCTTTCGCATTTCAAGGTGTATCGTTTACTTGCTTTTTCAGGGGAGGTGCCTAAGCCTCCCTATTTATTTTTTCAGGGCTGGACAAAGAAGGTGGAGCGGATTCAGTGTCCGGCTCTGCTGCCCGAGGAACCAGCCATCCCACTTCTGACGAAGATGCTAGTTCCGGCGCCCTACCAGGCGCCAGAGAAGAAGGCCAAGAAAAAGGCCAAGGAGACCAGAAGTGGTCTCCGCCGCAAGGGCGCTACGAACGTGACGTCCGAAGGCGCCGAGACTCACTCCTCCGCCACCGAGGACGAGGAGGAGGAGGAGGACAGCAACTCTCCCCCTGAGGGGGGAAGGAAGAAGAGGGCGGCCTCCACCAATCTGGAGGCAGAAGCGTCCAAGAAGGGGAAGGTCTCCCTCGTGGATAACTCCACGTGGGACATCGATAGCAGCCTAGAGCGGCGCCCCAGGGAGAAGCCCCCGGCCGGATCATAAGTATTCGAAGGCTCTGACGCACTTATATGCCCGACTCCCTTATTTTGTAATTCTGATGCGTTGAATCACGTGCTGCAGTCCGGCCCACGACAGCTCCCACAATCCTCATCGGGGGGTTCGCTGGATCCGCAGGCCATGGATAGTGATTCACTGCCGACGGCCACCTCTCCCAAGGCCACGGATGAGGCTGAAGCAGTGTCCCGAAGGACCTCCACAGGCCTGAGAGAGGCGCGAGAGGCCATCGAAGCGACGCCGGAGGGTGAAACCTCGGCTGCCGGAAACCTGGCAGAGCGGATTCCCCTGGAGACTGGCGATGGGGGCCATATCCAGCTCGGCCCCTGTCGGTGTTGTCACAACCGGATTTTCGGGATATTAATTTCCCTGAAAACGGCCTTTGTGCTCACCAGCCCCAGGATTACTGTTATCTGATGAGGCACCAAATTGATACAAGAATTCCAAGCAAAGTACAAAATATGAAGTACAAGACCATTGTGGCCTATGAGTACAACACTTGGTTTCTAGTGGTTGATGGCGGAAGCAGTTTGTGGTTCATCTGCGTCTATGGGACTCCATTTCCCACAAGAACAGCTGACCAGGATAACTCCTATCTTTGCGAGGCTGCTGACAACACTGCGTAGGTTCCGGGGCTGTCGTCGTAACACTCTTCTCCGCGCAAGAAATCTGGCCAAGACAATAGCCAGGGACAAGCCAGTGAGTACGTTTGAATGTACTCGCAAACATCAGGAACACGGGTATAATATATCAAACATGCTCCGGATTATTATGATCACAACGTCTGTCACGAAATATACGAAAACCATGATGCACACATGTGGTTAAAAATAACCCAAAATAAAATACTGGGTGCCAAACGAGGGTCTGAATGACTCCTCGAGAGGAAACTGCAAGAATAATAATGCCGCAGTCGGGCGTCGGGGCGACACCACATAAAGGGCTTATAACAGAAAATAAAAGACAGTGCGTGCCACAGTCGGGCGTCTAGGCGACACCACATAAAGGGCTTATATATATATAAAAGACATACCAAGCATGCCTCAGTCGGGCGTCTGAGCGACACCACATAAAGGGCTTATAAATAAAAGAAATAACAAGCATGCCACAGTCGGGCGTCTATGCGACACCACATAGAGGGCTTATAAAAAAAAGAAATAACAAGCATGCCACAGTCGGGCGTCTGAGCGACACCACATAAAGGGCTTATATAGAATAATTGTAATGGGTATCCAGGAGGTAGAACCATCCCAGGGATACTCAAAAATACAAATAAGGTAAATGGTTAGTCCACAATAATAATGATCATAATCCGCATATGTCACGGTTCATAATCAAGGTTCTGGTGTAGCCGTTTTTCCTCCGAAGACCGACACTAAGACCGACACTTGACCTATCCCAGACTGTAGTCCTTAACCATGGACACGGCTATTCGAATAGATGTATAATCTCTGCAGAGGGTGTACTCTTTACCCACGGGTAACGGCTTTGTTTAGTCCATCGGGACTAATTCCGTCTACGGTCTTTTAATTGAAAAGACGCCTGACCTGCACACACCAGCTTAACTTACCGGTGTCTGGAATCACCCACGACACCTCTCAAGTGAATCTCTAAGTGGGGAGGCTACAACCTCGACGTAGCATGGGATCACAAAATTTATACCGCGCGCAAACTAGGGGAGCTACCCCTTCGGCTACAACCGAAACACCCATGCCCCCGGACCGGATGACTGGCTTTAATCCATGGCCATGGGACCCTCATCACGGCCTCTCTGTACGGTGTGTGCTAGAAAGGGGTTGACAACTTACTGAACCGTACCCTACCTAAGGCAGGGACAAGTGGTAGTACCAGGCAAGTATGGGGGTTACTGGACAAGACTCGATCTAAGGCCGACTCAGGAGGTTCAAGTGTTCCCTGCATGATTATCATAACAAAAATATTTCCATTAACAGGTAAACTTACCACTCGTCAAGCCTCACCATGACATACCGGACATACTCGTCCCAACGAGGTACTAGGGACAAGACCGTGTCTACCCAAGACCACGACTTTCCCGGCTTCCTTCCGGTATGCAAGGGAAGCTTACGAGGATGAATACCATCACCAACATATCCATTTATCACAGCAAAGAAAACTCCACTATGCACTCATGCATATGATTTTTATCGTCACATAAAATAGCGTATGCTCTAAGTCAAGGTGATGTTGTAACCGAATCACAACATCCAAAATATTAAGCCAGGGTTCGGGATGCTTGCCTTCAAGTGTATGCATGTGGGGGTGAACTTTTTGAAGGTTGCCCTTTTCTCCAAAAATCCTATTTTGAGAAATATTCAAATAACACACATTTCAAAAACAGCACAAAAAGTTGTCTCAAATATTTTTGAAATAAATCTTAAAATAAACTAGATGAAATTTGAGAGAGGTAGGAAAAAGAATCAACTCATTTGGAGTTTTATTTTAAAAGTTATAGCCAGTCAAATTTCTGTTTTAATAAAATCAGAAAAAGGAAAACGCTGCGGGGGAAAATACGTTTTCGAAGCAGGGGACACGTACTCCGGACTTTGCGCTTTCACTTAAACAGAGAGGACGGGCGCGCGGGTCGCTGACAGTGGGTCCAGGGGACCCACTGGTCATGTTTGACCGTTCTTCCTCTCCCTCCTTTCTCTCTGCCCGAACGGGGCGGGGCTCCGGCGATCGCCGTCGGCGAACGGCAGCTCCCCACGGGGACCCGAGGGCAGGGATGGATCCGCCAGACCGAGGCGGTTCTCCCGGTGGGTGCTAGGCAGGCGGGGACGGAGGAGGTCACCAGCGGCGAGCTTCGCGGCGGACGGTGGTTCGGGAGCAGAGTGGGTTCTGGGCTTCGGTGGTCCTTGGTCGAAGCTGAGGCGCTAGGCAGCTCCGCACGACTACGGGGAAGCTCTTGGTGGCGTTGGATTGGCGGGGGAAGCTCCGGTTGCGACGAATGGCACTGGATTGCGGCGGCGACCGAGCTGGCCGGAGACGAGGAAGAAAGGACTTTCCCCGACGATTGCTGGCTAAGGGGAAACCATGGGGGTGGCCTGGGGTTGCCTGAGTGCTCGGAGGAGCACGGGGTCCCCTTTTATAGCGCGACGGGGCTGGCCCCGCGGCGGGGATAAGATCGACGACGAGTCGCCGTTGCTGTAGCTGCAGGGCGTCGTGGCGGCGACGAGCGCGTGCCGACGAGCATGTGGATAAGCACGGGCTGTTCCCCGGGGCAGCTGGCGCGCACGGGTGGCTTGGGCGGTGCCGTCCACGGCAGAGCCCGCTGCCGACGCCGGCGTGCCGCCAAGGGAGCTCTGCCGGCGACGCTGTAGGGTGCCAGTGCGGCTTGGAGGTTTGCTGTGTGGGGGCGAGTGTATGGCGCGGCGCTGCAGGCGAGCTGGGGCCAGGGACGGGATGCGTCGAGGGTGGCAGTGCGACGCGGTGACTCAGTGCGCGCGCGTGCAAAACGTGCGCTCTGGGCGCGCCCAGAGCACGCACGGCAGGTGTTCGACGAAATGCCAGCGCGCTCTAGAGAGCTTGGGTGATGCGGGTAGTTAGCAGGCCAGGGCTAGGGACATCTGGGAGGTTAGTGGACATGCTGGATGGGTCAGGGGCTCAAGTCCACAATGCAAACCAGAGGACATGCCAAAATTGTTCCTGCACACAGGGTGTTCGACAGAAAGCCATGGGCAACTAGGCAATTATTGGGGTGGCCAAACTCTCCAGATCCTAGTCTCTTTAGGAGCTAAAGAAGGTGGTAAGGCTAGTTTGGCAAAAACAGAAACTTGATAGTGCAAGATTTTGAGAAAACCAGTTTTGGGCAGAAACTAAAGGCTGACATTGCATGCACCAAAAATACTCCAATGGGTCCAATCTCCTGGACTTAAGAGTTTGGTAGGGAGGACTATAGGTAGGGAAAAGCTCAAAGGTACTAGAGCAAAATAAAATGGGGTTGCAGCACAAATCACCAAACTGGACCAAAATGGAAATGAAGATGATTCACTCAAATCTTTCAAAGAACATCACTGGGTTTTTGCATGCAGTTGAATTATGTGCATCTCCTGGCATCACCAAACACTTGGAAGAATTTTTAGAAGAATATTTAAATAGGTTGTAGTGTAAAATACCTACTGGACCAGATTTGAAAAATTGATGTAGAGCTCAAAATCTCCAATAACCAAAATATATTTTTGCATAAAAGTGATGTGGAAACCTCACATGACATCCCCAAATTTTGGTGAAAATTTTAAAAGCATTTATCAAAAGGTTGCAGTGAAAAAGGGGCTCCAAATTTATGAAAGATCAATTTAAAAGAATAGAGCTCAGGAAAAATAATTATGCAAATAAATCCACTGATAAAGAATTGATTTTACAAAGAGGGCATACAAGTCCAATAATACTTTTGGAGAGTTTCCACCAAAGGTAAAAACCCACAATATTAAAGAGAAGAGGGTTCTGAAATCAAAAGAGAAATCCAGAAAAATAAAAATTTAATTTCCTGGCAAAATTTTAATTAATATAACAAGGTCAAAATTTTGGGGTGTTACAACACTACCCCCCTTAAGAAAAATCTCGTCCTCGAGATTTGCTAAGGGTTGATTTAAAAAAAGAATTATACACCCTTAAGTTGAAAACAAGAGTTTGCGCATAGCATATATTTAAGGTACAAACATAAGCTGCAACACACAAATAAACATAGCCATGACGTTATAATAAACACGGCAAAAGGACAGGGTCCGGAGAAAACGACTTTTGATGATGGGGCGCGCCAGCAGACATCCCTTGATAATGGCGATACCGGATCACACAATTACAGGGCGTAGAAATAACAAGGCTCGTTACTATTCGAGCGACTTAGTCTACTCCGTTAATATCTAAGCGGGCTTGCCTAGTGGACGTCGAATCTTCCCCACGGGTTTCACCGTTGGGATTAGCCGGATGAGGTTGAGGGGCTGCAGGGTCGGGGTAGCGATGATGACCATCGCGGGGGTTGTTGGTCACAACTCCGTTGGGGTGTGTTCCCAAAAGGCGGCGAAGCACTTCTGGGGACATCAAAGTATTTTGGTCGATGGCTGGGGCAGACCTCAAGCGCTCGATCGGGTGTCCGAACAGCACGACTGGGTTGTCGGTGTCGGGCTCCACTTCTCCTCTCGCCGGGGCTCGGCGAAACAGTTCTCTACGAGCTGCGATCAGATCAAGGGTGATTTTATCGAATAGTCCCTCGAGTGCACTTACATAGCGCACCAGATGCAATAGTGCAGGATCCGTCTCGTGATCTCCGTTGGCAACTTGGGGCGTCCTACCATACCCGTTACGACTGGGGTAGTAGTAGAACTAGCGACAATTAACTCTGGGCGACAAGTTTCGGAGTTGAACTATAGCTTCTCGGGCTGCCAGTTGGATGGCTTGTGGCTCAAAGGGAGTGGTCCTTCCAGTGAACCTGTAGGGGCGTTCTGGCGATAGACCCCTACCATAAATGTGTACAGTGGCCCAGAACTGACGGCTCTCACCGTTCATGAGCTCTTGGTACACAACATATTCTGGGGGCTCCTCTAATGCATAGGCACGGCGGGTGAGGTTTGCGAGCACGGTCACAAAACCTCCAAGGTTGGTTGTTGTGGTCTCATTGTGAACAATGGGGCCAGGCATCATGACTTGGTTTGGGAAAGAGGCTGTGCTGTGCCGGGTTGAGGCTAGCGTGCCCTTTTTATAGAAAAAGGGGCGGAGTCTTCCTTCGCATGAATGAGACAAGTTAGGTGTCGGTCACTGGCGCGTGATCGACAGGCTAGGCTGATAGGTTGGACACCGACTGCCAAAGTGTCGGGGTCACTGTGTGGCTATCTTACGCGAGAAGCTTGGCTGGGGTTTGGTTAAGGTCTGGTGGGTTGGTTAACCTAGGTCTATTGACCTGGCTAAGATAGGATTAGCCAATGGTTAGCCTGGCTCTGATACCAAGTCTGTCACGACCGGATTTTCAGGATATTAATTTCCCTGAAAACGGCCTTTGTGCTCACCAGCCCCAGGATTACTGTTAGCTATGAGGCACCAACTTGATACAAGAATTCCAAGCAAAGTACAAAATATGAAGTACAAGACCATTGTGGCCTATGAGTACAACACTTGGTTTCTAGTGGTTGATGGCGGAAGCAGTTTGTGGTTCATCTGCGTCTATGGGAGTCCATTTCCCACAAGAACAGCTGACCAGGATAACTGACAACACTGCGTAGGTTCCGGGGCTGTCGTCGTAACACTCTTCTCCGCGCAAGAAATCTGGCCAAGACAATAGCCAGGGACAAGCCAGTGAGTACGTTTGAATGTACTCGCAAACATCAGGAACACGGGTATAATATATCAAACATGCTCCGGATTATTATGATCACAACGTCTATCACGAAATATACGAAAACCATGATGCACACATGTGGTTAAAAATAACCCAAAATAAAATACTGGGTGCCAAACGAGGGTCTGAATGACTCCTCGAGAGGAAACTGCAAGAATAATAATGCCGCAGTCGGGCATCGGGGCGACACCACATAAAGGGCTTATAACAGAAAATAAAAGACAGTGCGTGCCACAGTCGGGCGTTTAGGCGACACCACATAAAGGGCTTATATATATAAAAGACATAACAAGCATGCCTCAGTCGGGCGTCTGAGCGACACCACATAAAGGGCTTATAAATAAAAGAAATAACAAGCATGCCACAGTCGGGCGTCTATGCGACACCACATAAAGGGCTTATAAATAAAAGAAATAACAAGCATGCCACAGTCGGGCGTCTGAGCGACACCACATAAAGGGCTTATATAGAATAATTGTAATGGGTATCCAGGAGGTAGAACCATCCCAGGGATACTCAAAAATACAAATAAGGTAAATGGTTAGTCCACAATAATAATGATTATAATCCGCATATGTCACGGTCCATAATCAAGGTTCTGGTGTAGCCATTTTTCCTCCGAAGACCGACACTAAGACCGACAGTTGACCTATCCCAGACTGTAGTCCTTAACCATGGACACGGCTATTCGAATAGATGTATAATCTCTGCAGAGGGTGTACTCTTTACCCACGGGTAACGGATTTGTTTAGTCCATCGGGACTAATTCCGTCTACGGTCTTTTAATTGAAAACACGCCTGACCTGCACACACCAGCTTAACTTACCGGTGTCTGGAATCACCCACGACACCTGTCAAGCGAAACTCTAAGTGGGGAGGCTACAACCTCGACGTAGCATGGGAACACAAAATTTATACCGCGCGCAAACTAGGGGAGCTACCCCTTCGGCTACAACCGAAACACCCATGCCCCCGGACCGGATGACTGGCTTTAATCCATGGCCATGGGACCCTCATCACGGCCTCTCTGTACGGTGTGTGCTAGAAAGGGGTTGACAACTTACTGAAACGTACCCTACCTAAGGCAGGGACAAGTGGTAGTACCAGGCAAGTATGGGGGTTACTGGACAAGACTCGATCTAAGGCCGACTCAGGAGGTTCAAGTGTTCCCTGCATGATTATCATAACAAAAATATTTCCATTAACAGGTAAACTTACCACTCGTCAAGCCTCACCATGCCATACCGGACATACTCGTCCCAACGAGGTACTAGGGACAAGCCCGTATCTACCCAAGACCACGACTTTCCCGGCTTCCTTCCGGTATGCAAGGGAAGCTTACGAGGATGAATACCATCACCAACATATCCATTTATCACAGCAAAGAAAACTCCACTATGCACTCATGCATATGATTTTTATCGTCACATAAAATAGCGTATGCTCTAAGTCAAAGTGATGTTGTAACCGTATCACAACATCCAAAATATTAAGCCAGGGTTCAGGATGCTTGCCTTCAAGTGTATGCATGTGGGGGTGCACTTTTTGAAGGTTGCCCTTTTCTCCAAAAATCCTATTTTGAGAAATATTCAAATAACACACATTTCAAAAACAGCACAAAAAGTTGTCTCAAATATTTTTGAAATAAATCGTAAAATAAACTAGATGAAATTTGAGAGAGGTAGGAAAAAGAATCAACTCATTTGGAGTTTTATTTTAAAAGTTATAGCCAGTCAAACATCAGTCAAAGTTCTGTTTTAATACAATCAGAAAAAGGAAAATGCTGCGGGGGAGAATACGTTTTCGAAGCAGGGGACGCGTACTCCGACTTTGCGCTTTCACTTAAACAAAGAGGACGGGCGCGCGGGTCGCTGACAGTGGGTCCAGGGGGCCCACTGGTCAGGTTTGACCGTTTTTCCTCTCCCTCCTTTCTCTCTGCCCGAACGGGGCGGGGCTTCGGCGATCGCCGTCGGCAAACGGCAGCTCCCCACGGGGTCCCGAGGGCAGGGATGGATCCGCCAGACCGAGGCGGTTCTCCCGGTGGGTGCTAGGCAGGTGGGGACGGAGGAGGTCACCGGCGGCGAGCTTCGCGGCGGACGGTGGTTCGGGAGCAGAGTGGGTTCTGGGCTTCGGTGGTCCTTGGTCGAAGCTGAGGCGCTAGGCAGCTCCGCACGACTACGGGGAAGCTCTTGGTGGCATTGGATTGGCGGGGGAAGCTCCGGTTGCGACGAATGGCACTGGATTGCGGCGGCGACCGAGCTGGCCGGAGACGAGGAAGAAAGGACTTTCCCCGACGATTGCTGGCTAAGGGGAAACCATGGGGGTGGCCTGGGGTTGCCTGAGTGCTCGGAGGAGCATGGGGTCCCCTTTTATAGCGCGACGGGGCTGGCTCCGCGGCGGGGATAAGATCGACGACGAGTCGCCGTTGCAGTAGCTGCAGGGCGTCGTGGCGGCGACGAGCGCGTGCCGACGAGCATGTGGATAAGCACGGGCTATTCCCCGGGGCAGCTGGCGCACGCGGGTGGCTTGGGCGGCGCCGTCCATGGCAGAGCCCGCTGCCGACGCCGGCGTGCCGCCAAGGGAGCTCTGCCGGCGACGCTGTAGGGTGCCAGTGTGTCACGCCCAATATGCGATAGTATCCTAAAGAGACTCAAAGGCCCCACCAAGGATAGAACCGCATATTGAAACGCTTTGGAAGGTGGATATCATTACATCAACATGATAATATGGAACTACATACAAAACTAAGCAAGTTTCATATAGAGCATGCTCAAAACGGAGCAACGGTGCAACACATACACTCCAAACAAGACATAGCAACAAACTGTCCAAAACAGCAACTAGGCATATGGCAAGCATCAAAACAATATGCTACAGCAACTCAACATGAAAAAAAATGACATGGACATGATGTACAGGTAAAGCACAACAAAACATGAACACTGAGCTATTTCTAGAAATCACTAGAACATTCTCAAAAGGACATGACAAGATAGCAAATAATAACAGGTTCACAGACTTAGCAGAATTACTGGACATGACAGAAATAACATCAGGTAGCAATGTTCAGAGCACGATATCAACATGCTACAGGAACTTAACATAGCAAAACAAGGCATGGAATGAATCTACTCAAAGCATAACAAAAGTCCCTTACTGACCATAAGCCAAAAAGGACCAAAAGATATGATGGCAAGCATGTAAACATAGCAAGTTTCGTTATGAGGTTTCAGACTTGGCAGAAAACAGAGCATGGCAGAAATAGTAATATGTAGGCATGTTGGTGAGCTTGAATTACTCACTACAAAGCAATGCATGACAAGACAAGCATACCTACAGCAAGATGGCATATTTATGAAGCTAACCATGGCAAGAGTATAACCATAGCAAGTATGGATCAACTATAACAAGCTTGGCAAAAATGAATATCATGATAAGAATCTGCCAGAAATATTTTATAGCAAAACTAGAGCAAGATTGAGTCATGCTATGTCACTCCATAATTGCAAACAAGGGCAGGAATGGATCAATTACTACAATATCTACCAAAGATCCTTAATAAACATCTCCAAAATATGCATGGATCTCTCTGTAACATCAAGTTTACATGGCAACAAAATTACAACAGACAAGGACTTGGAGGTCAGGCGTGTTTTCAATTAAAAGACCGTAGGCGGAATTAGTCCCGATGGACTAAATAAATCCGTTACTCGTGGGAAAATAGTACTCCCTCTGCAGAGGATATATCCTGTTGGTTAGCCATATTCTTGAGTCAGGACCACAGTCTGAGTTAAATCTGGTAACGGTATTCGGATGGAGAACGATTTAATTAGAGCTCAGTTACGGTTTTCGGATGGAGACACGGCTAACTGGATCATAGTAACGGTATTCGGATGGAGAACGAATCAGCTAGAACTCAGTGACAGTCTTTGGATGGAGAAACGACTAGACTAAATTTTTGTCTATGACCTGTGACATCTGAGGATCATGTTGTAATTTTATTATTATTATGGACTAACCATTTACATTATGTATTTTTGTTGAGTATCCCTAGGATGGTTCTACCTCCTAGATATTCACTGTGATTATTCTTTTATAAGCCCTTTATGTGATGTCGCTCAGACGTCCGACTGTGGCGTGTTTTTGTTTTCTTACTTTAAATATAAGCCCTTTATGTGATGTCGCTCAGACGTCCGACTGTGGCACGCATTGCCTTTATTTTCTGTTATAAGCCCTTTATGTGGTGTCGCCCCGACGCCCGACTGCGGCATTATTATTCTTGCAGTTTCCTCTCGAGGAGTCATTCAGACCCTCGTTTGGCACCAGTATTATTATTCTTGCAGTTTCCTCTCGAGGAGTCATTCAGACCCTCGTTTGGCACCAGTATTATCATTCTTGCAGTTTCCTCTCGAGGTGTCATTCAGACCCTCGTTTGGCACCCAGTATTTTATTTTGGGATTTCGGGAGGATTACCGCCCGACTTCTCGCTCAGTGCATTTCTTTTACTCCCGTATTGCACGTCCATGTTTTCTCTGCACGCGTGCACCGCAGATTTTTTTTGTTTACTTCATGGCAGACCTATCATCATAAATGTTTCAGAGTATGATTATCTCCTGTTATATTATACCCGTGTTCTTAATGTTTGCGAGTACATTCAAACGTACTCACTGGCTTGTCCCTGGCTATTGTCTTGGCCAGATTTTCGTGCATGGAGATAAGCATCGCGGTGGCAGCCTCGGAGCCTACATGTTGACGATAGCAACCTTGCGAAGATAGGAGTTATCCTGGTCAGCTGTTCTTGTGGGAAATGGAGTCCCATAGACGCAGATGTATCCAACCGCTTCCGCCCCCAACCATTAGAAACCAAATGTTGTACTCCTAGGCCACAATGGTCTTGTACTACATACTTTTATCCCTTGGTTGGAATTCTTGTATCAAGTTGGTGCCTCATCAGCTAACGGTAATCCTGGGGTTGGTGAGCACAAAGGCCGTGTTTCTGGGAAATTATTATCCCAAAAATCCGGTCGTGACAGACTTGGTATCAGAGCCAGGCTGACCATTGGCTAACCCTATCTTAGCCAGGTCAATAAACCTAGGTTAACCAGACCACCAGGCCTTAGCCTAACCCCGGTCAAGCTTCCCGCGTAAGATAGCCCCACAGTGACCCGACGCCTTTCGGCGGACGGTGCCCAACCTATCAGCCTAGCCCGTCGATCACGCGCCAGTGACCGACACCCAACCCGTCTCTATCGCAAGCGTGCGGAGGAAGACTCCGTCCCCTTTTCCTATAAAAAGGGCACGTTGGTCACAGCACAGCACAGCCTCTTCCCCCAAAACCAAGCCACGATGCCTGGTCCCATTGTTCACCATGAGACCACAGCGACCAACCTGGGAGGTTTTGTGACCGGGCTCGCAAACCTCACCCGCCGTGCCTACGCGTTAGAAGAGCCTCCTGAGTATGTTGTGTACCAGGGACCCATGTACGGTGAGAGCCGTCAGTACTGGGCCACTGTCCACATCTACGGTAGGGGTCTGTCGCCAGAACGCCCCTACCGGTTCACTCGCAGGACAACTTCCTTTGAGCCGCAAGCCATCCAACTGGCAGCCCGAGAAGCTATAGTACAACTCCGGCACTTGTCGCCCAGAGTTAACTGTCGCTCGTTCTACTACTACCCCAGTCGTGACGGGTATGGTAGGCCGCCCCAGGTTGCCAACGGAGACCACGAGACAGATCCTGCGCTGTTGCATCTGGTGCGCTATGTAAGCGCAGTAGAGCAACTGTTCGATCAGGTCACCCTTGATCTGATCGTAGCTCGCGGAGAACTGGTTCGCCGAGCCCCGGCAAGGAGAGAAGCGGAGCCCGACACCGACAACCCAGTCGTGCTGTTCGGACACCCGATCGATCCCTTGAGGTCTGCGCCAGCCATCAACCAGAGTGCCTTGGTGACCCCAGAAGCGCTTCGTCGTCTTTTGGGAACCCATTCCAACGGGATTGTGGCCAACAACCCCCGCGATGGTCATCACCACTTCCCCGACCCTGCAGCCCGTCAGCCTCAACCAGCAAATCCCGACGGTGAGGACCGTGGAGAAGCATCGGCGTCCGCAAGGCCAGCCCTCTTAGACATTAACGTAGTAGACTAAGTCGCTCGAGTTGTATCGAACCTTAGTTTTCCTACGCTTTGTAATGGTGTGGTCTTGTATCGCTTTTATTGCATGTTGTCTATGCATGTGTACGTTAGTGTACAGTAGCATTTTTAAATTTCGGGCGCAGCTACCAAGACCAACCCCGACGGCACCCACAGTGATGCGTCACATTTATGTGATGTGTATATCTGTGGCTTTGACCCGAGAACAGGATCGACAACCAGTCACCCTTTTTCCCCAATGATTTATCCCAGCCCCGGTACTATATAAAGGCCACTTCGTGACCTTGCCAAGTATCCCTCACCTTTGTGCGCAGCTCTCACAGCCATTCCTTTGCCATGCCGACCCCCAGTATTTATCTAAGAACCCCAGACGCAACCCCGGGCAGTTTTATCAAATTATTGTGGGACTTTACCTGCAGTACTATGAGTGCCACCCGTCCACCCCAGTACGAGTTGCTCAAATCGAGGATCACCCCATCCACCTCGAAATATTGGGCAGTGGTGCACATCCCTCCCGCCTACCCAAACCAAGATCCCACGGAAGTCTCCTTCGTGGGGAAATCCATGCCGACTCCGCATATGGCCATAGAAGCTGCTGCGTACGAGGCGCTCACTCGTCTTCGATTCGCGGTACCCTATGCCAGTGAGCGAGGATACTATTATTTTCTGAGTCGTGCAGCACCCGGAGAAGTTGCATCTTTTCCCGCTGGACGAATTGAGAGAGATCCAGTACTGGCCAACCTTGCCCAGTACGTTATCGCTCAGGAGCGTTTAACTCAGCGGGTGATGGGTTATCTCCAGAGCCTCGCTGATTTAAATCCTCGGATCGCTGTTGGCAGACCACTGAGGCCTGACCAGGAGAGGCGCATTCATCGACTGGTCAACCCGCTTCCCCCAATAGAAGAGGAGTGTGCCCCAGTACCAGAGGGGTTTTCTCAGGACCCTGTCTTTTTGCCTTTTTCCTTGTAAACGCCTTCGCTGTATTTATTATCCCAGTTTTTTTATTTATGTGTTGTAGCGTGTTCGTAAATTTTGTGCGACGGATCCGTTTTTCTTTAGTTTCGGTTATGTGAGCAGTTTTACTGCTGTTAGTTTTGTTTTATTTATTTTTGTCTCTCGCAGCATGTTTTTGAGGAGATTTCTTTCCCCGAGTCACTGCCACGTATATATTTTCACGACATAGATCTTTATTCGCGCAGCATCATAACAGCAGACTCACGACAACAACCACTCGACCTCGGGCACTATTGCAAATCCCTGAGCACATTTTTGCGCCTAACTAACCACACTCGAGGACACCACAGTCTCAGTGAGAGAGATTTGTGAGTGACCATTCAGGCACGAGTTACCCCAGCACATCGACAGCTGTTAGCGCTCAGTGCCGCGCCTAATCCACGTGATCGCCGCCGCCGCGAAGAGCTAACACTCGAGCCACAGCATCTCGACGATCATCCGGGATCATCGCGCATAGGAGCACGGAGAACCCCAGCAGCACCGCCAAACCTCCACACACCAGGACCACATACCAGTCCGGCATCGCCTCCGCCATTAGAGCCTCGTCTCGAGCTCCTGCAAACAGCAGTGGAGGAGAAGGAAGGAGGAGTAGGAACGAGGCCAGGTGTGAGGGAGAAGAGAGGAGCACCGCGGTCGTTTTATAGCTCAAGATCGGTGTACGGTGGGCGAGGTCCACCAGCGCCGCTCGTCGCGCGATCGCCGGTGTTCGGAGGCGAGTCCGCGAGCAGTGCCGACAGCGCACTGGCCCGCGAGGTGAGTGCACGCTGCCCCGGCAGCTAGCATGCCGCGCACTACCTCGGTACGGCCTCGATGCCCTACAAGCTAGGCATCGTCGGTGGAGGAAGCGCGGGAGAGCGCGCGAGAAAGAAGAGAGAGCCAGGGGTAGGAGAAGAGGCCGACAGTGGGCCCTGGGTCCACCTGTCAGCAAGAGAGAGCACTGTGCCCGCGAGGTGAGTGCACGCTGCCCCGGCAGCTAGCACGCCGCGCACTACCTCGGTACGGCCTCAATGCCCTACAAGCTAGGCATCGTCGGTGGAGGAAGCGCGGGAGAGCGCGCGAGAAAGAAGAGAGAGCCAGGGGTAGGAGAAGAGGCCGACAGTGGGCCCTGGGTCCACCTGTCAGCCAGAGAGAGCACTGTGCTCTCGGGTGCGACCAGCGTATTTTAGTAATTTAGAATTTATTCTAAATTACTGTATCTGCGTAGAAATATCTCGTTTTCCCTAACCGTGGATTTTTCCATACTACTCCAGTCTATCACACTGTGGTTTTCACACCACTTATTGCCCTCTCACTCTAGCCGCTTTGTTTTTGTGCAGTTATATGATTTTCTTTTGATAAAAACAGTTTTTGTTCAAAACAGCTTTTAACAAATCTCGAGGACGAGATTTTTTCTTAAGGGGGGTAGTGTTGTGACACCCAAAATTTTTGACCTTGTTTTATTTATTAAAATTTTGCCAGGAAATAAAACTTTTCCATTTGCCAAGTTTTACCCTTTTATTATTTTGGATTTTTGCCCCTACTGGAAAACTTTCCAAAAGTTTTATTGGACTTATATGCCCTTTTTATAAAAAAAATTCCATATCAGTGGATTTATCTGCAAAATTAATTTCCAGGAGCTTTAATGCCTTTAAAATGATCTTTCATAATTTTGGAGCCCCTTTTTGCACTGCAAACTTTTGTTAAATGCCTTCAAAATTTTCACCAAAATTTGGGGATGTCATGTGATGTTTCCACATCACTTTTATGCAAAAATACCTTTTGGCCATTGGAGATTTTGAGCTCTACACCAACTTTTCCAATCTGGTCCAGTAGGCACTTTTGCACTACAACCCATTTAAATATTTCTTTAAAAATTCTTCCAAGTGTTTGGAGATGTCAGTGGATGCATACAATTCAACTCTATGCAAAAACCCAGTGTTGTTCTTTGAAAAATTTGAGTGAATCAACCTCTTTTTCATTCTGGTCCAGTTTGGTGTTTTGAACTGCAACCCCATTCTATTTTGCTCTAGTGCTCTTGAGCTTTTTCCTACCTATAGTACTCTCTGCCAAACTCTTAAGTCCAGGAGATTGGACCCTTTGGCATATTTTTGGTGCATGCAATGATAGCCTTTAGTTTCTGCCCAAAACTGGTTTTCTCCAAGACTTGCACTAACAAGTGATCTTACCACCATCTCCTGCATCTAAAGAGACCCTGATCTGGAGATTTCGGCCACTCCAAGAGTTGCCTAAGTGCACTTGGCATTCTGTCGAACACCTGGTATGCACAGTCTGTTTTGGCATGAGTTCCTTGTTTGCACTATGAACTTGCTCCAATTGACCCAGCAACCATGTCCACTGAGCGCCATGCTACCCCTACCTCCATCCTGTGCAGTGCCAGCTCCACCCTCGCGCTCTAGACCGCACTGGCATTTCGTCGAGCAGGTGCCGTGCGTGCTCTGGGCGCGCCCAGAGCGCACATTTTGCACGCGCGCGCACTGAGCCGACACGCCGCACTGCCGCACTCGACGCGACCCGTCCCTGGCCCCTTCTGCATCGCTGAACCGCGCACTAGCCGCTCCCTGCTCCACGGCATCGCTGGCGCCCTGCAGCGCCGCTGGCAGCGCCCTTGGCGACACGCCGGCGTCGGCAGCGGCCTCTGCCATGTTCGGCACCGCCCAAACCACCCCAGCGCGCCAGCTGCCCCTGTGAATAGCTCGTGCTTATCCTCATGCTCGTCGGCACGCGTTCGTCGCCGCCACGACGCCCTGCAGCTACAGAAACGGCTGTCGCCGGCGATCTTATCTGCAGCCGCCGCGGTCCAACCTCGAGCGCCTATATAAAGGGTACCCGAGCTCGTTCAAGGTTTCAGGCGACATCAGATCCTCCCCGTGAAGCTTCCCACGCAGTGGATCGACCCGTAGTGGCCATCTTCCTCAACTCCGGCCAGTTCGGCCGCCGCCAAGCTCCGGTACGATTCGTCGCAACCAGCCGCTCATTCGTCCAACCAACGCCACCAGTAGATTCCTCTAGTCCATGCGGAGCTGCCCAACTACCCAACTTCGGTCGGAGACCACCGGAGCACAAGAGTCACTTCGCCACCGTAGCCCCCTCCGCCGCGGAGCTCGCCGCCGGCGACTCCTCCCACCTTCGGCGGCCCAGCGACCACCCAGAGGACCGCCTCGGTCTGCCCGTTCCATCCCCGCTCTTGGATGCCCGTGTGGCGCTGCCGTTCGTCGACGACGATCGTCGGAGCCCCGCTCCCGTCGGGTAGAAGCGAGGAGAAGGAGGGAAGAACGGTCAAACCTGACCAGTGGGCCCTCTGGACCCACTGTCAGTGACCCACGCGCCATCTGCTCTGTTTTAAGTGAAGGCGCAGACGTCCTGAGTACGTTTCCTCTAGTACGAAAGCGTATTCCCCTCGAAGCGTTTTCCTTTTTCTGATTTTAATAAAACAGAGTTTTGACCAGACTTTGACCAGCTATAACTTTTAAAATAAAACTCCGAATGAGTTGATTCTTTTTCCTACCTCTCTCAAATTTCATCTAGTTTATTTTAATATTTATTTCAACAATATTTGAGACAACTATTTGTACTGTGTTTGAAATATTTGTTAATTGGATATTTTGCAAAATAGGATTTTGGAGAAAAGGGAAAGCTTCCAAAAAGTGCATCCCTTGCATACTCTTGAAGGCAAGCATTTCTGAACTCTGGCATAATATTTTTGGGTGGTGTTTTGATACGGTTTCGACACCACTTTGACGAGGAGTGTATGCTATTGTATGTGACGGTAAGATCATTTGCATGAGTGCTTTTTGGAGATATCTTGTGGTCAGCAATGGTTACGCTAGTGTTTTGGACCATCCTCGTGAGCCCCTCATGCATACCGGAAGGTAGCCGGGAAAGTCGTGGTCTTGGGTAGACACGAGCTTGTCCCTAGTCCCTCGTCGAGACGAGTATGTCCGGTATGGCATGGTGAGGCTTAATGAGTGGTGATTTATTCCACTAATGGTAATATTGTTGGAGGATACTTGGACCACCTGAGTCGGTCGTAGGTCGAGTCTTGATTAGTAGCTTCCCTATTTGTTGGTACCACCACTTGTCCCTGTCGCAGACGGGGTATGGTTCAGTAAGTTGTCAACCCCTTACCAAAGCACACACCGTACAGAGAGGCCATAGTGGAAGATACCGGAGGCCTCCGGTAGGCAGGCCACTTGGTCCGGGGGCATGGGTGTTTTCCGGTTGGGACCGAGAGGGGGGCACCCCCTTAGAGCGCGCGAATAGAAATTTGATCCCATGCTACGTCGAGGTTGTAGCCTCCCCACTTAGAGTTTTGCTTGGCAGGTGTCGTGGGTGATTCCAGACATCGGTGAGTTAAGCTGGTGTGTGCAGGTCAGGCGTGTTTTCAATTAAAAGACCGTAGGCGGAATTAGTCCCGATGGACTAAATAAATCCGTTACTCGTGGGAAAATAGTACTCCATCTGCAGAGGATATATCCTGTTGGTTAGCCATATTCTTGAGTCAGGACCACAGTCTGAGTTAAATCTGGTAACGGTATTCGGATGGAGAACGATTTAATTAGAGCTCAGTGACGGTTTTCGGATGGAGACACGGCTAACTGGATCATAGTAACGGTATTCGGATGGAGAACGAATCAGCTAGAACTCAGTGACGGTCTTCGGATGGAGAAACGACTAGACTAAATTTTTGTCTATGACCTGTGACATCTGAGGATCATGTTGTAATTTTATTATTATTATGGACTAACCATTTACATTATGTATTTTTGTTGAGTATCCCTAGGATGGTTCTACCTCCTGGATATTCACTGTGATTATTCTTTTATAAGCCCTTTATGGGATGTCGCTCAGACGTCCGACTGTGGCGTGTTTTTGTTTTCTTACTTTAAATATAAGCCCTTTATGTGATGTCGCTCAGACGTCCGACTGTGGCACGCATTGCCTTTATTTTCTGTTATAAGCCCTTTATGTGGTGTCGCCCCGACGCCCGACTGCGGCATTATTATTCTTGCAGTTTCCTCTCGAGGAGTCATTCAGACCCTCGTTTGGCACCAGTATTATTATTCTTGCAGTTTCCTCTCGAGGAGTCATTCAGACCCTCGTTTGGCACCAGTATTATCATTCTTGCAGTTTCCTCTCGAGGTGTCATTCAGACCCTCGTTTGGCACCCAGTATTTTATTTTGGGATTTCGGGAGGATTACCGCCCGACTTCTCGCTCAGTGCATTTCTTTTACTCCCGTATTGCACGTCCATGTTTTCTCTGCACACGTGCACCGCAGATTTTTCTTGTTTACTTCATGGCAGACCTATCATCATAAATGTTTCGGAGTATGATTATCTCCTGTTATATTATACCCGTGTTCTTAATGTTTGCGAGTACATTCAAACGTACTCACTGGCTTGTCCCTGGCTATTGTCTTGGCCAGATTTTCGTGCATGGAGATAAGCATCGCGGTGGCAGCCTCGGAGCCTACGTGTTGACGATAGCAACCTTGCGAAGATAGGAGTTATCCTGGTCAGCTGTTCTTGTGGGAAATGGAGTCCCATAGACGCAGATGTATCCAACCGCTTCCGCCCCCAACCATTAGAAACCAAATGTTGTACTCCTAGGCCAGAATGGTCTTGTACTACATACTTTTATCCCTTGGTTGGAATTCTTGTATCAAGTTGGTGCCTCATCAGCTAACGGTAATCCTGGGGCTGGTGAGCACAAAGGCCGTTTTTCTGGGAAATTATTATCCCAAAAATCCGGTCGTGATAGCGGCGCTGCAGGCGAGCTGGGGCCAGGGACGGGACGCGTCGAGGGTGGCAGTGCGACGCGGTGACTCAGTGCGCGCGCGTGCAAAACGTGCGCTCTGGGCGTGCCCAGAGCACGCACGACAGGTGTTCGACGAAATGCCAGCGCACTCTAGAGAGCTTGGGTGATGCGGGTAGTTAGCAGGCCAGGGCTAGGGACATCTGGGAGGTTAGTGGACATGCTGGATGGGTCAGGGGCTCAAGTCCACAATGCAAACCAGAGGACATGCCAAAATTGTTCCTGCACACAGAGTGTTCGACCGAAAGCCATGGGCAACTAGGCAATTATTGGGGTGGCCAAACTCTCCAGATCCTAGTCTCTTTAGGAGCTAAAGAAGGTGGTAAGGCTAGTTTGGCAAAAACAGAAACTTGATAGTGCAAGATTTTGAGAAAACCAGTTTTGGGCAGAAACTAAAGGCTGACATTGCATGCACCAAAAATACTCCAATGGGTCCAATCTCCTGGACTTAAGAGTTTGGTAGGGAGTACTATAGGTAGGGAAAAGCTCAAAGGTACTAGAGCAAAATAAAATGGGGTTGCAGTACAAATCACCAAACTGGACGAAAATGGAAATGAAGATGATTCACTCAAATCTTTCAAAGAACATCACTGGGTTTTTGCATGAAGTTGAATTATGTGCATCTCCTGGCATCACCAAACACTTGGAAGAATTTTTAGAAGAATATTTAAATAGGTTGTAGTGTAAAATACCTACTGGACCAGATTTGAAAAATTGATGTAGAGCTCAAAATCTCCAATAACCAAAAGATATTTTTGCATAAAAGTGATGTGGAAACCTCACATGACATCCCCAAATTTTGGTGAAAAATTTAAAAGCATTTATCAAAAGGTTGTAGTGAAAAAGGGGCTCCAAATTTATGAAAGATCAATTTAAAAGAATAGAGCTCAGGAAAAATAATTATGCAAATAAATCCACTGATAAAGAATTGATTTTACAAAGAGGGCATACAAGTCCAATAATACTTTTGGAGAGTTTCCACCAAAGGTAAAAACCCACAATATTAAAGAGAAGAGGGTTCTGAAATCAAAGGAGAAATCCAGAAAAAAAAATTTAATTTCCTGGCAAAATTTTAATTAATATAACAAGGTCAAAATTTTGGGGTGTTACAGGTGTCAAAACCGGCGGATCTCGGGTAGGGGGTCCCGAACTGTGCGTCTAGGATCGATGGTAACAGGTGACGGGGGGCACATTGTTTACCTAGGTTCGGGCCCTCTCTATGGAGGTAATACCCTACTTCCTGCTTGATTCATCTTGATGAATATGAGTGTTACAAGAGTTGATCTACCACGAGATCGTAATGGCTAAACCCTAGAAGTCTAGCCTATGTCAATATGGTAATTAGTATATATCCATCTGGATTACGCTCTCCGGTTTATATAGACACCGGAGAGATCTAGGGTTACATGGGGTCGGTTACATAAGAAGGAATCTTCATAGTTGGTCGCCTAGCTTGCCTTCCACTCCAAGGAGAGTCCAATCCGGACACGAGTATAGTCTTCGGCCTTCGTATCTTCACAACCCATCAGTCCGGCCCAATGAATATCAGTTCGGACGCCCGAGGACCCCTTAGTCCAGGACTCCCTCAGTAGCCCCTGAACCTGGCTTCAATGACGAGGAGTCCGACGTGCAGATTGTCTTCGGCATTGCAAGGCGGGTTCCCTTTTTCTGAACACCAGGAGTCTGCGGATGCGATGATAGTATCCAGACCTGTTACACCATACACAACCGCAGAGAGAATATATATTTTTGCATGAGTTCCATCCGCTGACAACTTTTTTGCAGCACGACATTACGTCCGACCGGTCATAATTCCAAACCGCTCTTATGTTCAATGCCCCACGTCCCGAGATGCAGTTTCCATTGGCACGTCTTGTCAAAGCAGAGATCGTGTCCCCTTATCGCGGGATTCTCATCAATGCGGGCATGGGTAACCCAACCGTGCCATTTATATAGCCGTTGGGAATAGGCGAATCTTAAGGCGAGTGAGGAGGCGTTTAATATTTGCTTCCTTTATAAGGGGATAAGGATTCCCTCTTCCTCTTCTCATGCTCTCTCTCTGTCTCCGCCTTTCCAATCTCGAGCTCAAGCGCCCAAGTTCTCATCTCCTTTCCACTCAAGCAACCATGTCCAGATCCGGTGGTCAGGGCAAGTGGATGGTCTCCTCCGTCAAGGAGGAGGACATTACCGAGCTTCGGACGGCCGGATATTTGGCGAAGGAGATCGCCCACCGTCTGCCGGCCGAGGGACAAGTCGTCCCCACGCCGAAGCCCACCGAGAGGGTTGTATTCATCCCTCATTTCTTCCGCGGGCTAGGGTTTCCACTCCACCCTTTCGTCCGCGGGCTGATGTATTATTACGGGATAGATTTCCATGATCTGTCCCCGAATTCCTTCCTCAACATCTCGGCGTTTATCGTCGTGTGTGAGGCCTTCCTCCGCATCCAACCCCACTTCGGGCTGTGGCTCAAAGTCTTCAACGTGAAGCCGAAGGTGGTGGATGGCCAGCATGCGGAGTGCGGAGGAGCCATGGTGAGTAAGCTATCCAACGTCTCCTGGCCCAAGGGCACTTTTGTGGACACAGTAAAGGAGTGGGAGAGGCAATGGTTCTATATCACTGAACCTCGCGGCACCACCTGGGCCGCAACTGCCGAATTCCGCTCCGGCACTGCTATGCGACTCACCCCCTGGGTCAAGAAGAGTCCGGACTGGTGCTCACGTGACGAGCTGATAGCGCTGTAGACGTGCGTTCAAAGCATGGTGACCAAGAATGTCAAGCTCGTCGATGTAATCCAGGTGATGCTAGTTCGCCGGATTCTTTCGTGCCAGCGCCGAAGCCGCCCCCTGTGGGAGTTCAATTCGAAGAAGCACCAGACCTTGGTAAGGCACTTCGAGACTACTCACGAAGGCGCCTGGAAGTTGCTTTTTAAGGGCAACGAGAAGCCACCGGCCACGGATTCAGACCATGGTCACGATTGTAAACACCCCGCCAGCGAGGTATGTTATCTTTGATGTACCCCCAACTTAATTGCTTAGAGGATGGTGTGTGAGCTTTTATTATTGCTTTTTCATGACTGGATGGAGAGGGCGAAGCGGATCCAGTGTCCAGCTCCGCTGCGTGAAGAACCAGTCCTCCCACGTCTAGCGAAGATGCTGGTGCCGGCGCCATATAAGGCACCGGAGAAGAAGGCCAAGAAGAAGGCAAAGGGGGCCAAGAGTGGCCCCCGTCGCAAGGGCACTTCGGACGCGACGTCCGAAGACGACGATGCTCATTCCTCTGTCCCTGAGGACAATGACGAGGAAGAGGAGGAGGAGGAAGAAAACAACCCTCCCCCTGAGGAGAGGAAGAAGAAGAGGGCGGCTTCGGCGCATCTGGAGGCGGAGTCGCCCAAGAAGGGGAAGGGCGTCCTAGCGGTCAACACCGCATGGGACGTTGATAGCAGTCCGGAACGACGCCCCCGCACTAAGCCCCAGGCCGCATCGTAAGTGACATGGCTCGCTCGTACGCACATCCGGCCCTTTCTCTGCATTATCTTGACATACTTAACTATACTATTGCAGTCCGGCCCGCGACCTAATCCAACGATCCTTGTCTGGAGGTAGTTGGCTCCATCGGATATGGCGAGCATGTCGCCACCGCCTGCTTATTCCCCTGGGGCCAGGGATGACACCGAAGTGTTGTCCCGGATGGCCGCTCCAAACCGGGAAGGAGCCCAGGACGCTGTCCGGGAGGCGCCACGAGGCGAAGCCTCCACTGCCGGACACATGGTGGAGCCGATCCCCATGGAGACTGGTGAAGAGGGCCGCATCCAGTTCGGCCCTCAGCCGAATATGATTCTAGAGACCCCTATGGCTCGGGAGTCGGGCGAGCAGCCCCCTTTGAAGGAGGGGGGGTGTGCTGCTTCCACCGGTAGCCCCTGTCCATCCTGGGGTGCCGGATAACCTGATGGAGGTGCTACGAGGCGCCTCCATCGTGGACGAGCACCTTGTCCTTACGGGTGCGGTGATCGAGAAGGTTCAGTCCACCAAGAGTGGACTGAACGAAGCCTGCAGCAACCTGTTAACAGGTTTCGAGGTAAGAGACATAGAAACAGAAAAAAACCATGTAGTCAGTAGCCCCTGAGACACTGTCCGGAATCCGGAGAGAAGAACCGGACAGTGGATCGATCCTTTGTTATAGGAGACTAACTTAATATGTACAAATAAGCAGGCATCACTGTTGGCCACAACGGCACACGCGGCCGAAGTCTCTGAACTAAAGCAGAGGCTGGAGCGGACCGAGAACGAGCTCGGCAAGGTTAAGATTCGGCTCCAGGAGGGGCAAGGTGAGTGACGACTCGCTCTGTGTTCGTAAAGAACAAGCGCTGTATGTTGACCGTAGTGTCGTAATATGTGCAGGAGCCACGACCGAGGTCGAGGCCCTAAAAAAGGCCCTAAAAAATGCGAGGCCTTGGAGCATGATGCGTCGGTTCAAGGGGCCGAACTCGCCAAGGCTCGTCAGAGCGTGGAGACTGCACGGAATGAGACCCAGGCCGCCCTCTAGGAGATCCAGGAGGCTAATAAGATCACGGCGGGTAAGGCATTTAAGATGCAAAGCAAGTATGCGGAGAAGCAATACCTTTTACTAACCCGGGTTCGGGGTTCCCCAGGGGCTTTTGCGGATCTACCACGCAGCGTATCAGATGCTGCGGAGTTCTAACGAGCCGAAGGATGGGGTTCTACAGAGAAGCTATTCTGGTCGCAGTATGCGACGCCAGAGCATCCCGTGTCCTTCACCGATTAGCTGAAGCAGCTGGTGGAGCTGCAGAGGGTGGCCGAACTAGCCATGAAGGATTTGATGATCCGGCTGTGGCCAGCCAAAGCTATACCCGGCAGCTACTTCAGACTCGTGAGGCGGCTAGTGGAAGCCTGTCCGCGGCTGGACACCGTCAAGCGATTGGCCTGCATCAAAGGTGCCCGCATGGCTTTCGCCCGTTGCAAGATGTGGTGGGCGAAGATGAACGCTGTTGACGTGGCCCGAGGGCCACCCGAGGGCCGCCCGAGGGCAAGGAGCACCGCACACTCAAGCGATATTTTGCGGATGTCCTAGAAGGGTCTCGACTTATAGTAGCGCAATGTGGGCAGGATATTGTTTTCAAATGAGTATATTCGTGTTTTGTCCATGCCTTGTATGATGAAAACAAAGCCGGTGCGTAATATAATGCTTGTTATGTTTTAATTGTTTCCTCCTGTGCGGCCGTGTTATATTAAATCTGAGGGTTGGCCAGTCGTCGGCTTCTGCCCTCACGTAGGTAGTACGGAGGTGTTCGGGATGGTATCTGAACAATCTTTATCCAATTATATGGTCCTTGAAAGAGTTGCTTAGCGCTACGAACCAGGCAATCAGACTATGCGGCTTAAACACCCTCACTTAGCCATAGGAGTTTTATAATAAAACATGTGCGCAGCCCCAAGTATACGAACCAGAGTGCTGTCGGCGCTTGATCGGGAAGTGCCGATCCTTCACGAAATGCGGAAAAAATCTCCAACGATTTGTGACCTCCGAACAGCTGACCGGCTCTCGCCGCATCATGACAGTCAGTTTTCGGCTTTCTCTACTGAGGCGCTCATCTGGTCAAGGCCAGGGCACAATCGCAGTAGTTCTTCCTTTACTACCCTAGCCGATATAGCGGAACGTAGGGTAGCAAGCACAGGAGCCGGGCAACGCAACTATTGACCTAAGACATGATTCGGAGCCGGTGCATATAATGTTAAATTCGGGGTGCCGAACTTATATATATATAAAGTGTTCAGACTTTGTTGCCGTATTATGGGGCGATGGGGAGCCCCTGGCGAATATGAAACGTACCAAAGTGTACGGATGCAGTCGATAAGCAGATCGAAATAAAATGAAGTAAGAAGCGAAAACCACAGAAACTAGGCCGCAAACCATTTTCATTATAACTGGATGGATACGTCAAGGCATATCTTGTACAGATGGTGCAATAAGCATCCGGGCTATTTAACATGCCGGGATCAAGAGGGCGCAGCGTGCGGGTCCTGAGAAATAAGTGGAAATACCGTCAAGAAAAACGTATAGAGGTTACCCTACACACCTATGTTGCTTGCCTCCTTTGTATGCCGATCCTTCAAAGGGACTGGCGATCAGGCCCGTGGGAAAAGGAACCTGAAACAAAAAGAAAAAGGTGAAAGTATGTGTGTCCGGGATCGGTCTAGCCAAACTGTAGATCCCGGGTTAGCTTGTGCCTCCGTCGGTGTCCATGGGATTTTGGGTGCGTAATTATGTACGCGTGGTGCGAATGCCACTACTTCATCGGGACTGGGACGGAGGCCGAATTGGTAATCGAGCTCTTTACGAGCCGCGCTGTCCTGCTGCAGTGTAGTCCGAAACCTCTTAATGATGTCCAGGGGCTCGACAGCCGTACTATGGTGCTGCTTGAGAAGGCCGCTCTGTACCTCTGCTGCTAGGGCGGTGGTGTGCTCCTCTGTTTGGAGGGAGCGTTCCGTATTGCCATTGACTGTTATGATGCCGCGTGGACCGGGCATCTTGAGCTTGAGATAAGCATAGTGTGGCACTGCGTTGAATCTAGCAAACGCGGTTCGTCCGAGCAGTGTTTGGTAGCCGCTACGGAAGGGGACGATATCGAAGATTAACTCTTCACTTCGAAAGTTGTCCGGAGAACCGAAGACCACCTCCAGCGTGATTGAGCCCGTACAGCGGGCCTCTACACCTGGTATGACTCCTTTAAAGGTAGTCTTTGTTGGTTTGATTCATGAGGGGTTAATGCCCATCTTCCGCACTGTGTCCTGATAGAGCAGGTTGAGGCTGCTACCACCGTCCATCAGGACTCGTGTTAGGTGAAACCCGTCAATAATTGGGTCCAGGACTAGTGCAGCTGAACCGCCGTGGCAGATACTAGTTGGGTGATCTCGACGATCGAAGGTGATCGGGAACAACGACCACGGATTGAATTTTGGGGCGACTGGGTCTATCGCGTAGACGTCCCTAAGTGCTCGCTTACGCTCCCTTTTGGGGATGTGTGTAGCGTATATCATGTTCACCGTTTTGACTTGAGGGGGAAATTTCTTCTGCCCCCCAGTGTTCGGCTGCCGGGGCTCTTCGTCCTCGTCCTCACTTTTTGATCCTTTTTCTTTGTTTTCGGCATTTAACTTGTCAGCCTGCTTGAAAACCCAACAATCCCTGTTGGTATGATTGGCTTGTTTATCTAGGGTGCCGTGAATCAGGCACGGATGGTCGAGTATGCTGTCCAGGCTGGAAGGTCCTTCGTTGTTTCTTTTGTAGGGCTTCTTCCATTGGCCGGACTTGGATCCACTGAATCCGGCGTTGACTGTGGTGTCATCGGTGTTGTCACCATTGCTTCGGCGTTTGTGTCTATTGCGCCGGAGCTTACCGGTTTTGTTCTTGGCCTCAGTGGGGCCTACCTCGCTGGCTGTGTTTTTGCTACAAGCCAGCCAGCTGTTCTCACCCGCGCAAAAGCGGGTCATGAGTGCCGTAAGGGCTGCCATAGACTTCAGCTTTTCTTGGCCGAGGTGGCATGCTAGCCATTCGTCGCGGTTGCTGTGTTTGAAGGCTGCTAGGGCTCGGCATCCGGACAGTCAACGATCTGGTTCTTTTTGGTTAGGAACCTAGTCCAGAATTTTCTGGTTGATTCTCCAGGTTGTTGAACTATGTGGCTTAAGTCATCGACATCTGGTGGCCGGACATAAGTTCCTTGGAAGTTATCAAGGAAAGCCTCTTCCAAGTCCTCCCAGCTGCCGATGGAATTCTCAGGCAAGCTATTTAACCAGTGTCGAGCTGGTCTTTTGAGCTTTAATGGGAGGTATTTGATGGCGTGGAGGTCATCTCCTCGAGTCATATGGATATGGAGAAGAAAATCCTCGATCCATACTACAGGATCGGTTGTGCCGTCGTATGATTTGATATTGACGGATTTGAACCCCTCGGGGAATTTATGATCCAGTACTTCATATGTGAAGCAGAGAGAGTGTGCGACACCTCTGTATCAGGCCGCATCGCGGCGTAGCTCTGATGGAGTCTGTCTGCGGCATTCGGCCCGGGCGTGGTTAGGTTTTTCACGTCCGAATAGGTAGCCGTCGTCGTGCGTCGAGGCACGTCCTCGTGATCCGTAGATCAATCTTGTATGTCCTGCTCTACTGTCCAGGGTCTGCTGGAGGTCGTACGTGTGACCCCGAACTCTTCCGTCTCTATTTTTACGGGGCGGTGGGGCAGGCTGCTGTTCGGCCTGAGTTGTCGTTTTATCCCGACCGCGGGGTGGCCGGTCGGCCGCCCTATTGCGACCACGTGGTGGTCGTTCCGCATTACGCAAGGGAGGTATGTGCTCCGGTGCCTCCTCATCGAATTGAGGTAGCAGTCTGCGTTTCGGGTAGCTCTTGGCTGGGCGCTTGAGGCCCTATTCTTTGACTGTCAGGACATCAGTCCATCTGTCGACGAGCAGATCTTGTTCAGCTTGAAGCTGCTGCTATTTCTTTTTCAGGCTCCTTGCAGTGGCTATGAGCTGAAGCTTAAAGCGCTCCTAGTCCAGAGGATCCTCAGGCACGATGAAGTCTTCGTTGTCGAGGCTTGTCTCCTCCTCGGAGGGTGGACGATAACTATCGTCCTCCCAGTCATCTTCTATGACCTGTTCATCAGGGTTGTCTTGCCTGTTGTCATGTTCCTCCTGTTTGGATGCAGCTCCGACAGGGTCTTCGTTGTTTTCGGCGTCGCCCGGAGTACTATTTTCTCCGGTGCCAATGTTGCCATCTTTTGAGCGACGAGGCTTAGAACGGCGTTTGGGGCGCCGGCGGTTGGACTGCGTCTCAGAGGGTTTATTCGCGTCTGGCTCTTCTTTATCGTCGCCAGATCCTTTAGGTGTATCAACCATGTACACGTCGTACGAAGAGGTGGCCGTCCAACATCCAGTAAATGGCGGTTCTTGGCCTTGCTCCTTGTCGGCATCGTCGTCCATACCGTCGATGTCTTCGGAGCCATAGTCAAGCACGTCGGTTAAGTCATCGACAGTGGCTATGAAGTGGGTGGCGGGTAGGAAGCAAAATTCCTCGTCATCCGCCTCTAGCTCGAACCGACCATAGTTCGGCTGTGAGTCCTCCTCTCTGTGCGGCGCTAAATTCGTAAATCGATAACCGATCCAGCTCGGTGTCCGCAGGTGTACCCGGTCCGGAACATATAGCCGGAGACGAGTCCGGAGTTCCATTGACGCAAGCATTGCAGGATGTCGAGTCCGTGTGCGGCTCTGACGCCGCGGAATTTGTGGCCTCGGAGGGCACGATCTGCTTCGGTTCTGAGGCCGTTGCAGCAACAGGATCCATCTCCTGGATGTAATCCGATGACAGATATAAGTCATGTTCATCGGGACGAGGGGGGGCGATCGTTGCGGTTTCAAACCCATTGATGATTGAGTCTCCACAGGTATCCGCGATGTAGTTCAAGCTTCCAAATCTGACCTGGTGGCCAGGGGCATAGCTATCGATCTGCTCCAGACGACCAAGCGAGTTGGCCCGCAGTACGAAGCCGCCGAACACAAAAATCTGTCCGGGGAGGAAGGTTCTTCCTTGGACAGCGTCATTATCGACGATTGAAGGGGCCATCACACCTTTCGTTGACGGCACAGTGGAACTCTCAATGAAAGCACCAATGTTGGTGTTAAAACCGGCGGATCTCGGGTAGGGGGTCCCGAACTGTGCGTCTAGGATCGATGGTAACAGGAGACAGGGGACACAATGTTTACCCAGGTTCGGGCCCTCTCTATGGAGGTAATACCCTACTTCCTGCTTGATTCATCTTGATGAATATGAGTGTTACAAGAGTTGATCTACCACGAGATCGTAATGGCTAAACCCTAGAAGTCTAGCCTATGTCAATATGGTAGTGAGTATATATCCATCCGGACTACGCTCTCCAGTTTATATAGACACCGGAGAGATCTAGGGTTACATGGGGTCGGTTACATAAGAAGGAATCTTCATAGTTGGTCGCCTAGCTTGCCTTCCATGCCAAGGAGAGTCCAATCCGGACACGGGTATAGTCTTCGGCCTTCGTATCTTCACATCCCATCAGTCCGGCCCAATGAATATCAGGCCGGACGCCCGAGGACCCCTTAGTCCAGGACTCCGTCAGCCCCAGCCAAATACTGTTCTGGAGACCCATAAGGCTCCGGAATCAGGCTGGCAGCCTCCTTCGAAAGAAGGAGGTGCACCTATCCCCCGGTGGGCTCTGTCCATCCAGAGGCATCGGGTACTTTAATGGAAGCGCTGCAAGGCGCTTCTATCATGGAAGAACACCGCACCCTTATGGGTATGGTGATTGAGAGGGTTCAGTCCGTCAAGAGCAGACTGACCGAAGCCTGCACCAGCCTTCTGACATGCTTTGAGGTAAGCAACGTAATTGTATAGAAAGTCACAGTATAGACAGTAGCCCCTGAGACTCTGTCCGGTGTTCGGAAAGAAGAGCCGAGGATCAAATAATTTTTCGCAGGAGACTAACCATATATGTCTATGTGAATAAGCAGGTGTCGCTGCTAGCCGCGACTTCTCATGCTGCCGAAGTCTCCGGGCCGAAGCAGAGGCTGGAGCGGGCCGAGGAGGAGCTCGGCCAAGCAAGGAAACAGCTGGAGGATAAGCAAGGTATGTAATGACCTGCTCTATATCAGAAAGGATTGATAATTTATGTTGACTATAATGCCATGGTATCTGTAGGAGCGGTGACCGAGGTAGAGACCCTCAAGAAGGCGCTGGCTGAGGCTGAGGAGAGAGCGGCCAAGGAACAAGCTGCCCACGAAAAGCACGAGGCCAGGGTCGGTGAGGTCCAGCAAGAGCTCCAGGACGCCGTGAAGAAATGTGAGTCCTTGGAGCGCAGTATTGCGGACCAAGAGACCGAACTCGCCAAGGCTCGCCAAAGCGCACAAGATGCCCGGGCTGAAGCCCAGGGCGCTCTCCAGGAGATTCAAGAGGCCAAGAAGATTGCATCGGGTAAGGCCTTCATTATGCAGAGCAAATATGTGAAAAAGAGGTATTTCTTACTAACCCGGATTTGGAGTTCTCCAGGAGCGTTTGCGGATTTGCCGCGCAGTGTAGCCGACGCTGCAGAGTTCTTCCGAGCCGAAGAGGGGAGCTCGATGGAGAAGCTGTTCTGGTCGCAATACCTTGCGCCAGAACATCCGGTGCCCTTTGGCGATCAGCTAAAACAGTTGGTCGAACTGCATAGGGTGGACAAACTAGCCATGAAGGATTTAACAATCCGGCTGTGGCCTGCCGAAGCTATACCCAGCGGCTACTTTGGGCTCGTGAAGTAGCTGGCCAGTGCCTGCCCCCGGCTTGATGCCATCAAGCGGTCGGTATCAAAGGTAGAGAAAGCCGAAGTACCTAGTTTACCTGGTTTAACGGCCCGGTATAGCGTCGTCTCCGTATTCTCAATCACCGTACCCATGAGGGTACGGTGTTCCTCAACAATGGAAGCACTTCGCAGCGCTTCCAGTAGAGTATCCGGTGCCTCTGGTTGGACAGAGGTCACTGGCGGAATGGGCACACCTCCTTCTTTCGAAGGAGGCTGCTTGCCGGATTCCGGAGCCGTATAGGTCTCCGGGACCGTATTCGGCTCGGGGCTGAGGGTTTGTACCAGTAGCTTTGTCTTTAATCTCTCTCTCTCTCTCGTGATCTTGAGATGTCATGATCATGATATATCATGGGCTTTGTTAACATAGATGGATCATATGTTGTTTCTCCCCTCTCTACTCTTGTTGTGATGAATTGAATCTTTACCCTTTGAAGTTTTGTCTTGTCGGATTGATTGTTCAGATTTGAGAACACATGATGTATGTCTTGCGGTATGAATACTTGAGGTGACAATGGGGTATCATATCGATTCACTTGATGTATGTTATGGCACTCAACTTGCGGATTCCCGCGGTGACATTGGGGTAATCTATGCATAGGGGTTGATGCACGTTTTTATTATCTTTTCTCCGATAGAAACTTTGGGGTCCCCTTGTAGTTCTTTGAGTGGATTGAATATTATGATCATGAAGTTATTTGATGCATATCGTAGAATTAACTCACGGATACTCGTGGTCACATTGGAGTATCTAGGTGACATTAGAGTTGGTTGATGTGTGTCATATGGTGTTATTTTATTACGAACTCTTGATTAGATCGATCGGGAAGAATAGCTTGCGTTATTTTAGTATGAACTCTAGGATAGATTGATCACAACGAATTGCTTTGAGGTGGTTTCGTACCCTAGAAACAATTTCTATCTCTTGTTCTCCGCTAATAGGAACTTGGGAGTGATTCTTTATTGCACTTTGAGGGATAATCATATGATCCAACTATGTTAGCATTGTTGAGAAATTGCACTAGCAAAAGTATGGACCCTAGGCCTTGTTTTCAAGCATTGCAATACCGTTTGTGCTCACTTTTGTTACTTGTTACCTTGCTTTTTTTATTGTTCCTATTACAAAAATCAATATCTACCATCCATATTACACTTTTATCACTCTTCACCGAACTAGTGCACCTATAAAATTTGCCATTGTATTTGGTGTGTTGGGGACACAATAGACTTTTTGTTATTTGGTTGCAGGGTTGTTTGAGAGAGACCATCTTCATCCTACACCTCCCACACAGATTGATAAACCTTAGGTCATCCACTTGAGGGAAAATTGCTACTGTCCTATAAACTCTGCGCTTGGAGGCCCAATACAAGTCTACAAGAATAAAGTTGCGTAGTAGACATCAGTGAGGTGGACGACGTCACGGCAGGAGCAGGACAAACCACACAAGGTTTTTGTCGACACCTACCTGTAACTAAAGTAATTCTGTAAGGGCTCCTTTGGCTTGCAGGATTCTAAAAACGCATGGATAGGAAAACATAGGAATTGGATTGGAATGCACGTGGGAAACAGAGCATTTTTAAACACAGGATTTCTGTCAACTTGGGTGTTTGGTTCACAGGAATTGGGAGAGCAGAGGAATGTAAAGAAACATGGCCAAATTAAAGTGAAACCATATGAAAGCATGTACAGTTAGAATGTTATTCTGCCACTAATGCACTTGGTCTTGTTTTCATGCATAGGATTTTGAAAAGAAGGCCCAAGTGGATGTTTTGCTCCATTCCTTTCAACAAAATGCATGAATAATTGAATAGTAGAGTGCCATAGGAAAATTTATAATTGCTATGTTTTCCTTCACTTTTTCCTTTGAACCAAAATAACCCTAATGGATTGACATGAATGTAGAGTAATAAGTGATGCGACACGTGTACAACCTCTTTGCCGTAGTCGTGTCGACCTCAGCATCATTGGGCTGGTCGCTGAAGAAGTTGAGGTAGAGGTGGCTGTTTGAGGTGTGGAGGAAGATCTGAGGAATCTGTAGACGGCGTCCAGGGCACTGCTCTGTTGTGATGGATGGTTCCGTCGATGGAGCAGCTTCGGTGAGTCGTAAGACGTCGAGGCTGAAGCGGTACAAGACAAACATCGTTAATCTCAAGTGGGATTCTAATAGCATCTCCAATAGATGATGTAAGATACATTACTAAAAACTGGTAGATGTAACATTTACATCACAAAAAAACGCCTGACTACAACAGATGAGGTAAAAACTGTTAACACTGAACTTAACTGTCGGAACTGAAATTTACTGTGGAATCTGAATATTACTGTCAAAACTGAACGCACTGGTAGCAGAGAGGCACTTCACATGTAGTTTAGGCCACTCGAGCACTAGCAGTAGAGAAACAGTGATCTAAATCAGTAGGCGATCAACGGGGAACACAATAGCAGATAGAAGCCGGAGCAACAACGCTTGGAGGAGCATCGCGAACTAGAGCCAGAGCAGCAACTCATGTAGCTGTAGACGCCCGTGTACCAGCATTAGCAACGCGAGCGAGAGCAAGAGCGGAGCAGCAGCACGAGTGAGGGGGAGAGCAGAGCAGTAGCGCGACCAAGCGAGAGATGAAGCAGCAGCAGCGCAAGCGAGCGAGCGAGAGCCGGAGCAGCAGCAGCATCGAGAGCGAGCGAGCAAGAGCCAGAGCAGCAGTAGCTGATTCGGCTGGCATGGCCGCCGCCGCCGAAGGGGCCTCGCACTGGGGGAGAGCCGCCATGGAGATGTCGCCCGTGGCGCCGGCTTTGAGGTAGCCGCGCCATGGGGGTGCTGGATGGAGCACCGTCGGCATCGGGAGGTCGAGTTAGGGAGAAGGTGCGATGCGATGAGTGTACAACCTCTTTGGTGGCGCCGAGTAGGCCTCGACTTTGTCCGAGGAGTCGGTGAGGATGCTGTGGTTCTGATGGAGCAGGTTAAGGTGGCGCTGCGGGGACGGATCAGCCACGATAGACGAGGCGATCGTCGGAGCAGCTCCTTGGAGGTGGAGGACGGGGCAGTTGAACCGGCGGGACGACGAGATCAATGACGGATCCTCATCCAGGGAGGTGGATGAGGGACGTCGGGATGTTGCGGTGGACGACGTCATCGGGGAAGAGGCTCCGGCTGGGTAGCGGTGGGGTGGCGGACGGAGGAGGGTGGGGTTTTGCAGCTGGAGCAGAGAGGTTATGGCGTCCTGGGATTTCGAATGGGGATTTTGAATGGCGAAAAGGAGGTGATGGGAGGGGGGAACCATGACTTAGGGACGCGCTTGTCCAAAATGTAGGGTGTGTTAAAAAAGTACCCCCACCGATTTGAAGTAGCGGCCCTTTCGGCTCAGGGTTAGAAGGGGGATTACGCGTGTCGGGATTTGGCAGCTGGAGGGAGTTTTCGCGCGCGTTGTAATTTCAGGATAGCAAGGCGCGGGTTGTGAAGGCACGAGTTTTGGGAGCACGATATCTGAATTTTCGGGATATAACAAGGCGCGGGTTGAATTTTAGGGACAAGCCTAACGTGTAATATTGTACGTACCAAATCAATTCGCACTTCCCGCAACGAAGAAACGAAAAAAATAAAACTATTCGCACCACACAAAGAGAGAGTCTTGTCTTGTTTTATTGTACAAATGCTATTCAAAGCTATGAATCCATGTTATGTCCAATTAAATTTTTTCGCTGGCTGTATAATGCATGTAACCTACTCATACCAACATTTTGGTGCATTCCAAATGTGTATACTACTGCTGCAATTCGAACTAAATTTGAATTTGTTTCTCTATTTGAATAAGAATCTACAATCATGATTGTTGCCAACTTAAACGGTCATTTGTGTATTATCTTAACAACACACCGCATGATTACTATAGAGATAGATATGAACTATGTGTACTATATGAACTCGAATTCAAATTTTTGAATACACTTGATGTTGATTCCAAATAATAGTACATTTGATGTACTAACTAGATCTTCATAATCTAAACTATGTTCCATACGTACATCATCTTTATCACACAAAGTATAGTGCCACACCCCCTACATTATGACAAGTATTTATCCCTGAGCTGCAAAAGCCACACATTATGTCAAATTATAATCAATGTTCTATATATTATATGTAGTATAACATGTTCATAACCACACCATGCGTATCACCATTATATATATTCATTCATGCATGCATCGGTTTAAAACACTATGATATCTTCTTCAAATATCCGAATCCACTTTTTAAAAATGAATTATGATCTATGTTTGTCTTTTACACCCACGCAATAGTCTTCTCTTTGTAGCTAGCGCTAAGTTTCTATCGTGCATGCACACGCCCACCCCCCTCTCACCCTCCCTCAGCGTCCCCTCCATCACGCACATTCGTTGTTTCTCTTTAGGTCGTTCACCCACCGTGTGTGTAGGCCCCCCGGCTCCTTCTTTCTGGCACACGCACCTGTCGATATACCTCTCTAGCCAAGTGTTCCTACCACAAACACACACTTCCCCTCTTCTCTTCTCACCGTCCATGCCCCCCATGTCCAATAAGGTTCCATGCAGGTGCACACTCCCGCCCCTCTTTTCATCGATCTCATACTCGCACACTCCTCCTCCCTCGACATAGTAGGCCTCTCGCACCACCTCCTAGCCGCACGCCTCTCCCCCTGTCCGTCTCTCTGGACCTTATTTGCTTCTGACACATGCATGCATGTATACCTACCTATCTCCCTACATATAGCTAGGTCGACTATAATTCTTTTTCCCCATGCACCGATCGACGTACCTCACTAGTTATGTCTCTCCCTTTCTCCGACACACGATGATTGATCTTCATATGTAGTTACGTCTGCTCACAACCATATCGCCCCCCTCATCATCCTTGCATACCTCCTGACCCATCTCTCACACGCACGTGCATAGACAGGCAGACATCCCCTCTCTTATTGATATTGCACTTGTACCCTCCGTTTGTCTAGCAGGCCTCTCCCACCATTTGTGAGAAGCAACTCCACCACCAACCCTCCGTCACTCTACCTTTGTCTCTCTTGCAACCTTATTCCTCTACTACACGTATACATGGATGCTGATCGATCTCCCTCAATACATAGCTAGGTCTCTCTCCTTCTTCACACATATACCAATCGATCTAGCTCTCTATAGTTAGGTCTCTGCCCCCCCACACACACCGATAGTCGAACGTTGTAGGTAGGTATCCATGCCACAGAGACAAACTGCACCTCTGCCCTCTCACATTCCAGTAGGCCAGCCACCCTGTATCTTTGACGTGGGCAAACACAAATTCGATGGCACTCTTTATCGACCGCGCACCCACACACTTCATCCTTGTTTTCGATTCTATAAATATCTCACGCCAATGATCCATCCACTCTCTTCTCGTGGATCGCTCCCTCTATATATGATATATCCATGACACTATTTCACACACTTCGCATATGTTACAATTTTTTGTTTCAGATATCATCAATACATTGTCTCTGTTTCGCACAAACCATCTCTCTCACACCCACCCACGTACATACGTACCTGCACGTAAAGAAGAGGTGCATGCACAACACACATACTCACGTCTCGTTCCCGGCCACACCCTCGCGGGTACACGATGGAGTTCATTTCTGTAGGAAAAGGCAGCCCACGTGATAATTTGACGCGTGTAGCGGTTGTTTACTCGAAGGAGGGTCGTGTACCACGCATAGACGGAACAAAGTTCGACTTGATGCGTTAGTATTAAATAAAGCTATATTCCCCAATTGCATGTACATAATATAAAATGATTGTCGTCAGGAAAAAGAAATCCGCTCCACTATATACAATGGAGCCTGCCTGCCGGGGTTTGTCTCTCGTCACACTATCTCACACAAGGCGGCGGTAGCCTCTCTCTCACCATTGGTCAGTGATCCGGCCGCATCCCGTCCTCCAGTGGAAAGGGAGGATGTGCATCGTTTCTCCGTTCGACGGTGTTGAGGCAGCACGTCCCGATCTAAGATATCCGCTGTTCCCTCTGACCAAGCTCCGGTGCGGTAGGGCTTCGCCACTTGCTCGCTACCGCAGTATGGGCAGATCCCGGCCACCAGCGCCCTCCTAGTTACTTCCCGATGACCCTCAGGTACAGCTTCCTCCGGCCTTGCTCCACTGCCCATCTTCCGACATTGCTGCATGTGGAAAATCCCGCATGAGGATCTTCTTTAGTTCTTTGCTTAAAACGTATCTCGACTGGCGTACTTTCCATCTTGCAATCTCGTCCTCAAATCGTTTTTGATAAACCACCATGCTGCTATCTTTCCCTTATGACATGGAATATGCTTCTTTTTTTGTCGGCGTATGTGTCTTCAACTCCTGTTATTGGGCAGTAATTGTTTCCTTTCTACCTCTTTTTGCAAAGAGGACTATCCATTTCACCTCATTGCTATTGCGACCTTTTGGTGAACTACACAAATCACTTTTTCTGAAGAGTGTTTTGTGCAGTTCCGCCAAAATGTTACACGGGCAACGTTTTTACAATTCTGTTGGACTGCAGAAAGGGAGATTGGTTTTGCTATCCTCCTCATCCAACTCCGTGTCTAATCTTCTCCAACAAGTAGTTAGTCCTAAAGAGAGATCACAGAGGTGATCGGCTTCTATTTGTGTGTGTTATGTTTCATCATCTAGTTCCACTATTATTGTAATCACACTGACTGAAAATCTTTGTAAACAGGGATGATCAGCTCGATTTTAGTGGAACTGCACAAAATGATCGGATTGTTATGTCCTCCATACACCTCTTTCTTGGTTACAGAGTTGCGTGAAACTAGCTGCCAACCAATGAACACTGCGCCCAGGAAATGGAGCCATGCCTATGAACATCATCGATCAATTATATATTTTCTTTATTTGTACACCTTCTCACAACTTTGTCTTCAGTTGTGATGTGAATATTGGCGCTGGTAATTGAGATGCATTAGCAGCCATGGTAATTTCATTTGTATTTGATGGAATGTTGTAACGAGACAATCTTGAGGCAAGAGGACACATGAATCCTAAGTTGAAACCTTTTTTTCTGCGGGAACCAAAGTTGAAACCTTCATAGCATCATAGTACAATTTCATTATGCTGGAAAAATTATGCTTACATATAAACAAATCCTGCAAGATTAATAGCAATACCAGAAACAATTCAACTTCGTTTTGCCGACGTGTGGGACATCTTTCATCCGGCTCCACCTGCCATGCAGCAATATTGAGTGCACAACTGCAGGGGAGATTCACCCCGGTCGTTGCGCTGCAGTAATAATGACTAGTGAGCAGTCAAATCACAGAGCCCCACCTTCGCCACAGTAAGTTGCTCAGACGAAGCAACCATCATTTCTCCCTTCGTTGAATCCGCTGCTACTCCAATATTCCCAGAGTAGTAAGTTGCTCGGGCAAAGCAACCATCACTTCACCTTTCCCACAATAAGTACTACTCCCTCCGTCTAGGTGAATAAGTCATCTTAGGTTGTGCACCGTGACCAAGAAGGAGGGGAAAACGAGAGCACTTAATGTTTATTTGCTAACTAATAGCACTGCATGTGGTGTTTGGTAGTCTCGAGTCATTGAAAACATGGACGCCCCGCATCTCTTATTGGTTGATATGTCAAGAAACAAGAAACGAGGTGGGAGTTAATGCACCGCGCCTAAGTGTTTTGGGATTATTTGGTTTTCGTAAGGTGACTTATACACCCTCCTTTTTTTATTCTAGAAACAACCACACACGAATATTGGACGGTAGCAGCACAGCAACAGAATCAAAAATCGAAACCAACCAATGAACTACTACTAATGGTGAGCATTTGCTAGTATCATGTACTCCGTCTGTCCATGTATATAGGGCTTAATACGTTTTCCGAGACTAACTTTGGCCATGTTTGGATCCATGTGTTAGAGTTAGTTTGAGCTAGTCGGGGCTCAAATAGCCTTAAAGTATCCAAACATGAGGGTTAAATTGGAGCAAGTTGCACCTAACCCACCAAAAAAACTATCCCACCCAAGAGGTGCTAATTGGAGCTAGTTCTCATTGGGCCCACTGAAAAATCACTTTTCTCTCTCTATCCCGCCAGCCAAGTGGTGCTAATTGGAGCTAGTTCTCGTGGGGCCCACTAAAAAATCACTTTTCTCTCTCCATCAAGTGCATTTATATTCAAGCTAACCCTGTCATCCAAACACCTCTTTGGGTAGAGTTAGTTCAGGGTTAGTCATGAGTTAGTCTAACCTCTAGCTAAGTTAGAGTATCCAAACAGGAGCAGTATAGGACATGCAAGTTGCTCAAAGCATACCATCAAATTCGTACATGAAATGATCTTCGAATGATATAATTTTCAAATTATATAGAATCTTATCAATATAGTCAAAGGCAACCTCGAAGAATACATTAGGCCCTATATATATGTATGGATGAAGGGAGTAGTACTAATCGCAACGCATGCATGCGTGTGGAGTACTACAGTACTAAAAAAGAATTTACATGCATTGGTTATTATATCTTAGTTATGGCACTTAAGAATTTAATGCACAAAACAAGAACGGTTGATGGGATTAGCAGAAAGCAAAGTGCCCTTTTAGCGGGGATTTTCATCATTCTATGAAGGTGCAAAACCAAGTGTTACTACTACACCAAACAAGTTCAAAACGAGAAACTGGACCCACTCACGGCACGGCACGCCTGTCTCGTTTGGTCCGTCGGTCAAAGCGCTTCCTCTTCTTGGCATAACAATAGAGTACAGTATTTTTTCAGAATGCTCTTGGCATGTCGCTAACATGTGGGAGCGAGTGATGAGTTAGCCGACCTCAATAGACGGCAAAATCGCCAGCCGCCGGACTTTGAGAGAGACGAGGAGCGAGAAGCGATACGGGCTGGTGGATTACTAGAGCTAGGTGTTGCACGGAGGCCAAGTAATATGGTGATAGCGTGGGTTGGCCATGTATGATGTAACTACACTGGGCTGCCGTGTTTCGGACTCTTCCGTTCTACTCTGGAGAAGATTGGGTAGATTTTGTACCGATGAATAAAAATATTAAAGAGTCCAGACGCTCCACTGCGAGGTTTCTTGCTCCTTCTCGGTCGTCGGAAAGCGTTCTTCTAAGTTTTGCCGACACGTGGGACATCCAGCATCCAGGTCCACGTGTCATGCAAGAAAATGGAGTTAAGTATAGTAGGAGAGACTCACCAACGGTCACGAACATGGTGGAGTATGTGCATGAATCACCCGGAAAAAAGGAATATGAGCACGAAGAGAAGAGGTGAAGGCACCGACGCAGGTATTCTTTGCCTCTTTCCCTAATACTCACACGCAGGTACACAGTGAGCTCATTTCTGTACGAAGAGGCAGCTCACCTGATAATTTGGCAAGTGTAGTAGTTTTTCATGGGAACCACGCGTGGACGAATCGAAGTTCGATCATGACGCAGTGGCGCATTTTTTATAAATTAAGTTATTCTATTCGATGGCACGTACGCAACATTATTTTCTTAATGGAACGTGAATCGTGCACGCACTGAATGACGGAGCACGGGATGGTAGCCATGGACATGGTCAGTCCTTTTTGGAGACTAATATACTTCTTTTGATGTGTCCCGTCAACTCACAAAAGAGGAGAAGCTTTGCTTACTACTAGTACGACCTCTCCCTTCCTCACGCACGCACGCGGTGGCTCGCAGGACGAGGAGAAGCTTTTGCTTTACGATAGTGCGCTTAATACAGGCGCTGGACGTAAAGCAGTTCATTCGGTGTCAGATTGCCAGAAGTATCTATACTATAGTACCATCATCATTGTTCGACTTCCGGAAGAGGCGAAGAGCCAAGCACATGGTCACCTACTCACAGTATAGCCGGCCATGTTTGCACGAAATTTTTAACGTAGTACAATCTGAGTGGATTGCTCCAGTGGTCATCACACGTGAGCCAATCAATTCACACCCTTCTGCGCTCCATTTTGTCTTGCGTTCCTTCCTCCATTAGCATGCTAACAAGTGGGCCCCATGCTCATGTATGCCAACGTGGTAGTTAGCTATCACACCCTTTCGATGCCATGATAACCCACAAGAATAGGGGATCGCAAGAGTTTTCGAGAGTAGAGTATTCAACCCAAATATATTGATTCGACACAAGGGGAGCCAAAGAATATTCTAAAGTGTTAGCAGCTGAGTTGTCAATTCAACCACACCTGAAAGACTTAATATCTGCAGCAAAGTATTTAGTAGCAAAGTAGTTTGGAAGCAACGGTAACGGTGGCAAAAGTAACAGTAGCCGTTTTGTAGCAATCGTAACAGTGGCAACAGAAAAGTAACAAAGCAAATATCAATATGTGAAAAGCTCGTAGGCAATGGATCAATGATGGATAATTATGTCGGATGGCATTCATCATGCAACAGTTATAACCTAGGGTGAGATAGAACTAGCTCCAATTCATCAATATAATGTAGGCATGTATTCCGTATATAGTCATACGTGCTGATGGAAAAGAACTTGCATGACATCTTTTGTCCTACCCTCCCGTGGCAGCGAGGTCCTAATGAAAACTAAGGGATATTAAGGCATCCTTTTAATAGAGAACCAGACCAAAGCATAAGCACTTAGTGAATACATGAACTCCTCAAACTACGGTCATCACCGAGAAGTGTCCCGACTATTGTCACTCTGGGGTTGCCGGATCATAACACATAGTAGGTGACTATAACATGCAAGATAGGATCGAGAACACCAATATATTCATGAAAACATAATAGGTTCAGATCTAAAATCATGGCACTCGGGACCTAGTGACAAGCATTAAGCATAGCAAAGTCATAGCAACATCAATCTTAGAACATAGTGGATACTAGGGATCAAACCTTAACAAAACTAACTCGATTACATGATAAATCTCATCCAACCCATCACTGTCCAGCAAGCCTACGATGGGATTACTCACGCACGGTGGTGAGCATCATGAAATTGGTGATGGAGGATGGTTGATGATGACGACGACGACGATTTCCCCTCTCCGGAGCCCTGAACAGACTCCAGATCTGCCCTCCTAAGGAAGAACAAGAGGTGGCGGCGGCTTCGTATCGTAAAACGCGATGAATCCTTCTCTTCGATTTTTTCTCCCACAACATGAATATATGGAGTTGGAGTTGAGGTCGATGGAGCTTCGTGGGACCCACAAGACAGGGGGCGCGCCCCCACCCTTGTGGAGAGGTGGTAGGTCCCTCTCGGTTGATTGTTTCTTCAATATTTTTTATTTATTCCAAAAATATTCTCCGTGAAGTTTGAGGTCATTCTGAGAACTTTTATTTCTGCACAAAAATATCACCATGGCAATTCTGCTGAAAACAACGTCAGTCTAGGTTAGTTCCATTCAAATCATGCAAATTAGTGTCCAAAACAAGGGCAAACGAGTTTGGAAAAGTATATACGATGGAGACGTATCAACTCCCCCAAGCTTCACCCATTGCTTGTCCTCAAGCAATTCAGTTGACAAACTGAAAGTGATAAAGAAAAACTTTTACAAACTCTGTTTGTTCTTGTTGTTGCAAATATGTAAAGCCAGTATTCGAGTTTTCAGCAAAGATTATGAAGGAACCATATTCACAATAACATTTAAGTCTCACATTTACTCATATCATTGGCATAATCAACTAGCGAGCAATAATAATAACTCATGGATGGCGACACTTTTTCAAAACAATCATGATACGATATAACAAGATGGTATCTCGCTAGCCCTTTCTAAGACCGCAAAACATAAATGCAGAGCACCCCTGAAGACAAGGACTGACTAGACATTGTAATTCATGGCAAAAGAGATCCAGTCACAGTCATACCCAATATAAATTAATTACAATGCATACAAATGACAGTGGTGTTCTCTAGCTGGTTCTTTTTATTAGAGGATGATGACTCAGCAATAAAGGTAAATAGATAGGCCCTTCGCATAGGGAAGCAGGGATTTATAGAGGTGCTAGAGCTCGTGTTTTCAAAACAAAGATAAATAATATTTTGAGAGGTATGCTTTCATTGTCAACATAACAACCAAGAGATCTCGATATCTTCCATACTAGATACATTATAGGCGGTTCCCAAACAGAATGGTAAAGTTTATACTCCCCCACCAACAACAAGCACATTCCACAGCTGGTCCGAAACAACGGGTACTGCCCAACTAGCAACACTCCTAGGGGAGTTTTGTTTGCAATTATAATTTGATTTGCTTTGAGCATGGGACTGGGCATCCCGGTTACCAGCCATTTTCTCGTGAGTGATGGGCGGAGTCCACTCATCGTGAGAATAACCCACCTAGCATGGAAGATACTGACAGCCCCCAGTCGCTACATTAGGGATTCGGGCATACAAAACAGATTATTATTTGAAGTTTAGAGTTTGGCACATGCAAATTTACTTGGAACGGTAGGTAAATACCGCATATAGGTAGGTATGGTGGACTCATATGGAACAACTTTTGGTTTATGGAAGTGGAAGCACAAGCAGTATTCCCGCTTAGTACAAGTGAAGGCTAAAAAAAGACTGGGGAGCGACCAACTAGAGAGCGACAACAGTCATAAACATGCATGAGATTAACCAACATTGAATGCAAGCATGAGTAGGATATAAATCACCATGAACATAAATATCGTGGAGGCTTTGTTGATCTTGTTTCAACTACATGCGTGAACATGCCAAGTCAAGCCACTCGAATCATTCAAAGGAGGATACCATCCTATCATACAACATCACAACCATTTTAAAAGCATGTTGGCACGCAAGGTAAACCATTATAAGCTCCTAGCTAATTAAGCATGGCATGAGTAACTATAATATATAATTGTCACTGCAAACATGTTTCATTCATAATAGGCTGAATCAGGAACAATGAACTAATCATATTTACAAAAACAAGATAGGTCCAGTTCATACAAGCTTTTCCTCATCTCAATCATTTCATCATATACCGTCATTATTGCCTTTCACTTGCACGACCGAACGGTGTGGATAATAAAAATAGTGCACATGCATTAGACTAAGCTGGAATCTGCAAACATTTATTTCAAAGGAGAAGACAAGATAGTATGGGCTCTCTGTTAGATCAACAATAATGCATATGAGAGCCACTCATCATTTTCATCGTGGTCTTCTCCTCATGACCCCCAAAGAAAAGAAGAGAATTTCAAAGAAACACACTGAAATGTTTTTGGAGTTTTTGTTTTTTGAAGAAGGTAAAACAAGGACGAGAAAAACTATTTACACGGGAAAGCTCCCAACAAGCAAAAGAAGAACGAGAAATCTTGTTAGGTGTTCTTTTAATACTACTACTAAGTGAACATGGAAAGTAAACTAAACAGAAGCTACAACTATTTTTTTTGGTTTTTCTCAAAGTTATTCAAACACACAAGAAGAAAGCGGGAAAAATAAAGTAAACTAGCATGGATAATACAATGAAAAAGTATGAACACCGACAACTAAAATGAGTGTGTGAACATGAATGTAATGTCGGTGAGAAATACGTACTCCCCAAGCTTAGGCTTTTGGCCTAAGTTGGTCTAAGCCCATGGATAAAAGTAGGCCTCTCCAGTGTACTAAGGAGGATCCTCGGAGTTCCACTGGTTAGCGAGCTCCTGCGGCTCCCACTGATAAACATGCTCCTGGTATGGATTAGGTGATGGCTCTGGCTCGTGAACTGGAGATCGCGTCCGCTCCCAGTATGCATAAATGTACGCGGGCATGATGAGGTATGTGACTGAATGAATATTGAACAAGGAAGGTGCAGGCAAGGTAATAATATGACAAGTCTTTTCACTAAATACCAGGTTATAAATGAGTCTCTTTTCCTTATCATAGCGAATAAAATCATGTGCTACCATATTGTTATAGTGTAGGTAAATAGTGGGTATTGTCATCTCATCCATCTCATCATGCCTAATAGGTATCTCAAAGCATCTAGCAAGGCGGGAAGCATAGGTACCTCCAAAGATAGGACCCTTCGTACAGTTTAAACTCAACCTTCTAGCAACCATAGCGCCTAAACTGAAAGTTCTATCACGAAGTAAAGCATGGCGCAAAATGGCAAGGTCAGGAGCACTAAGGCCTCCAATGTCCCCACGACCAATTAAACATCTCCCAGCAAATAATGAGTAGTAGCATAGAACAGGAAAATGTAAACTAGACACTCTCGCTTCCGACACCTTTCTCCTTTCCCCTACGGGAACTTCATCAATAAAATGTTCCACATCTCTAGGACGTGGCCCATCGATACTACCATCAAAATGTAATTTGCAAACCTCACAAAAATCATAAAGCGTCATCTCCTTATATTCATCATATAAGTAAAAATCTACCATGGATGGTGATCTCCTGGCATGAAAATGAAAATTTTGCACGAAAGTATTAGTGAGTATGAGGTACTGCTCACACTTATCATTGAGGAAGTCGGTGATGTCTGCATTCTCTGCCAAATCATAAAAATCCTCATAAATTCCATCAGCCTCTGAGAATGCATCACATGGCCATTCACACGGCCGAACCTCCGCGGTGTGAGGAAGATTGTACTTGGACTTTTCCTTCTCTTCATTTTCTTTTTCCTTCGAACCCCGGCTCGAGAAGACTCTCAACAATCTCCTCATCATTTTCTTTCTCTGAAAAATTTCTGAAATTTTTAGTGACTCAAAATAAAAGTGAACCAAACTCAACAAGATTGATAGCAACTACTCCTACAAGTGTCTAGAGGCTAAATCATGCATCAAAACTACTTTGGACCATATAAATTTGACATGGAAGCTCAAGAACAAGGTCACCACAACAGCGCAAATTTGCAATAAATAAAGCACTAGAACAAAAACTAATTGGACCATTGGAGGAGTCATATACCGAAGAACAATCCCCCAAAACTGTTTTGCGAATGGAGCTTTGACCAAGGAGATCAAAAATGGCAGCAAAATGAGCAAGAACACGTGTTTGAGCTACAGGATGATTTTTTCTAGAGGAAGATGAAGTGGACGGGTGCTGGAATAAGTGGAGGGGACCCACGTGGGACCCACAAGGCAGGGGGCGTGCCTAAGGGGTGGGGCGCGCCCTCCACCCTTCTGGCCCACTAGTGCATCCCATGGTGCATGTTCAGTGACAGAAATCCTCAAATATTCTATAAAAAATCATACTAAATTTTCAGGGCATTTGGAGAACTTTTATTTTTAGGACATTTTTTATTGCACGGATAATTGAGAAAACATACAGGAAATACTATTTTTGCTCTTAATAACAGAAAGTAAAAAGTGGGTACAGAAAGTTGTGCTTCTAAATTCATCCATCTCATGCTGCATCAAAACGAATCCATTAACAAGGTTGATCAAGTCTTATTAACAAACTTCTTTCGAATAACATAAAACCAGAGAATTTTTGAATAACACTAGGTTACCTCAACGGGGATATGCATGTCCCCAACAATAAGAATATCATATTTCTTTCTGACAGTAGGAAGAGGGAATTCAAAACCTCCAATAGTAATAGTTGAAATTTTTCCAATAGAAATGATACTATGAACTTGAGGTTGTTTCTTCGGAAAGTGTACCGTATGCTCATTACCATTAACATGAAAAGTAACATTGCCATTGTTGCAATCAATAACAGCCCCTGCAGTATTCAAAAAGGGTCTACCAAGGATGATCGACATACTGTCGTCCTCGGGAATATCAAGAATAACAAAGTTCGTTAAGATAGTAACGTTTGCAACCACAACATGCACATCCTCGCAAATACCGATGGGTATAGAAGTTGATTTATAAGCCATTTGCAAAGAGATTTCAGTAGGTGCCAACTTATTCAATTCAAGTCTACGATATAAAGAGAAAGGCATAACACTAGCACCGGCTCCTAGATCACATAAAGCAGTTTTTACATAGTTTCTTTGAATGGATCATGGTATAGTTGGTACTCCTGGGTCTCCTAGTTTCTTTGGTATTCCACCCTTAAAAGTGTAATTAGCAACCATGGTGGAAATTTCAATTTCTGGTATCTTTCTTTTATTTGTAACTATATCTTTCATATACTTAGCATAAGGAGGCATTTTAAGCATATCAGTTAAACGCATACGCAAAAAGATAGGTCTAATCATTTCAGCAAAGTGCTCAAAATCCTCATCATCCTTTTTCTTAGATGGCTTAGGAGGAAAGGGCATGGGTTTCTGAACCCATGGTTCTCTTTCTTTACCATGTTTCCTAGCAACGAAGTCTCTCTTATCATAACGTTGATTCTTTGATTGTGGGTTATCAAGATCAACAGCAGGTTCAATCTCCACATCATTATCATTACTAGGTTGAGCACCAACATGAGCATCATCATTAACATTATCACTAGGTTCATGTTCATCACTAGATTGTGTCTCAGCATCAGAAATAGAAATATCATTGGGATTCTCAGGTGTGTCTATAGTAGGTTCACTAGCATGCAAAGTCCTATAAGTTTTCTTGTTCATTTTATTAGGTCTAGGTGCATCAGTATTAAATCTCTGAGAATCTTGCTCAACTCTCTTAGGATGGCCCTCAAGGTACAAAGGTTCCTGAGTCATCTTACCACCTCTAGTCATAACCCTAACAACATTATCGTTGTTCTTACTATTCAACTCATTAAGCAAATCATCCTGTGCCTTAAGTACTTGTTATACTTGAGTTCTAACCATGGAAGCATGTTTACCAATAAGATTAAGATCATTAACAGTTCTACTCATATAGTTACCCAAGTAGTCAAGCATGTGAGCATTACGTTTCAATAGTCTACTAACATAAGCATTGAAGTTTTCTTGTTTAACAATAAAATTATCAAACTCATCCAAGCATTGACTAGCTGACTTATTATGAGGAATATCACCTTCATCAAATCTATAGGGAGAATTTACCTCTACTACCCGTGTCGGGTTATCAAGACCATGCATTTCTTCAAAAGGCGGTAGATTCTTAACATCTTCAGCATTAATACCTTTTTCTTTCATATATTTCTTTGCCTCTTACATATCTTCAGGACTGAGAAATAGAATACCCCTTTTCTTCGGAGTTGGCTTAGGAGTTGGTTCAGGAAGTGTCCAATCATTATCATTACTCAATATATTATTCAATAGCAATTCAGTTTGCTCAACAGTTTGTTCCCTGAAAACACAACTAGCACAACTATCTAGGTGGTCCCTAGAAGCATCGGTTAGTCAATTATAAAAGATATCAAGTACTTCATTTTTCTTGAGAGGATGATTAGGCAAAGCATTAAGTAATTGGAGAAGCCTCGCCCAAGCTTGTGGGAGACTCTCTTCTTCAGATTGCACAAAGTTAAGTATTTCCTTTAAAGCAGCTTGTTTCTTATGAGTAGGGAAATATTTTTCAGAGAAGTAGTAAATCATATCCTGGGGACTACGCACACAACCAAGAGCAAGAGAATTAAACCATAACTTAGCATCACCCTTTAATGAGAAATGAAACAACTTAAGAATATAGTAATATCAAATTTTTTCCTCGTGAGCAAACATGGTGGCTATATCATTCAATTTAGTAAGGTGTGCCACAACAGTTTCAGATTCATAACCATAGAAAGGACCAGATTTAACCAAAGTAATTAACTTAGGATCGACAGAGAATTCATAATCCTTATCAGTAACAAAGATAGACGAAGTAGCAAACTTAGGGTCATATTGCATTCTAGCATTCAAAGACTTTTCTTTCAGCTTAGCTAACAATTTCTTAAGATCATTACAAGCAAAAAAGTATCTAGCAGTTTCTTCATCCATAATATAACCCTCAGGTACAACAGGCAATTCATATCTAGAGGGAGAATCATAATCTTCCGTTTCAATAATATCATCAGTTTTAGTAATTTCATTCTCTCTAACCCTAGCAAGTTGTTCATTAAGAAATTCACCTAGTGGCACAGTATTATCAAGCAAAGAAGTAGTATCATCATAAGCATCATGCATAGCAGAAGTGGCATCATCAATAACATGCAACATAGCGGAATCAAGAACAGGTGTAGGTGTCGCAAGTTTACTCAAAACAGAAGGTGAATCAAGTGCAGAGCTAGATGGCAGTTCCTTACCTCCCCTCTTAGTAGAGGAAAAATCTTGGTTCTTTGATCTTTCAAATTCCTCATAGTGATCAACTTATATAAATCCCAAGTGACTCAGAGAATAGAGCTATGCTCCCCGGCAACGGCGCCAGAAAAAGGTCTTGATAACCCACAAGTATAGGGGATTACATCAGTTTTCGAGGGTAGAGTATTCCACCCAAATTTATTTATTCGGCACAAGGGGAGCCAAAGAATATTCTCAAGTATTAGCAGTTGAGTTGTCAATTCAACTACACCAGAAAGACTTAATATCTGCAGCAAAGTATTTAGTAGAAAAGTACTATGGAAGTAACGATAACGGTGGCACAAGTAACAGTAGCAGTTTTGTAGCAATCGTAACAGTGGGAACGGAAAAGTAACGAAGCAAAGATCAATATGTGAAAAGCTCGTAGGAAATGGAACAATGATGGATAATTATGTCGGCTGGCATTCATCATGTAATAGTTATAACCTAGGGTGACACAGAACTAGCTCCAATTCATCAATATAATGTAGCCATGTATTCTGTATATAGTCATATGTGCTTGTGGAAAAGAACTTGCATGACATCTTTTGTCCTACCCTCCCGTGGCAGCGGGGTCCTAATGGAAACTAAGGGATATTAGGGCCTCCTTTTAATAGAGAACCGGACCAAAGCATTAGCACTTAGTGAATACATGAACTCCTCAAACTATAGTCATCACCGGGAAGTGTCCCGACTATTGTCACTCCGGGGTTGCCGGATCATAACACGTAGTAGGTGACTATAACTTGCAAGATAGGATCAAGAACGCAAATATATTCATGAAAACATAATAGGTTCAGATCTCAAATCATGGCACTCGGGCCCTAGTGACAAGCATTAAGCATAGCAAAGTCATAGCAACATCAATCTTAGAACATAGTGGATACTAGGGATCAAAACCCTAAAAATACTAACCCGATTAGATGATGAATCTCATCCAACACATCACCGTCCAGCAAGCCCACGATGGGATTACTCACGCACGGTGCTGAGAATCATGAAATTGGTGATGGAGGATGGTTTGATGATGACGACGACGATTTCCCCTCTCTGGAGCCCCGAACGGATTCCAGATCTGCCCTCCCAAGGAAAAACAGGAGGTAGCAGCGGCTCCGTATCGTAAAACGCGATGAATCCTTATCTTCTTTTTTTCTCTCCCCGAACATGAATATATGGAGTTGGAGTTGATGTCGGTGGAGCTTCGTGGGACCCACAAAACATGGGGTGTGCCCAGGGGGTAGGACGCGCCCCCACCCTTGTGGACAGGTGGTGGGTCCCCCTCGGTTGATTCTTTCGCCAATTTTTTTTATTTATTCCAAAAATACTCTCCGTGAAGTTTCAGGTCATTCTGAGAACTTTTATTTCTGCACAAAAATAACACCATGGCAATTCTGCTGAAAACGGCGTCAGTCCGGGTTAGTTCCATTCAAATCATGCAAATTAGAGTCCAAACCAAGGGCAAAAAGTTTGGAAAAGTAGATACGATGGAGAAGTATAATGCCACGTCAATGTACCCACTAGAAACAAGTTAGACTTGTTCGGTTCAACCGCCCACCTAGGCGTTTGGAGAGGAATTGGCCGGCGCGAGGCGGTTCTATAGGTAGGCAGGCGGCAAAAAACAGGGGAAAACGCGCGAAGTAGCTAGACGAGGGAGGGAAGCTTCTAGATTCGCGGGGGACATGGCATTGGCCATTGGGCGGCAACACGCGGTCATTCGGGTACGCAATAAAGGATGCGAAGAGGCTTCCTATATCAGCAAGGAACAACTTCCTAACCGATTGCTCATCCAATAGAACTCCCAAGTTAACTATGCTGAGGCTGTAGTAGTCAAGAGATGGGTGACCGAATGGGAAGTGGACTTGATGTTAAAACTAATGGGATGGGTTACTATAAAGGTTTAATTGGCTTAAATGTATATAGTGCTCCGTCCTATTAGTTGAACCTCGAGGTCTTTGTTTTGTAATTTTTGATATTTTTTATTTTTTGAACACATGTTAATCAAGGGTCTATCGCGTTACTTTTTGATAATTTTTGGTTTTTTAATACATGTTAATTGGCTTCAAAGAAGGTCTATCGTGTTACTTCACGACATCTTTCCAAAAAAGTGACCTCGAGGTACTTGTTCTCAAATTAACCTCTTGGTCTTGCAGGAGTACTTGTTTTTTGAACACATGTTAATCGAAGGTCTATCGCATTACTTTTTGATAATTTTTATTTTTTGAACACATGTTAATTGGCTTGAAAGAAGGTCTATCGTGTTACTTCACGACATCTTTCCAAAAAAAGTGATATGAGTTTTGTCAACCTATAAGGCATGTCTGTCTAATTAACCTCGATGTACTTGTTCTCAAATTAACCTCTGGGTCTTGCAAGAGTACTTGTTTTTTGAACACATGTTAATCGAAGGTCTGTCGCGTTACTTTTTGATAAAAAAATTTGAACACATATTAATTGGCTTGAAAGAAGGTCTATCGTGTTACTTCACGACATCTTTCCAAAAAAAGTGATATGACTTTTATCAACCTATAAGGCATGTCTGTCAAATTAACCTCGAGGTACTTGTTCTCAAATTAACCTCTGGGTCTTGCAGGAGTACTTGTTTTTTGAACACATGTTAATCGAAGGTCTATCGCGTTACTTTTTGATAATTTTTATTTTTTGAACACATGTTAATTGGCTTGAAAGAAGGTCTATCATGTTACTTCATGACATCTTTCCAAAACAAGTGATATGACTTTCTCAACCTATAAGGCATGTCTGTAAAATTAACCTCAAGGTACTTGTTCTCAAATTAACCTCTGGGTCTTGCAGGAGTACTTGTTTTTTTAACCCATGTTAATCGAAGGTCTATCGCGTTACTTTTTGATCATTTTTGTTTTTTGAACACATGTTAATTGGATTGAAAGAAGGTTTATCGTGTTACTTCACGACATCTTTCCAAAAAAAGTGATATGACTTTTGTCAACCTATAAGGCATGTCTGTTAAATTAACCTTGAGGTACTTGTTCTCAAATTAACCTCTGGGTCTTGCAGGAGTACTTGTTTTCTGAACACATGTTAATCGAAGGTCTATCGCGTTACTTTTTGACAATTTTTGTTTTTAGAACACATGTTAATTGGCTTGAAAGAAGATCTATCATGTTACTTCACGACATCTTTCCAAAAAAGTGATATGACTTTTGTCAACCTATAAGGCATGTCTGTGAAATTAACCTTGAGGTACTTGTTCTCAAATTAACCTCTGGGTCTTGCAGGAGTACTTGTTTTTTGAACACATGTTAATCAAAGGTCTATTGTGTTACTTTTTGTTTTTTGAACACATGTTAATTGGCTTGAAATAAGGTCTATCGTGTTACTTCACGACATCTTTCCAAAAAAAGTGATATGACTTCTGTCAACTTATAAGGCATGTCTGTCAAATTAACCTCGAGGTACTTGTTCTCAAATTGTCCTCTGGGCCTTGCAGGAGTGCTGCAATGTGTTAGCGTCAATTGCAAGATGAGCTAGCAGTCTAGCAGTGAAGTGGCCAACATGCTCAAAGTGCATGGAACATTGAATAGAAAGAAGCATGCCCAGGGAATTAATGCATACTTAGGGAGGCCTTTGCTCAAAGAGCAAGTGTATATAGGGTACAGTCGGCAGGGTATAAGGACGAGGAGCGAGAAGCAATACGAGCTGCTGGATATACTATAACTAGGTGTCCCACAGATGTAACATTCCAAGTTATCTGCACAATATAGAATGGTATAGGAATGTGGAGAGATTTGGTTGATTTTATATGGCTGAATAATATAAAATATTATGAGTGCAGACGCTCCACCGCGAGGTTCCTTGCTCCTTCTCGGTCGTCGGGAATCTATGTTCTTCCACTCTCTTTTTTGACGTGAGCTTTGTTCATCCTTTTGCCAACATGCAGGACATCTAGCATCAAGGTGCACATGTCATGCAAGAAAATGGAGATAAGCAGTGTGTAAGTGAGTCGTGCAGTTCGATGGCACCTACTACGCAATATTTTTTCTCCTCGATGGCACGTGAATAGTGCATGTACTCAATGACAGAGCACGGGATGGTAGCCATGGACATGATCGACCCTTTTTAGAGAGAGTACTAAATAACTTTGATGTGTCCCATCAACTCGCAGAACGACGAGAAGCTTGCTTACTACGCCTTCTCCCTCGCCAACGCGTGTGTAGTGGCTCGCAGCACGAGGAGAAACTTTTGCTTACAAGCGGTGGACATGCAGCAGTTCATTTGGTGTCAGATTGCTAGAGTACTACTGTAGTACCATCATTATTGTTCGACTTCCGGAAGAGGCGAAGAGCCAAGCGCAAGGTCACCTACTAACCTAGTACAGTATACTATAGCCAAAGCTGGTCCACCTTTTTATAGCACGGTTAATTAATATAGGCGGCTCTTGCAGTGGCACATCATTTAGAGCAAGTACTCTCTTCGTAGGAACTTAAAATGCAGGAATAGGAAAAATAAAGGATTGGAGTGGCATATCCACTTGAATCCCATAGCATTAACGCAGTGTTCCCCTAAAAACCAGAGTGTTTGACACAGGAAAAACAAAGGAAGTGAAAAAAAGTTGGAGTGGATGCTAGATTGCCAATTAACACATGATTTCATAGGAACAAAAATCCTATAGCATTCTATTCTATGAATCAAACAACCAATATGTAGGAAAATTATGAGGGGGTGGTCTCTCCAACAGTGTCCCTGGGCTCGCACCTAGCACCACGGTGGTCGAACTTGGAGTCATTCATCACGTACACGCGGCATCTCAGATCTGGACACAAGGTGACGTACACCGTCAAGGTCCATTAAGGATAATGTTGTCCTCAAAGCTGGACGTACACGGTCAAGGGGGTCAGGGCGAACACGACCTCTCACTGTGTCCGCCATTTGAAGCGGCGTGCCGGCCGAGGGCGACGCCCACTGCACTCCCAGCTGTACCCGCCTCCTCACCGCATTCAAACACCTGCATTTAAACCCGCGTGGAATGTGAGAAACCCACTCCAGCCACACACGTCCGCTCAGGAGCAGGACGCTGGCCAAGCTCCTCCACCATTTTCTCCACTCTTTCGGCAGCATCCGACGAGCAGGAAGAGTAGTTTTCCGGCATAAAAGTCATCTGGGTGGCCCGCCGAGCCTGGCAGTTACGAGCGAGGCAGCTCGCTGTTCCACCTACCTCACCTCGCCCGTTGGAGGCAGTTGCTGCACTAAGCCAGCGCGTGGTTCCGCAGCTGGCTGCTCCAATACAGCTCGAGGAAGAGTGCCGACTTGGTCCACGCCGGCTTGTCATGGAGCACGGCGGCATGGGCACCGTCGCTGCCCTCGACACCGTCGCGTCGTACAGCGCCTCCAGTGCCCGCGACTGCGCCATCTGCTATCGGTGCGCACATAGCCGCGCCATGTAGGCGGAGAAAGAAGCCGCTGCGGATGTCGATGAGGTGACGCGGCTATGCCGATGTCGACGAGGTGACGGCCAGCACGTCCCGGCCCACCGCCATCATCGAGGAGAAGTAGAACACGGGAGGCCACCGCTGATTGTATCCCATGAAGGCCACCGCCGAGGCGACGCCGGCGAAAACCGCCGATGTCTTCCACGATTCTTCTTCAGTCGGATGCTGGAGGGGGACAAAGAGATCGGGCAACGACCATTTAGATTAGGTATATTGATTCTACCAGGCTGGTTGTAATGGGAGTATCATAAGTAGTATCATGCATGCCAACTAGGCAAATTTGATGAGGTGGTGTAGAATTAAATGAAGAAAGAGAGGGTTGAGTATCATATTATGATACCGTATGGAATTAAGTTACTCCCACTATGGTTAGTCTTAGGCCTTGTTTGGTTCAACCTCCTCCCAAGGGGTTTGGAGAGGAATGGAGGGGAATTTGGCTTGTATATGATTTAATCCCCCACAATCCCTGTTAATCCCCCATTAAAACCCCTTGAACCGCACATGCCCTTAAGGTTAAAAATGACCGGCATTACAAAGGACAGGGTACAAACTTCAAGGATTTAAAGGTGAGGGTTTGTTTCCGACTAGCTCTACAACCTCAAGGTTTATACTCCCTCTGTCCCAAAATAAGTGTCTCAAATTTATAATACTCTAATACAAAGTTGTACTAAGCTTGAGACACTTATTTTGGCACCCAGGGAGTAAATCGGACTTCACTCTCCCCTCACGCACACGCCCCGGTACACTCACGGTGGAGCGCATTTGCACACGAAAAGGCATGTAACGTGACAATTTGAGACATCTAGTCGTCCACTTAATGTGGGGTCTGAGACCAAATGTCAGCCATACCAAGTGCGACCTGAACGTGGTAGCTCGGTTATTGATCAATTTTCTTTTTACTGGTATGTTAAATGAAAACATATGGCTGCACGCGTATTCAATTTAAAATGATCGCTACGGAGGGAAAAACAATTGCTACTCCACTAGTCCACTTCGGGACTTGCTTGCTATGGTTGTTCTCTTCTTCTCACTCTCTCACCCTCTCCAGATCTAAACAAGACCGTGGTGTCCACTCTCTTTGTCCCTCTCTCTCTTCTCTCCGGTTGACACAAATCTGGTCGGATACCTTCTGCTGGCACTACTACAAAAACAGCTATAGCCAATATGGACACTAATGGCGCACTGTACATGTGGTGCGCCATTACTAAATACTAATGGCGCACCATGTGTTGGTGCGCCATTAGTGTGCAAATACTAATGGCGCACCACATCCACAGTGCGCCATTAGTAAAAGATTTTTTTTTAATTTTTTCAAAACTACTAATGGCGCACCGTGGGATGGTGCGCCATTACTAGTTGAACTAGTAATGGCGCACCATCCCACGGTGCGCCATTAGTAATTATGTTTCAAATTTTTTTTCAATTTTTTTAAACTACTAATGGCGCACCGTGGGATGGTGCGCCATTACTAGTTCAACTAGTAATGGCGCACCACTCACACGGTGCGCCATTAGTAATTTTGTTACAAATTTTGTTTCAATTTTTTTTTGAAAAACTACTAATGGCGCACGGTGGGGGTGGTGCGCCATTACTAGTTGAACTACTAATGGCGCACCACCCCCACGGTGCGCCATTAGTAACTTGGCCCATTCCACCGAATGCACCCCCTAGTGGACCGCCTTTTCAGTTTAAAAAAAATAAAAGAAAATGATGGAAATGTCAAAAAAATAAAAGAAAATAAGTTTCCCATGTGATATGTGGTCTAGTTGTTGGGAAAATTTACAAATATGAATTTCGACTTTATTTGCAAAATCTCTCTGGAATTTGTAAAATGGGCATAACTTTTGCATACGAACTCGGATTAAAAAGTTTTATATATGAAAAATCATCTACTCGAAAAGTTACATAAGAATTTAACCGGGGGAACCCCGTTAAACATTTTCAAAATCCTCAAAAACCTAACAGAAAAAAAGATACGGGGCTTTCAAGATCTAGAGGCAAAAAAATTAAAAAAAATTCAAACTTACTAGTGGCGCACCGTTTGCTAGGTGCGCCACTAGTAACAGAAAAAAATATTGGTTTTGAATTTTTTTTCAAAAAATGATTCGTAATATGACAAGGAAGTTTGAAATATTTTTCAAAATTTCATCATACTCATGAATATGAACAAAGTCCTAGACATCAACAAGGTTTAATAGGATTGATATGATAGACATATCAACAAGTGGCTGTTAAGTAAGGTGGTGCTGGGGTTGGATAGAACTGCGAAGTTAAGCGTGCTCGGGCTGGAGTAGTGTGAGGATGGGTGACCTTCCGGGAAGTTTGACCACTTAGTGCGATTTGACTTGAGATTAAGCTTATTGACCCGAGATTAAGCCATAGTGACCTGAGATTAAGAAAAAAAGAAAAAATATTTAAATTTTTTTGAAAAAAATATTTCTGAAAAAATATTTGAAAAAAAATTGTTACTAATAGCGCACTTCTATGTGGTGCGCCATTACTAAGTCAGATAGTAATGGCGCACCGTGGCCTATACTAATGGCGCACCAGTGGTGCGCCATTAGTATGCGCACCAGTGGTGCGCCATTAGTAAAAAATACTAGTGGCGTGGTACTAGTAACGCACCAGTAGTGCGCCATTAGTAGGCAAAACTGGTGCGCCACTAGTAGGCCTTTTCCTAGTAGTGTGGTGGTCGCCGGTGGCGAGGGAGGGAGCCGACGCGCGCCGTCTTCTCTGACCTGGCGCCGGCGTGGGAGGTCCTCCTCACCCTTGCTCCCCGTCGTCGAGTTGGTAGATCCCACCGCCTGCCTCGCCACATCCCGCTGACCGGAGGTATAACATTTATTAGAACCGACCTTGTTCAAATGGCCCAGCTCCCCACGTCGCTGCATCCCCTTTTTTCATCAAGTTAGGATTGCTCCCCACATCGCTGCATCCTGCATGTGGATATTCTTCTAGTATTACAAAGCTCTCCATGTAGCTAGCTCCGTCGGCTTGTCAAACACTAATTTTTACTATTAGAGAAAAAAAGTTACTGCATATACTGGCTAACAAATCGATCTCTTGGTTGGAAAGGGAAATAAAGATGCTGGCCTGACCGGTCTCTTGGTCGAAAAAGGACAAAAAGTGGGGGGTGTTGGGTCGACAATGCAACCGAGAATGAGCACGTCTAAATTTCTTGTGGTCACATATGAAAGGTAACTGACGAGAACAAAAAATGCACAAATCCAGACATGCTTTGCATGTTTGCCGCACTCGGCAACACCTCTGCCTCACCACTTTATGCCTTGGTGGATGTAAAACGTGCTGGTGCCTCCCCTGTCCCTATGGCCTTACTGCTGTTGTTAATCTAACATCATAGGTTAAAGTGATGTCGCTGTTAAGTAATGCTGTTGTCAATCTATTGCCGTTGATAAAATGAATCAATGCCACCACCGTTTTATGAAATGCTTCTGTCTTGCTTTATTTCTCATAAAGAGTGTTTTGGCCGTTACACTAAACTCTGACACCGGTAACATGGCTGCATCTCCGTTGAACTGCACAAAATTTAATTGCACAATGGTTGACACGACGATGTGTTTCTCCTTTCCGTATCACCCTTCGTTAGAACGACCATTCCTGTTAATCATGCACGTACGTACTAATCAAGTGCTACTCCCAATCTGTCATCACATAGTCATAGGGCAATTGTTATGCATGTTAATGTAAGCCCCTGTTAATGTAGTGCTAGTGTTGATTTGATGTGATGGAACTTACTAGTTAATGGCCCTTTTTCATACTGTCACTTTAATTCCATTGATAACATATGAGATGCTGCTGTTAATTATATGTTGCTGCAAAAAAAATGACACTGCTTAAACCCTATTACATATTTGTGCAAACAGGGTTGTCTACCTCCATGTGGTGTCTATTTTTGCAAACGGAAGCACAAACCTCAATTTTAGTGGAACCTCCTGTTAGCTGACCTCACGGTGCTCCAGGTATTCCTACATTCTTAACTAGGTAGAATGACCAACGCAAGATGAAATAAGCTTATTCGTATGTTGACTTGCTGTTTGCAGTGCGGAATGAGCCTGCCATGTGTGGAGGAGCAAACAAGCACTGCAGCCGCTTCGTCAACGCAAGATAAAATAGACCGAGTCATTGATGGCCTGGCCGATGAGTAGGGGTCGTGCGAACATTGGTGCATTGTTTTAGTGGAACTGCACAAAAAAGATATTGGGGTTAGTCGGACAAATTTTCTACAACCACACGGAAGGATTTGCGCTCATCGATTGCATAGAATTTCTTCCATGCCATCATAGGAGATCCCAAGGTGGAAATCAACTAACCACCTATAAAATTATGCATAATCTTCCTCACGCAGGTCTGTATCCCCTTTGTCCAGATGATCGTGTTTTGTCATGCCGAGCTTTTGATATCTTCTACTGTTTTGCGACATTGTTTAAGTACAATGCTTTCCTATCTTTTCACATTCAGGACAATGAAGATGATTTCAGTGGAACTGCACAAAATGGTCTCATGTTGAGTGATCTCTATTGCCTCCTCTGTTTTCTGCAATGTGTCAGTGTAAATTGCAAGATGAGCCATCAAGCTAGTTGTGGAGTTGCCAACATGCTCAAAGTGCACGCAACATTGAGCAGAAAGAAGCATGCCCAGGAAATTAATGCGTGCGTAGGGAGGCCCTTTGCTCAGAGAAGCATCTATCATTTTTTATTTATTTCTACACCTTCTCACAGCTTTGTCTTGGTTATAGTCTTGTGAATCATTTAGATGCGTAAACATGCTGAACTTAAGTGCTTGTGAATGTTAGCTAGTATGCATACCGTATCTTGTGAAGCTTAGTTTAGTGTGAATGTTAGCGTGTCAACCTTTACAATCTATGTATATTGTGGTCATGTTATTTGACCCCTCATTTTGCCACGCTACGACCAGTGTGAGTGTCTACATGCAGTACACCATCCTCTAATTTGGTGGATGCCAAGCTGGCCCGAAAAGGAGCTATAACTTTTTTTTCAAGTTGAAAAATGTTACCGATGAGGAGCCATAATTAAGCTGGAGGCGTCCCTTTTTTTTCTTTCGAATGGGCAATAAGCTGGAGAGTTGTAGAGTGTCTCTAATGGGCTGCCTCCAGTGTTAAGGCCCTCCAGTACGAAACATGAGCAGCCGACTGGGCCGATACAAAAGCCTATCCATCTTAAAGCCCATTTGTTTTTGTTTTTTTGCGAGGAAAAGCCCATATTTCTTGAAGAGGGGGCGATGCTAGAAAACCCCTCCCTCCTCCTCGCTTCCACTTATACTCCAGCTTGCCGGACTCTCCCGCTTCCGTCGCCCCCAATTCCCCCCGCTCCCCTTCTTCCTCACTTGTACAGAAGACTCCTGCTCCTCTTCTTCCTCGCTCCTACAGACAACACCTGCCATCCTTCTTCCCCACTCGCACTGCCACTAGGCTCGTCTCTCGCTACTCTGCTCAAACCCGTGAGCTCGGTGCGACGCCCGCAAGGAAAATGGAGTCGGCTGGCCCCAGTGCCAAGAAGATGAGGCTCCCGCCAGCGGCGATGCCGGTTGTAGATCCCGCACCCGGCAGCGTGGGGAGAAGCGGCGAGCCCCCACCCCCACCCGGATCTGAGGAACCTGTAGAATCTCCGGTGGAGCGCACCAGCTATCTCCCGGACGACATCCTTGGGGAGATCATCTCCCTTCTCCCCACCGAGGATGGATGCCGCACACAAGTCCTCGCATCTCGGTGGCGCACTCTCTCGTGCACCACGCCTCTTAATCTCGACTGTCGTCAGATAACTGTCCGTCCTGAATTTGATCACCTCAGGGCCATCGTCTCCTCCCATCGGGGCCCTGTTCAACGCATCTGCATCCCGACATGCTACCTGCTGTCCATACCCCGCACGGTGGATGCCTAACTAACATCCACTGAATTCGAAAAACTCCACCAGCTTGAGTTCTACCATTACTACGAAAAATAGATGTCACGATCCCAACTCCATGTATTTGTGCCCACACCACTGTTGTCACGATAAGGCTTGATGGATCGTCTTGTTGTCAAGGACAACATTACCTCGGGGGGAGCCCTGGCTGTAGGCCAAACTCTCTGACTAGGCGGCTTCATCATGACCGCCTGTTCGGCCGTCGCGCCGACGATGACTTCTCGGGTCATCAAAAACAGCCTCCACGTCGGCTTGGGATTCGCCGAGCAGATGGATCCAATGGAGCTCTCTTCCTTGAATGAGCTCTTGGATCGCATCGCCTCCCTGGGAGTCGCTACGGACTATGATCGGATTGGGCTTAAACCCGACCAAAGGGAGATTAACTCTCCGCCGGTCACCCATCAGATAGAGGTGGTGGAGGAGCAACGCAGCAATTCTTCCTCTATCTTGAGGACAAACTATGTCCGGCTTCCCGAGCTCTCCGAGCCAGATACCCGTCTACGGGAGGACATGGCCCAAGCTTCGAACCAAGAATCGGACAGCGGGCCAGAAAAATTGGGCAACATCCCGGAGCCCGAACTGCCAAGCTCGGAAACTCCTCTGCCGCTGGGTCTCAGATCGGGTTAGGGTTTGGACCTAAATCTACCCACCCACCCAGACATAAGTGATCTTTCCCACATTAGACAAGAGCCCCAAGAGACAGTACATCACTATTGGGCCAGATTCCTCCTTGTAATGAGCAAGGTCAAGACTGTCGCGAGGAAGACGCAATTTCATTCTTTTGCAAAAATTGCACGGACAAGGGAATCCTCAACGCCATAAGTCGCCATGACATAGCACACTTCACTGACTTGGCGGCCATATTACGGAAGTACTATGCGATGGAAAGCGCCTGGAAAACCCAAACAAAATTCTGGGATCCTCCGGCTCTCGCTAAACCACCCGTGCGAACTAAAAGGGTGTACTCTCGTAAGTCACCCGATCTAATTACAAAGAAACTAAAGCCCACTACAGGGCGCCGAACTGTATTGGAGGGATGGCTCAATAGGCCATCTAAAATTCATAGTACACCGGATACCATGACAACACACAGCCTTAGAGCATGTTGGATACTCCGGCAGATGGCCAAGAGCGGGGAGGATCTCCTCATCAACAATACCACAGAGCACCATTCCGTGGAAAATAACAATGCAGTATTGACAGTCTTCGAGACTTTCGCCTCAAATAATAGGCGCAAGCAAGCACTCCGCAGCCTCGCCGAAGTCTGCCACGTTGCAGCAATAAATCCATGGAACGATACGGCCATAACCTTCAATGCCAGTGACGAACCTCAATTCCGAACAGTCCGAGCACCGGCCGCTTTGGTCCTTAGTCCAATTGTCGACGGCTTCCAGCTTACTAAAGTGCTCATGGAAGGTGGCAGCGGATTAAACCTCATCTACGAGGAGACTCTTAGTAAAATGGAAATAGACAAGAGCCGCATTGAGCAAAGCAGCACGACCTTCAGAGGAATCATCCCTAGTCGGGAGGCACGATGTGCGGGAAAAATCACACTAGATGTGGTATTCATCACTTCGGAGAATTATAGGTCCGAAGAAATCACATTCCAAGTGGCCCCGTTCAGTAGCGGATACCACGCCCTTTTAGGGCGGGAGGCATTCACGATCTTCCAAGCTATACCCCATTACGGGTACAAGAAGCTCATGATGCCCGGGCCCGTTGGAATCATCACTCTAGCTAGTGATCCGGACATAGCACTCCGCGCCAAAAATAAAACCGCCGCACTGGCCCTCGAGGTGTTATCCGAAGCCCTCGCGGCCGAAGAATTAACAACGCTGCGCTCCACATTGGATAGGGACAACGTGATACTCGACAAAAGACCAAAGTCCACCTCTTTTAAACCAGCGGACGAAATAGTCAAATTCCAGGTCCACCCAACGGACCCTACAAAAACAGCATCCATCGGGGCACAACTGAACCCCACAATAGACGCTGCACCGCGGGAGTTCTTGCGCGAGAATTGGGACATCTTCGCGTGGCATCCTTCAGACATGCCAGGAATCCCACGCAGGTTGGCCGAGCATAGCCTAAACTTTCTAAAGGGATACAAGCCGGTCAAGCAGACTCTTCGGCGTTTCTCAGAGCCTAAGCGACAAGCCATGTGAGAGGAGCTAGCCAAGTTACTCGAGGCCGGATTCATTAGAGAAATAAAACATCTGGACTGGCTAGCAAACCTGGTAATGGTACCAAAGAAGGACAAATCCTGGCGCCTATGTGTCGATTTCAAGGACCTTAACAAGGCTTGCCCCAAGGATCCCTTCCCCCTCCCCCGCATCGATCAAATTATCGACGCTACCACAGGACACGACTCATTGTGTTTCCTCGATGCATACTCTGGATACCATCAAATCAAGATGGCGGAGTCCGATCAAGCCGCAACGGCATTCATCACTCCATACGGCCCCTTCTGTTTTAACACCATGCCTTTCGGGCTCAAAAACGCCGGTGCAACCTATCAATGCATGATTCAGACATGCCTGGAAACACAAATCGGCAAAACAATGGAGGCATACGTAGGCAATGTGGTCATTAAAACCAGACACGTCGAATCCCTAATAGACGACTTGAGGCTCACGTTCGACAATCTCCGAACATATGACATGAAGCTCAATCCGGAAAAATGCGTTTTCGGCGTGCCCGACGGAAAGCTCTTGGGCTTCATTGTTTCCAATAGAGGAAATGAAACAAATCCGGCTAAAATCTGAGCTCTGTCACAGTTGGCTATCCCAACAGACCTCAAGCAAATCCAGAAACTAACTGGATGCATCGCTGCCTTAAGCCGCTTTATCTCCCGATTGGGAGAAAAGGCACTACCTCTTTATCACCTTCTTCGACGCACCGAACACTTCGAATGGACGGATGCGGCCACGGCCGGATTGGAAGAAATAAAAGCCATCTTGGCCAGCAACCCAATCTTGGCCGTGCCAAATATCGGCGAACCAATGATGTTATATATAGCGGCAACACACCAAGTTGTAAGCGCAGTGCTCGTCGTCGGACGAGAGATGGACGGACATAAGTTCCCGCTTCAGAAGCCGGTATACTACGTATCCACTGTCCTCACTCCATGCAAATCACGGTACCCACATTATCAAAAGATAGCATGCACGGTCTTCATGGCATCCCAGAAACTACGACACTACTTTCAAGAGTGTTCAATTACGGTGGCTTCTGAAGTACCACTCAACGACATAATAAATAACCGCGATGCCACAGGCCGGATTGCTAAATGGGCTATTGAGCTCCTCCCGTTCGACATAACATACAGACCACAGCGAGCCATTAAGTGGCAAGTACTGGCTGATTTCGTCGCCGAATGGACAGAAGCCGAACTCCCTAAAGAGTATGGCGCGTACTCCAATTGGATCATGCACTTTGACGGCTCTAAGATGCTGGCTGGTCTGGGGGCAGGCGTCGTCCTGACCTCCCCCACCGGAGATACAGTCCAATACGTACTCCAAATACTATACACAGACTCCAACAATGCAGCAGAATATGAGGCCCTGTTGCATGGTCTTCGGATGGCAGTCTCCATGGGCATTCAATGCCTAAAGGTGCGTGGGGATTCGAACCTCACAATATCTCAAATAAATGGAGGCTTTGACGCCAAGGACCCAAAAATGGCGGCTTACCGCTACGCCATCCTCAAAATGTCAGCTCGGTTCGAGGGGCTCGAATTCTACCATGTGGTCTGAAAAAACAAACAAGCGGCGGATATCCTCGCCCGCATAGGCGCTAAGCGCAACCCGGTCCCACCTAATATCTTCTTGGAAAGGCTGTTTAAGCCATTCGTGGTGTGGGAAGGGGAGACCGGCAACAACAGTCCAGATCCGGCCACAACGCCCAATCCCGAACACTCTGATGTAATCGGAGGCTCTGCCACCGAAATAACACCTTCGGCCCACGTGATTATGGCTGTCATCCCCCCGTGGACAGAACCCTTCTTGGCCTACCCAACTAGGCAAGAACTCCCTGAGGACCCAAATGAGGCACGTTGCATTGTGCGGCGGTCCAAAGCCTACAAGGTCCACGAGGCAGAGCTTTATAAGAAAAGCGCTACCGGAGTACTTCAAAGGTGCATCTCTGAAGAGGAAGGACGGCAACTTTTGGCGAAAATTCATGCTGTACTCGGCGGCCACCACGCCGCAGCTCGGGCCCTTGTAAGCAAGGCCTTCCATACAGGTTTTTACTGGCCGACGGCCCGAGCAGACGCACAGGACCTCGTCCAACGTTGCGTCGGTTGCCAGCTTCTTGCAAACCAAAGCCATCTGCCACCTACCGCTCTCCGAACAATCCCCATTACATGGCCTTTTGCGGTCTGGGGGCATGATATGGTCGGACCCCTTAAAGGCGGAAGCCATAAGAAAAAGTACCTATTGGTCATGGTGGATAAATTCACCAAATGGATAGAAGCCAGACCAGTTAAAACGGTCGAGTCCGGACCAGTGATAGACTTCATATCCGGGGTTGTACACCGTTATGGTGTTCCCCACAGCATCATCACCGATAATGGCTCGAACTTCGTAGCTGGCAAGGTAAAAACTTGGTGCGGCAACATGGGCATTAAGCTTGATTATGCCTCTGTCTATCACCCCCAAACAAACAGTCAAGTCGAACGAGCAAATGGTCTTATTATGAGCGGCATTAAACCCAGACTAGTGCGATCCTTGAAGGAATTAGATACGCACTGGGTTGAGGAGCTCGACTCCGTACTATGGGGGCTGCGGACCACGCCGAATCGCACCACCGGATACACACCGTTTTTTATCGTGTACGACGCAGAGGCAGTATTGCCCTGCGACATAATTTATGACTCACCTCGAGTGCGCATGTACGAAGAGAAAGAAGCCGAGCTTGATCGGCAGGACAGTTTAGATGCCCTGGAGGAGGAGCGTGACGTTGCAAAGCCCACTTCGCATTCTATCAGCAACAGGCTCGATGGTATCAAAGCAGAGAAGTATGGGACTAAACTTATAACATTGGCGAACTCGTTCTACGCCTACCAGAGAAGAAAAAGGACAAGCTCAAGCCCAAATGGGAAGGTCCCTTCATCATCGATAAAGTTCTCACCGGTGGAGCGTACCGTCTGCGTGATGCATCGGACAATCGACTCGAGCCAAATCCATGGAACACGGCCAGACTCCGAAGATTCTACGCCTAGTGCCGGACTCTGTGTTCATCTCCTTACGTCCGCCCCTTTTTTATATATCCGCTATCTGTCTTTCTTTCTTTCTTTCTTCCCTTTTTTCTTCATGGCCTTAAAAGCTTAAAGTGTGTATTGACTACACAATCTTGACGTGCCGTGTGTGCTCATTATACCTGGGGGCTTCTTACACAGAAGCTTAATATAATTATACTCCAGGCTTTATGCCCCTTGCACATGTGTTACTTTTCTACATGTACCTTTGCTTCGCCATTATATGCATCGATATGACTTAAGTTTTGGCCAAGCTGGGTTGCGTGGCTCTTGTGTTTATGCCCTACGTTCCCGTTAATTCGGCTAGGGCATAAGGGGAGCACCTCTGCGATTGTTACTGCCGGGTCAGCCGGATGTGTACCTCAGACTGGGTGAAGCCGAAAGCTAGTGTTCTTAAGGGAATATTCGGTCGGTGAACAAAAGATGACTTTTACTTATTCCAATACATGCCCCCAGATGTTTATATCCTGCGTCTCTTTTTCGCAGTTCGGACATGCACATTAATGCATGCGTACCCAGGGAAAGGAACCCTTAACGGAACTATTCTCCCTGGAAGATGTTTCTTACTATCCATGTAATATAACATAGCTAGTTGGGTACTTGTTTGTTCAAGCACTTATGACCCCTATGCCTGGTTTCCATGCGTACCCCGGTTTTTACATAACTGAGCGGGTATTCGGACACACTCCGGACTGTCAGTTCCGGAGGTCGAAGCGAAAAGGTCTGCCATGACAAATGATTTACAATCCGACTAGGGACAAAATATGTCATTTGAAGTACACAGTCACTTAGACTGACTAAATTCTTATTCTATACCATCCAACAAGCTGTCTAGCCTACAATCCTGTTGGGAATACTTTGCGGCTAATTTTACATGGTCATACACCAGACTAACGGGGATCTCTTTCCCATCAGACCCTACAGGCCCGACCTCGGCCATGTGGTTCGGGTCAGCCTTGGTATATCGCGTCTTCACCATGGCCCAGGCTTCCCTTGCACCTTGTCGGCAGGCCTATATCTTCCATAATCGGAAGCACCGCCGCGCTCCCTTGAGCATCTCTACGAGCTCCCTCATGCCGCCTGGCAGGGAGGCGGATGGCCACAAGGCCAGGGCAATGCCCTGCATCACCCGCCGAAATCGTGCAGTTGTGAGAGCTCTTGCAGAAGATCGCCCGCAGATCCGGTCATATCCTCCTTGGGACGACCCGTCAGCATACCTACAGATATAATTCTGTTAGCCGGTTTCTTCGCCGAACTCTATGAAAGTTCGTTCAAGCACTTACTAACAATTCCACGTCGAAGCCTCTTATTCTCCTTTACGGAGTCAGCAGCTGGGCCCGAACATCTTTCAGTTCAACGCCCAGCCGGGTATTGGCATCTTGGAGATCATTTTTCTCCCGCCTAACCCACGTAAGCACGCGCTCGCCAGCCTCTAGTTGTCGTTGAGCATGTTGCTCATACCCTCGAACGATCTTCGGATTCACTCCGGGATTATCTGCGGAATCTATTGTTAGATTTGCATGGATGCCGCATACTAACCGGTACATGTCATTCTTTTTGATAAAAACACATGTTACCAGATGGGGCCTTCTCGGAGTCCTTCATTGCGGCAACTGCGGCCCGTAGCTGGGCCTTGCACTCCTCCAGCTCTTCAGACAACTGGGTATTCTTCTCCGTAAGAACCTACGCACATCATGATCCCTAAATTAGTTGTGTCAACTGTTTCAAGTCTCAGGGGCTACTGATATACATAATTATCAGATTTTCTTCCCGTATGTCCTTTACGTACTGGTCCGTGGCTCTGGCAAGACCATTTTGAGCAGCTCGGATGTACGCGTCCCCTGAGTTGAAGGCATCGAACGCCTCTTCAGAGAAACCAGGGTCGCGGAGTACGGCCCGGCGACGCCTGTGATTCATGGCACTCTCCACTTCAGAATTCGTAGCGGGCAACCTATCCGCATCCTCTGTAGGAGGAACATCCGGCGTTGTCCCCACGTTAGTATCTGCCCCTAAGTCCGGCTCTGGAGTCTGGCTAGTGGAGGCGTGGCTGGCAGGCTCTCAGGACATGGTCCGGCGAGCATTTTTCCTGCCAGGAACCATGGACGTTATTATATTTTAAAGACGACAACCACAGAGCAGGGTTTTTTCATACCTCTGTGACAGCGTCTCAGTCCTGACTACCTTCCTTTTAAGCCTACCCGGCTTCGGTGCCCCTTGTTGATGAGACACCGCGGGTTCGGCATGGCGCCCCGAGGGCCTTCCCTGTAAGACGCAATATGTGTGTGGTGGGTAGGTGCAAAGAAGGGATCCTTCTCGGAAGTTAGGACTCCGGTTTTACTTACATGCGATGCATGGAGCAGGCCAGGATAATCGGCTATGATGGCCACCAAGGCACCGTCGCAGCTTAACTGATAGAACGTCCTGTCGACGAGCTCCACAAATATGTCTGGATCTTCTTCGAGTCTGGGGTCGAGGGCCCGTTCAGGGTCCTCTGGCTGTGGAGACGGGCTGTGGACCTCCCTCAAAGCTTTTCGTAGTTCTTGCTATGAAATAGCAAGGTAAATATTTATGATGAAGGATGTGGGAAGGTCTGGAGTAAAAGGTAGCAGCTCACCCAGTTTGGGGGGTTGTACATGGACAATCCATCCCGTGGCTTAATGCGGATGAACTCCTCTTCCTCTCCTTTGTACAAATCGGACAGTATTTTCGCTAGAGCAGCGGCGGAGTCCGGACCTGTACGACCGCAGCGGGTGGCATCGTCTTCTCCATTGAAGTGCCACATGGGTTTCCACCAATACTGAAGTGGCTGCACCCCCCGCATTATACATATTGACATAACCTCGACTATTGTCAGTCCTGATTTGGCCAGCGTTTTTATCCTGCCCATCAGGTAAAGGACCTCTCTGTTATCTTCCTCCTGGGGGCTCCGAGGGTGCCAGTTGTGGCGTTTCCTCCAAGGGGGACGTCCTCCATATAAAACCACTCCGAAGGCCAGTCTTCGGATGTCTTCTTCGGAGTACCGAACAGGTATCCGGTCCCGGCGATGTGCCATATTTCGGCTCCACCCACTTGATATATTGACCCCTCCTGTGTACGGGGTACGAGGCAGAAAAGCCTCGTCCATAGCTCGAAATGAGCTTCGCTGCCCAGAAACAGCTCGCAAAGAGCGACGTAGCCAGCGATGTGTAATATGGAGGCGGGAGTGAAGTTATGCAACTGGAGGCCATAGAACTCAAGGAGCCCGCGGAGGAACGGATGGATTGGAAATCCAAGTCCCCTCAATAAGTAAGGGACAAGGCTTACCTGCTCCCCCCTGGATGGGTTGGGAAAGCTCTCCGCTTGCTCCCCGTCATTATAAGTGGCTAGTCCGGCTCGGACAGGGACCATATACGCAGGAGGGAGAAACCCCTGGGTCTGCAACTCTACTAATTGGCTGTGGGGGATGGAACACTTCTCCCAATTACCTGGCTTAGTGCTACGGGAGCGAGAGGAGGAGCTACGATGGCCGGCCATGATGGGATGGTCTTTTCCGGGCACGCTCTGAGGGATACTCGCCGTGGGAGGATGGTGTGATCTGGATCTAAGGATCCCCGTCTCTTTAAATAGACGATTTACTTACATGGTTAGGGTGGCAAATGTAAAAATGCCCCGACTTCTCGCATTCGCTTGACACGTGGAGAGAGCCATTATTAAAGCACAGAAGCCGAGGAGCGCAACATTCATGGGAAGCCGGACACAACTCGTTACGACAGGTACTCGGGATTTGGAGAAGAACCCGCCTTGCAATGCCAAAGATAATCTGCGCGCCAGACTCATCGTCATTGAAGCCTGGTTCAGGGGCTACTGAGGGAGTCCTGGATTAGGGGGTCCTCGGACAGCCGGACTATATACTTTGGCCGGACTGCTGGACTATGAAGATACAAGATTGAAGACTTCGTCCCGTGTCCGGATGGGACTCTCCGTTGCGTGGAAGGCAAGATTTGCAATTCGGATATGTAGATCTCCTCCCTTGTAACCGACTCTGTGTAAACCCTAGCCCCCTCCGGTGTCTATATAAACCGGAGGGTTTAGTCCGTAGGACAACAACAATCATAGTCATAGGCTGGCTTCTAGGGTTTAGCCTCTATGATCTCGTGGTAGATCAACTCTTGTAATACTCATATCATCAAGATCAATCAAGTAGGAAGTAGGGTATTACCTCCATCGAGAGGGCCCAAACCTGGGTAAACATTGTGTCGCCCGCCTCCTGTTACCATCCACCTTAGACGCACAGTTCGGGACCCCCTACCCGAGATCCGCCGGTTTTGACACCGACATTGGATTCTATCAAGATCTTATATATCGGAATGTTTAGTATTGATCTGAACACAATTATTGGCTTGCTGCGATGCTTTCCATGTCTGGAGAATTTGTATATAGAGGTGATTATTTCATGCACATTCAAAGCCCATATATATTGTACTAGAATTACCTTTGGCAGTCGCTCTATCAACAAACTCTTTTTTTAGACCTAACATGTTTTCAATCTTCATGTCTATGTAGGCAGCAACACATGGAGAAAAACATATAACCAAGCGGTGGCGTAATAAGCACCAGGATTTTCTCAGTTGTCATGACATTCATTTGAGGACAATAATGATGGAAGGTTATGCATCCAATCAGGCAAACAGAAACTTCGTCACATTCTTCCTGTTGAATGCGAGGTTACTATTGTCCATGAGGCTTAAGTTTTTCAACAAGAAATTTCTCACGGATGGATATGTTGAACAGCAAAAAAGAAGTTTCAGGTCGACAAATGGGCTTCTGAACGTGCTCGGCTTCTATTTACATCAACTTGTCGTCATATGCCAGTAAACTTTTTGGCACATGATGTTGATTTTATGCAACAGACCGACCCATTTGTTTGTGACTGGCCAAAACAGTGGTTGGCTTAGATGTTATTGCCATGCATGTTCAGTCTGGGTTTTGTCTAAACCTGATGAACAATTAACCCTCGTTCTTTTGTACAGTTTGTAATCTGGGTTTCAACTCGGCAGTGACTGTCATATTTTGTTTGAAACAAGGCAATTGGCTTGCCATTTGTTTAATTATGAGAGAAATATTGTAACAAATCTCAACCAAGGGAAATAACATCACTCTCGCCGGCTGCTTAAGCTTACTGTGCATTACAAAACCCAAGTGATTAGCCCCCACCAGCACCCACAAACCTATTTTGAACTAGCACACCAAATGGGCTGTAAATTTTCATAAGAAAGGCTGCATGGCCATGATAGATTTGGATTCTGACATTTGGGGCCCACGAGGAAAAATCCTATCCAAGGTGGTGTCGACTTACTAGTCAACAAACGATTTGGCCTACCAGCCGTTGGATTGACATCCAACATCTGTCGTGTGTCTTCTATATCTTGTCTTCTTCCTCCAGCCGCCCAAACCAAACAACCCCGTCGGTTCTGCCTGCTCCCACCTCCACGGCTGACTGCGCCTCCGCTGCCCTACCGTACCCTCAAACGTTGGCCAGTCCATCCCTCTCTTCGCCCACACGTCCTTTTATTGTCCGATGACGTCAGCCCCAACACGCACCCGCACCCGAACCAGTCAACCCTCGTACTCCCTCCGCATGCGACTAGACTAGCGCATCTTCCATGGCTCTTGTTGGTTCCACCCGAGGCCTCGCCGTCGTCCTCTGCCTTGGTTCGCTCGCCATGCGCGATGCGCCGCCGTCTGGCGTTGTCAACGTGGTCAACAACCAAGAGGAATAAGGAGATGACTGTATGTGGTGAGGATGACAATAGGGACCCACAAGGGTCATGGTAGTACATAAGCAAGTGCCTCGTTATTACAAGCCCAAAAAATGGTTCCTCCTAATGGTTGGACATATGGGTCCCACGCCATTGTCAACGTAGTCAATAAACGGGAGAATTACACAGCCAGTGGCTGACACCAGGGACCCAGTAGGTTGCGCAGTTCTTATTTTTTTGAGGAACAAGCAATTGTTATTTACTAGTTTTAGAGACGGATCAGGGTAACAACAGGGTTGTGCGGGGGCTGTGGCTCATCTAGCCAGGGTTTTATTTTATGTTTATCACATCATGAGCCCAGTTGTGTTTTTTTCTTGCTAAAAATGGCTAGCCCAGTTCTACTTTTGTTAAAGAAATACCCAATGGATGCCTACTTGCTTTCTCAGCCCTGCTGAGCTGCAAATCTTTCAAGACGGGAGTAACGTATTCGCTTGCCCAGAAAATGTAGTAAGAATGGGATGTAAATTTATTCGCTTGCCCAGAAAATGTAGTAAGAATGGGATGTAAATGTATAAACACAGCAAACCGGCAATTAGTTTCAAATGATATTTTTTAAAGATTTCGACATTTCAAATGTAATTGTTTTTGGGGGGGATTATGTTGGATTTTAAATTGATATAAATTTATTATTTTTCAATTAGTTTGAACGTGACTCGAAATTTTAGGATTAAAAACAATTCACACCGCACCGAAATATGCAAAATTTCGTAGAAAATTTTAACCGTGGCCACAATATGGGTTGTAATGCTAAAAAAAAGGAATATGGGCTCCAAAAAAATCCATAAGAATTAGCAAATCGGCTGTAAGTTATTAGAAATAATGGCAGATGAGCCGTATGCTATTCTCCACAAATTTGAGGCTGACTTGTGCGCCTACTATAGGTTGACGCGTACGCTTTCCTAAAGAAAGGTTGACGCGCACGCAAGGCCGTGTCAACTTAGTCAACACATGAGAGCAGTGACTGTTGGATGCCCATCCAACGACCAACGTGCTTCTTCAATCTCTGCTCTTCTTGCTCCAACCGTTCAAACTAGCGCCGACAGGACTGCCTGCTCCCTCCTCCCATGGCCGGCAGTGCTCCCGCGCAGGCCGCACCGCCCCAACCTACTCCATCGCTAGCTAGGCCATTCCTCTACTCACGCACACCTCCTATTATTTTCTAGCAACAGCAGCCCAAACAGTAAACCCTCGTATTCCCCACCGCGTGGGCAACAACTGCCGAGTCTTCCCTGGCTCCAGGTCATTCCCTTCCTAGGCCTTGCCATCGTCCACCGCCTAGGTGCTCTCGGCGCGGCATGGTCAACGAACGACATCCATCAGAACAGGACTGTACGTGGAGAGGCTGACAGTTGGGTCCACGGCCGCATGCAAGGAAGTGCCTCCTTATTACTGGAACAATGACGATTCCTGCACCTGACAGCAGGGACCCACCGAAAGGGCCTGTGCATTTCGTGAAAAAAATGTTCCTCCCACTAACATCTCGGACCCACCAGCTATATCTTCACATGGAAGGAACTGCCTCCTTATCACGCACAAAAAAATGAATACTCCCCTGCTATCTGGGATCCACCATAGTTGGAGGCTGACTTGTCGGCCTACTAAGTTGATGCAGATGGAGGGCTTTGTCAACTTAGTAAATCTGAACAATTCTAGCTCCAGTGACCGTACGATGTCCATCCAACGGCCGTAGTGCTTCTTCAACCTCTGGTCTTCTTGCTCCAGCCGCCCAAACCAGCGCTGGTCGTGCCGCCTGCTCCTGCCTCCCGTGGCCGGCTCTGATGCCGCGCATGCCTCACCGCCCCTCCCTATTCCCATTGTTGGCCTGGCCATCCCTATACTCACCCAGACCTGTTGTTATTCTCCGGCAACGGCAGCCTCACACTGCAGCCCAACCAGTAAACCCTCGGACGCCCCTCCGTGTGGGAACAATTGCCGAGTCTTCCCCAGCTCTGGGTCATTCCCTTCCTCGGCCTCGCCGTCATCCATCTCCTTGGTGCTCTCGGTGCGGCGTGGTCAACGTGGTCAAGGAACGACTGTACATGGAGAGGCAGACAGGTGGGTCCACGGCCGCAGCATGGAAGTGCCTCCTTATTACGCGCAAAAATAATTATTCCTCCACCTGACAGCAAGGACCTACCGAAAGGGCCTATGTATTTTGGCTTAGCTGTATTTTGCGAAATAAGGTTTTCCCCCTGACAGCTGGACCCACCAGCTATATCTTCGGATGCAAGGAAAGTGCATCCATATTAGGCATGAAAAAATGAATCCTCCCCCTGACAGCTCCGACCCACCATCAATAACTTTGCACGCAAGGAAGTGCCTCTTTATCCTCCCTAACAGCCGGGATCCACCTGGTCGAAGCGTACGTAGCATTGTCGCTACTGGTCGATCGGTCTCTCTGCAACGATGAACCGTGGCCGAGCAAGCAGCGACACGTTTAGTGATACGTCTCCAGCATATCTATAATTTTTTATTGTTCCACGCTATTATATTATCTATTTTGCATGTTTTATATGCATTAATATTGCTATTTTATATTATTTTTTAGACTAACCTATTAACCTAGAGCCTAGTGCCAGTTTCTGTTTTTCCTTGTTTTTGAGTTTTGCAGAAAAGGAATATCAAACAGAGTCCAAATGAGCTGAAACCCCCAGAAAGAAACCTAGATCGGGAGTTCTGCCGCCGCAAGCCTCTGTAGCTTCGAAAAACCAATCGGGAGCCCGTTCCGGCACCCTGCCGGAGGGGAAAATCATCACCGGTGGCCATCTTCATTATCCCGATGGTCTCCATGACGAGGAGGGAGTAGTTCACCCTCGGGGCTGAGGGTATGTACCAGTAGCTATGAGTTTGATCTCTCTCTCTCTCGTGTTCTTGATTTGGCACGATCTTGATGTACCGCGAGCTTTGCTACTATAGTTGGATCATATGGTGTTTCTTCCCTCTCTATCTCTTGTTGTGATGAATTGAGTCTTGCTCTTTGAGGTTTCGTTGTGTTGGATTGAGTATTGGATTTGGGAACACTTGATGTATGCCATGCGATGGGATATCTGTGGTGACAATGGGATGTTCTATTGATGCACTTGATGTATGTTTTACCACTCAACTCATGGATTCTCGAGGTGACATTGGGGTAATCTACGCTAGTGGTAGATGTATGTTTTCGTCCTACGTTCTCCGATAGAAACTTTGGAGTGATTCTTTGTTGCACATTGAGGGATTGCCATATGATCTAATTATGTTATCATTGTTGAGAGAACTTGCACTAGTGAAAGTATGAACCCTAGGCCTTGTTTTCAAGCATTGCAATACCATTTTCGCTCACTTTTGTTACTTTCTACCTTGTTGTTTTTATATTTTCAGGTTACATAAATCAATATCTACCATCCATACTACACTTGTATCACCATCTCTTCGCCGAACTAGTGCACCTATACAATTTACCATTGTATTGGGTGTGTTGGGGACACAAGAGACTCTTTGTTATTTGGTTGCAGGGTTGTTTGAGAGAGACCATCTTCATCCTACGCCTCCCACGGATTGATAAACCTTAGGTCATCCACTTGAGGGAAATTTGCTACTGGCCTACAAAACTCTGCGCTTGGAGGCCCAACACGAGTCTACAAGAAGAAGGTTGCGTAGTAGACATCAAGCTCTTTTCTGGCGCCTTTGCCGGGGAGGTTAGTGCTTGAAGGTATATCTTTAGATCTTGCAATTGAATCTTTTAGTTTCTTGTTTTATCACTAGTTTAGTCTATAAAAGAAAACTACAAAAAAATGTAATTGAGGTTGCCTCATATGCTTCATCTTTTTAATGTCTTTCGTGAAAATGATGGAAAGGAAAATGGTGCTGAAGTGTTCGAAAAAGAAGTCTATAGAATGTTTGGCATACAATCTTTGAATGATGAGCATGATTGCATTGTTGATAGTATGAATTCTTTGAATATCCATGATGCTAATGATATGCAAAGCTACAAGCTTGGGGATGCTATGTTTGATGAAGATGATATTTTTAGTCCCCCAAGTTTTGATGAGAATATTAACTATGATGAAAGCATGCCTCCAATTAATGATGATTATATCGATGAAAGTGGGTTTGGAAGAGTGTCAACTTTAGGAAGTAATGATCCCACTATTTTGGAGGGTGCTGAATCTTATTGTGATAATTATGAAAGTGGATTTGGAGAGGTCATGACTTTATTTAGTGATGAACCCACTATTTCGGAAGAGGTTCCAATTGATTATGAGAACAAAGTTGCTATCTATGATGAATATTGTGATGAAATGTATGCTATAAAGTATAATGATAACCATGAAACTTGTCATCTTGATCTTTATTTTCAATTGGATTATGCCTCACATGATAGTTATTTTGGTGAGTTTGCTCCCACTACTATTCACGAGAATAAATTTGCTTATGTGGAGAGTACAAAAATTTCTATGCTTGTAGATCACGAATGATTTATTCGATGGTTATATTGTTGAATTCATTCATGATGCTACTGGAAATTACTATGAGAGAGCAATAATATCAAGTTTCCTCTCTATGTGTTGAAAATTTTGAAGTTATGATTGTTTTGTCTTCCTATGCTAGTTGATTCTTGTTCCCATAAGTTGTTTGCTCAGAAAATACCTATGCATAGGAACTGGGTTAGGCTGAAATGTGCTAGTCATATTCTTCATGATGCTCCCATTATGTTTCAATTCTTATCTTTTATGTGAGCATCATTGAAATCATCATGCCTAGCTAAAAAGGCATTAAAGTAAAACGCTTGTTGGGAGATAAACCAATATTTTTCCTTGATGTTTTCCAATAAATTTATCATCTAGCCTCTGGTTAGATGTGTTTTCATTTTTTAATTAGTGTTTGAGCCAAGTAAGACCTTTGGGATGGCTTACGGTGATAGGTGACTTGATTCTGTGCAAAAATAGAAACTTTTGTGCTTACTCCCGGAATTTGCAAAATTCACTGGAATGTGATTTTGATCTGAATTTTTGACACATGATTGATATAAAAATTGCTTAAGTTGTCCTAATTTTTTAGAATTTTTGGAGTTACAAAAGTATACGAAGCTTCCTGATTACTATAGACTGTTCTGTTTTAAACAGATTCTGTTTTCTATGTGTTGTTTGCTTATTTTGATGAATCTATGAGTAGCGGAGGGTATGAACCATGGAGAAGTTGGAATACAGTTTATATAACACCAATATGAATTTAGAATGAGTTCACAATAGTACCTAAGTGGTGATTTATTTTCTTATACTAACGGAGCTCATAAGATTTTCTATTGAGTTTTGTGTTGTGAAGTTTTCAAGTTTTGGGTGAAGTTTCGATGGACTACGGAATAAGGAGTGGCAAGAGCCTAAGCTTGGGGATGCCCAAGGCACCCCAACGTAATATTCAAGGAATACCCAAGAAACTAAGCTTGGGGATGCCCTGGATGGCATCCCCTCTTTTGTCTTCAATCCATCGGTAAAATTACTTGAGGCTATATTTTTATTCACCACATGATATGAGTTTTGCTTGGAGCGTCATTTTCTTTTGTTGAGATTTGCTTGCTGATAATTAGAATAATGTTTTGTATCTTTTATTTCAATAAAAATGTCAATTATAGCCTTGACCATGCTTATTTTACAAGTCTATACGTTGCTGTTTGAAAACAGAAAGTTTGCTGTCATGTTGTGAATATTGGTGAATAGTCAGAACATGATAAAATCTTGAAATTATTACACAGTGAGTAACAACAATTTTTTTAGTGTGGTAATTTTTAAGAATTTTTGGAGTTAGGAAGGTATGATTCGTCTTGCATTCTTTCCAGACTATTCTGTTTAGACAGATTGTTGTTATGTTTGCATTGTTTGCATATGTTTGCTTGTTTAATGATTCTATATGAGGATAGAACTCTTAAATATGCAGAGGCATTTAGTATGCAATGTAAAATTAAAATTTTAGTGATTTTCTATAGTAGAGAATGATAAGGTTTTGCATGGATTTATACTAACTTATCTCACGAGTTCCTGTTAAGTTTTGTGTGCATGAAGTTTTTAAGATCTCGGGAAACTATGATATGAGAGGAATTAAGGAGACACAAGAGCTCAAGCGATGCCCAAGGCACCCTAATTAATATTTCAAGATGTCTCAAGCATCTAAGCTTGGGGATGCCCCGGTTGGCATCCCACCTTTCTTCTTCAACAACTATCGATTAGTTTTGGTTGAGCCTAAGTTTTTGCTTCTTCACATGATATGGGCTATCCTTGCAATGTCATTTTATTCTGTTCTGCTTGCTGTTTTAATAATATTACAAGATCTGAAATTCTTAAATGTTAGAGAGTCTTCACATAGTCACACAATTATTCGACTACTCATTGATCTTCACTTATATCTTCTGGAGTAGTTTCACTGTTGCAGGATGCTGCTAACGCGACACTATGATCAGAGACCCTTTGACGAAACTATGTGCGATGCATTAATCACAAACTGGGATGTAAAAAAACGTAAAAAAAAAACGCAAAACGTTTGCAATGAATGATACATCAAACATGGTTCAGATTTTAGTTGCGTATGCGATCCAGGGCTCACGGTTGACCCGTTCGAACCGTTTGCGATGAGGCAGAACAACAGAAACATGCAGCCAGATCAATGTGTGTGCGATATACGGCATACAGTTCGCTCCGATGAACTGTTTGCTATTAGGGAGTGCAATAGAAACGGTTAGCCATATCAAGGTGTGTGTGTGATATAGGGCATATGGTTCACTCGGACGAACTGTTTTTGATTAGCGAACACAACAGAAATGGTTCAACTTAACAAGATGTGTGTGATACGTGGCAAACAGCCGACTCAACAGCGAGCAACCACGTGGTCAACCTTCTGCCATCAATAAATTTTGACCTTGTTTCTCATCACATTGCAGATTACAATGCAATAAGTAATTGCAAATCTGTTCACACCTATCAAACTAATATGTGTTCACACTTAGCACCGGGCTATAAAAACTACCCACTCGAAAATTACTTCACAGTTCCTCTCCTCATCACCCACAAACCTGGTCTTTCCTGTCAAGTCGTTCCGCCATGACCAATAGGAGGAGTTTAGGGTGGACATATAACCAGGCAGCAAAACCAAGGCCGTGGAAGCACTAGAGAGGTCCCGCCGCGAAGCCGCAGCCGCAGCAGAGATGTCCCAGCGCGCCGCGGAGCCCTCGAACGAGCTCTCACGGGCGCACGGGGGCTCTCACAAGCACATTCGCGGCATCGACTGAAGGAAATATGCCCTAGAGGCAATAATACAGTTGTTATTTGATATTTCCTTATATCATGATAAATATTTATTATTCATGATAGAATTGTACTAACCGTAAACTTAGTATATTTGTGAATACATAGACAAACAGAGTGTCACTAGTATGCCTCTACTTGACTAGCTCATTGAATCAAAGATGGTTAAGTTTCCTAGCCATAGACATGAGTTGTCATTTGATTAATGGGATCACATCATTAGAGAATCGTGTGATTGACTTGAACCATTCCGTTAGCTTAGCACTTGATCGTTTAGTATGTTGCTATTGCTTTCTTCATGACTTATACATGTTCCTATGACTATGAGATTATGCAACTCCCGAATACCGGAGGAACACTTTGTGTGCTACCAAACGTCACAACATAACTGGGCGATTATAAGGGTGCTCAACAGGTGTCTCCGATGGTACTTGTTGAGTTGGCATAGGTCGAGATTAGGATTTGTCACTCCAATTGTCAGAGAGGTATCTTTAGGCCCTCTCGGTAATGCACATCACTATAAACCTTGCAAGCAATGTGACTAATGAGTTAGTTGCGGGATGATGCATTATGGAACGAGTAAAGAGACTTGCCGGTAATGAGATTGAACTAGGTATTTAGATACCGACGATCGAATCTCGGGCAAGTAACATACCGATGACAAAGGGAACGACGTATGTTGTTATGCGGTTTGACCGATAAAGATCTTCGTAGAATATGTAGGAGCCAACATGAGCATGCAGGTACCGCTATTGGTTATTGATCGGAGACGTGTCTCGGTCATGTCTACATAGTTCTCGAACCCGTAGGGTCCGCACGCTTAACATTCAGTGACGATCGGTATTATGAGTTTATGTGTTTTGATGTACCGAAGGTAGTTTGGAGTCCCGGATATGATCACACACATGACGAGGATGACATAAATATCGATATATTGGATGACTATGTTTGGACATCGGAAGGGTTCCGAGTGAGTTCGGGCATATACCGGAGTACCCGGGGGTTACCGGAACCCCCGGGGAGTTTAATGGGCCTTATGTGCCTTAGTGGAGAGAGAGAGGGGCGGCGAGAGCAGGCCGCGTGCCCCCTCCCCTTTGGTCCGAATTGGACAAGGAAGGGGGGGGGGCGGCGCCCCCTTTCCTTCTCCCTCTCTCCTCCTTCCTTCTCTCCTACTCCTACTACATGGAAGGGGGGAATCCTACTCCCGGTGAGAGTAGGACTCCCCATGGGGCACGCCATAGGAGGGCCGGCCCTCCCCCTCCTCCACTCCTTTATATACGGGGGAGGGTGGCACCCCATAGACACACAAGTTGACAATTGATCTTTTAGCCGTGTGCGGTGCCCCCCTCCACCATAATCCACCTCAGTCATATCGTCGTAGTGCTTAGGCAAAGCCCTGCGCCGGTAGCATCATCATCACCGTCATCACGCCGTCGTGCTGACGAAGCTCTTCCCCGACAATCTACTGGATCCTGAGTTCATGGTACGTCAACGAGACGAACGTGTGCAGATCGCGGAGGTGCCTGATAACCCACAAGTATAGGGGATCGCAACAGTTTTCGAGGGTAGAGTATTCAACCCAAATTTATTGATTCGACACAAGGGGAGCCAAAGAATATTCTCAAGTATTAGCAGTTGAGTTGTCAATTCAACCACACCTAGATAACTTAGTATCTGCAGCAAAGTATTTAGTAGCAAAGTAATATGGAAGTAACGGTAACGATAGCAAAAGTAATATTTTTGGGTTTTGTAGTGATTGTAACATTAGCAACGGAAAAGTAAATAAGCGAAGAACAATAAGAGAAAAGCTCGTAGGCATTGGATCGGTGATGGAAAATTATGCCGGATGCGGTTCATCATGTAACAGTCATAACATTGGGTGACAAAGAACTAGCTCCAATTCATCAATAGAATGTAGACATGTATTCCGAATATAGTCATAGGTGCTTATGGAAAAGAACTTGCATGACATCTTTTGTCCTACCCTCCCGTGGCAGCGGGGTCCTAATGGAAACTAAGGGATATTAAGGCCTCCTTTTAATAGAGTACCGGACCAACGCATTAACACATAGTGAATACATGAACTCCTCAAACTATGGTCATCACCGGGAGTGGTCCCGATTATTGTCACTTCGGGGTTGCCGGATCATAACACATAGTAGGTGACTATAGAGTTGCAAGATAGGATCAAGAACTCACATATACTCATGAAAACATAATAGGTTCAGATCTGAAATCATGGTACTCGGGCCCTAGTGACAAGCATTAAGCATAGCAAAGTCATAGCAACATCAATCTTAGAACATAGTGGATACTAGGGATCAAACCCTAACAAAACTAACTCGAATACATGATAGATCTCATCCAACCCATCACCGTCCAGCAAGCCTATGATGGAATTACTCATGCACGGCGGTGAGCATCATGAAATTGGTGACGGAGGATGGTTGATGATGACGACGGCGACAGATTCCCCTCTCCGGAGCCCTGAACGGACTCCAGATTAGCCCTCCCGAGAGGTTTTAGGGCTTGGCGGCGGCTCCGTATCGTAAAACGCAATGAATCCTTCTCTCTGATTTTTTCTCCCAGAAAGTGAATATATGGAGTTGGAGTTGAGGTCGTCTGAGCGTCAGGGGGCCCACGAGGCAGGGGGCGCGCCCCCCACCCTCGTGGACAGGTGGAGGCCCCCCTGATGTGGATTCTTCTTCCAGTATTTTTACTATTTTCCAAAAATAAGTTCCGTGGAGTTTCAGGTCATTCCGAGAACTTTTGTTTCTGCACATAAATAACACCATGGCAATTCTGCTAAAAACAGCTTCAGTCCGGGTTAGTTCCATTCAAATCATGCAAGTTAGAGTCCAAAACAAGGGCAAAAGTGTTTGGAAAAGTAGATACCACGGAGACGTATCAACTCCCCCAAGCTTAAACCTTTGCTTGTCCTCAAGCAATTCAGTTGATAAACTGAAAGTGATAAAGAAAACTTTTACAAACTCTATTTGCTCTTGTTGTTGTAAATATGTAAAGCCAGCATTCAAGTTTTCAGCAAAGATTATGACTAACCACATTCACAATAACTCTTAGGTCTCATATTTACTCATATCAATGGCATAGTCAACTAGCGAGCCATAATAATAAATCTCGGATGACAACACTTTCTCAAAACAATCATAATATGATATAACAGGATGGTATCTCGCTAGCCCTTTCTGAGACCGCAAAACATAAATGCAGAGCACCTTTAAAGATCAAGGACTGACTAGACATTGTAATTCATGGTATAAGAGATCCAGTCATAGTGATATCCAATATAAATTAATAGTAATGAATGCAAATGACAGCAGTGCTCTCCAGCTAGTGCTTTTTAATAAGAGGGTGATGACTCGACATAAAATTAAATAGATAGGCCCTTCGCAGAGGGAAGGAGGGATTTGTAGAGGTGCCAGAGCTCGATTTTGAAGCAGAGATAAATAATATTTTGAGCGGCATACTTTCATTGTCAACATAACAACCAAGAGATCGCGATATCTTCCATCCTACACACATTATAGGTGGTTCCCAAACAGAATGGTAAAGTTTATACTCCCCCTCCACCAACAAGCATCAATCCATGGCTTACTCAAAACAACGAGTGCCTCCAACTAGCAACAGTCCCAGGGGAGTTTTGTTTGCAATTATTTTGATTTGATTTGCATAAAGCATGGCACTGGGCATTCCGGTGACCAGCCATTTTCTTGTGAGTGAGGAGCCGAGTCCACTCCTCTTGAGAATAACCCGCCTAGCATGGAAGATACGGACAGCCCTAGTTGATACATGAGCTATTCGAGCATACAAAACAGAATTTCATTTGAAGGTTTAGAGTTTGGCACATACAAATTTACTTGGAACGGCAGGTAGATACCGCATATAGGAAGGTATAGTGGACTCATATGGCATAACTTTGGGGTTTAAGGGATTGGATGCACAAGCAGTATTCCCGCTTAGTACAAGTGAAGGCTAGCAAAAGACTGGGAAGCGACCAACTAGAGAGTGACAACAGTCATGAACATGCATTAAAAATAATAACACATTGAGTACAAGCATGAGTAGGATATAATCCACCATGAACATAAATATCATGAAGGCTATGTTGATTTTGTTTCAACTACATGTATGAACATGTGCCAAGTCAAGTCACTTAAATCATTCAAAGGAGGATACCACCCCATCATACCACATCACAACAATTTTAATAGCATGTTGGCACGCAAGGTAAACCATTATAACTCATAGCTAATCAAGCATGGCATAAGCAACTATGATCTCTAATTGTCATTGCAAACATGTTTATTCACAATAGGTTGAATCAAGAACAATGAACTAATCATATTTACAAAAATAAGAGAGGTCGAGTTCATACCAGCTTCTCCCATCTCAGCCTGTCCATCATATATCGTCATAATTGCCTTTCACTTGCACGACCGAACGATGTGAATAATAATAAGAGTGCACGTGCATTGGACTAAGCTGGAATCTGCGAGCATTCAATAAACAGGAGAAGACAAGGCAGTATGGGCTTTTGGTTAATTCAACAGTAATGCATATAAGAGCCACTTCAACAATTTAATCATGGTCTTCCCCTATCGACCCCCAAAGAAAAGAAAAGAAAATAAAACTATTTACACGGGAAAGCTCCCAACATGCAAAAGAAGAATGAGAAATCTTTTTGGGTTTTCTTTTTAATTATTACTACTACAGTAGAAAAGTAAACTAACTAAAAGCTACAATAATTTTTTTTGTTTTTCTTAAGGTTTATTAAACACACAAGAAGAAAGCGAGAAAAAGGAAAATAAACTAGCATGGATATTACAGTGAAAGAGTATGAGCACCGACATCTAGCAATGAGTGTGTGGACATGAATGTAATGTCGGTGAGAAATACGTACTCCCCCAAGCTTAGGCTTTTGGCCTAAGTTGGTTTATTTCCATGGATGGCCTGGCGGATATCCAAAGTTGTAGTTGGGGTCGTACTGAGATGCAGCAGTTATTGCATCGTGGGTTGCAGCTTGGAGGTGAGCTGCCCTCGTCCTCCTTTCGTACTCATTTGCCTCCTCTTTGGTTATAAAATGTCTTCCCTTTGCCTGAAAGTCAAAGAGAGCAGGAGCAGGGAGGACAATATTGACAGCGTGACGCCTGTCAAAGATTAGTCGGTACTGGAGAGGTGGTTCATTCCTCTCGACAAACTGATGGTGAACCATATCATTAAAGTCTAGAAAAGTAGGAGGCAATTCAATATCATCATCACGTATGGTTACACCATGAAAATCAGCTAAGCGGGTTGCATAAATTCCACCAAAGAAATCTCCATTAAATCTATTGTGATGCAACCTACGCGCAACAATGGCTCCCAAATTATAAGATTTGTCTCCTAACACAGCACTCCTAAGAATACTGAGGTCAGGGACACACATGCACTACAAAAAAAATACACTTCCGTGATGATACGTGTTTGTCACAGTAGGTCGCATTTTCTGTCATGCATGTACACCCATGACAAATTTATGACAGAATCAAGATAGTCATACCTGTGCTGTCGTAGAAGTGTTCCATGACATCACCAAAATTATCATCACGGAACTGTCGACTTCCATGACGATAAATCGTGCGTCACAGAAGTGCTTTCGTCAAGGGTGACCGACACGTGGCATCCACCATAACGGAACGCCGTTAAGCTATCGGGTCGGGTTTTGGATCCGATAACCCGTTAACAGCCACGACCAATGGGGATTTTCCACGTGTAAAATCATCATTGGCTGGAGGAAACACGTGTCGGCTGATCGTTGGGATAGATGTCATCCACTCATTGGACAGAAGGCGCCTATGATACGTCGACACGTGGGACAGCCCATCAAGTTTAAATGGGCTGGCCCAACTAAAGGCCCACAAGATTTTGCGGACCATAATGGGCCGGACCAGCTAAAGGCCCACGAGATTTTGCGGACCATAATGGGCTGGCCCTGCTAAAGGCCCACAAGATTTCGCGGGCCATAATGGGCCGGCCCAGGTAAAGACCCACAAGATTTTTGTGTGCCATAATGGACCGGCCCAGGTAAAGGCCCACAAAATTCTTGCGGATCATAATGGGCCGGCCCAGCTAAAGGCCCATGAGATTTCGCCGACACTAATGGGCCGGCCTAGCTGTAGGCCCACAAGATTTTGAGGACCCTAGTAGGCCGGCCCATTAACTGGCTGCCATGTTTTGGGCCAAATGCCGGCCCATATTTGATCCGGTCCATTAATGGCCTGCCACGCTCCGGGCCTAATAATGGCCCATATGAGATCCGGCCCGTAAAAAGCCTCCCACGTTCTGGGGCAAATCACGGCCCAGATCAGGTCTGGCCCTTTAAGAGGCTTTGGCCTCAATTATGGCCCATATCAGATTGGGCCCGTTAACTGGACGTTATGCTTTTGGGCCCACTTGCTAAAGGCCCATTTAATAATTCGGCCTAATATTAGTTTCGGCCTGTTAAGGGCCCGTTTAACATTTTGGCCCTATATTAATTTCGGCCTGTTAAAAGCCCGTCATATAGTTGGGCCTAACTACGACCCGGTTTGCATCCGGCCTGCTCGCAGCCGATATCTGATTGGGCCAAACAAGGACCGAGACAATTTTGGCCTGTTAAAAGCCTGTGATTTGATTCGCACAATCATGGGTCGGGGTCCATTTCGGGCTGCTGCCGGCCCGTGAGCTGTTCGGCACGTTTCAGGCCCAACCTACTTCTCAGCCTCCTAAAAGCCCATTGAGTTTTCTTGCGAAAAGAGGGCCGGGGGTTACTCGGCCTATTAAAGGCCCGAATCTAGTAGTGGGCCAGTTTGACGAGGCCCATGATGCGGATCATACGTCGTGATTGCATGACGACCCGATTAGGTACCGTAATTTTACGGTTTGGCCAGTTTACTGCAAAGACAGGATATATATAAAGTAAAATAACTGCAGCATCGTGAATAAGAAAAAACCTAGACTATACAATAAAGAAATTACGGCATATTACATCCACTGGGCATCAAAGTTTGCCACTATGATAATAAGGCACAAGCAGACAGCAGATTACATACACTGGGCATCAAAGATCGCCACCAGTGCAAATAAACACGCCGACAAAATAATATACAAAACCGATAGCACTTCAAGAGAATTCAAGAAAGGTTAGCCCTGCTGGCGAGCTGCAGCGCAACCACCTGAGCAAGATGATGAGACTGCTCTTGTTCAACTCTTATATCTTCCTCACTCCGAAAGATAAACAAGCAGACAGATGACAGGTTTTGCACATAAAAGTATCAGTGCTGACAATTCATCACATTTCTTACTGACGAATAAAGTGACACAGTTTAAAATTGCATTAACACAATATGGTATTGTTCAGGTCAAGACATGGCAGGAAATGACATTGTGAAGGAGTTGGCAGGTTCACGACACCACTGGATTACACATCAAGAACTCATAAGTATCAATGGTTAGTGTGCTGTCAATTTATCCCATTTCAGATTGGCAAATAAAGAGACGGTTTAAATAATAGTAGAATGATATGACATTGTTCATAGTTAAGACATTGAAGAATATGACATTGTGTTGTAGTGGGTAGGTTCACCACACCACTGGATTACGGATGAAGAACAGAAGCATACATGCAGTGCAAAAGAAGATCACTTTCTCTGTATAGTTTAATTTACATGGTATGAAGAAGGAACTTGGTTGTACAACTGAAAACTTAAATTGAGAAGGACAAACTTTTGTTTATGAACTACATAATAAACTTTAAACATGCAATTTGATGCAAACACCAAAAATAAACAGCTGTTGCAGTCATGCCTAACCAAATATACACAACAAAGTTTGAAGGCTTGAGAAGGACAAACTTACATTACTGGTGAAGACAGGCTCTATAAAGCCCTTGTCCATGCCGATGGGGGGGGCAATTCAAGAAGTTTACCACAGAATCTTCTTCATAAGCATTGCCTTTATTCTACATTTTGTTAAGAGTAAATATAGATGTGATAATATACGAAAAAATGGAGAATATTTAAGATAAGATGAAGAGTGATGCTACATAACCAAGTAGCTATAAATGTATGTGCAGCGATACAGGCAAAAGGCACAGCCAAGAGCAATGCACAGCTAAACTTCTTCAGTACCAACCTTATGGTAAGAGTAAATATAGATCTGATGTGTAGAAAATGGAGGGCAAAGGAAAATAAGCTGCAGAGTGATGGTACATGAACAACTACCTGTCAATATAAGTACACTGATAAAGGATAGCATGTACTTACAAGAACAATGCAGAGCTAAAAAATCATTGGCATTGGATATATTCTACACTAATGTAACCATTCATACAGATCAGATAATTTGGAGCGAACAATTGATAAGCAAGCTATCATGCATACTGCTGTCACATAATGAACAAGGTATGTATGCAAGTACAGTGATACAGGACAACAGGTACTAACAAGAGCAAAGCAGCGGGCAGCATATTTGTGATATCCTGTCGTTCTTTTCAAACCGGAATTCTTCTTCGAGCAGATTTCCTGCAAAAAAGATCCGTAAGGCACATGCGGAAAAGTAGAAGTTCAAATTGTCATTTGATTTCATAGACAGTACCTCATCCTGGGAACGAGACCAGTGCATAACATGGTTTTTCCATTCAATGTCTTCTAAATTTAGCAAAGGAGACTTCACCGGAAATTCGTTTATAGACTTGCCATCAAAGTGTGATTTCCTCAGGTAACACCGATACTGCTGCAATGCTTCCTTGAAAAGCACAAGCAAGCTTTGTTCGTCATGACTATCCAGATTGACCCTCGCCTAGTTACAACAATGTAATGTAAATCATTGATGTGTTCGATCAGCAGAAAACAGGAAAATAATAACCATGAATAATAGCACTTACACGTAAGTTGGACATGAAGATGTGAAAATGGTGTTTGTATTCACTATAATCTTCCCATGATGGGAATATATGCACGTAGTCCCTAACAACATTGAAAGCATTGTCTTTTAAACTGGGAATAAATGGAATGGGGTTCCAATCTGCAGGAATTGGCCGTCTCTGCAGTTGGGATAGGCCTTCGGCCGGTGGACTTGCTGTACTTTTTGCTGGAGTGGGATTTTTCTGTGGTACAGCTGGTGCTATGGCAAATGAAATCGGTATACCTTTTGCTGGAGTGCAGGTCCTGTGTGGTTGGGCTAGTGGTGTGGCCAGTGAAGTATGGGTACAGTCTGCTGGAGTCGGTCCTACGTTTAGTGTCACTCGTTGTACAACCAATATAAGTGCAGCGCTGTCTGATTTCTCCAGCACCACCACGTTTTTCAAGGACTTTGCTGGTGCTCCTTCAGGTTCAGCAATCACCTTCTTCCTTTTTGATGTCTGATGCACAAGAACAACATTTGAGTGGAAAAACATGGTATGATGACAGATGGGATATGTATTGATAATGGATGGGCATGGCATCTCAAGTTATATGATGAGTAAACTAAGCAGATGGCGGTGAAACAAAGTAGAAGAAATGCAAGACAACATATGCAAGATACGCGCAATCAATAAAACCTTGCCAAATTAGAACAGGCACCTTGATGGGTGAACAGGACAGGCCATCTGCCTTTGACTCCTCGAGGTTAGAATAGTCATTAGGATGATATTCTGAACAAGAATCAACAGGTGGGGAGCATATGAGTTTCATTGCTTCTAGAATGGCACTCAATGCCTTGGTGCTAATTTTGTAAGTCATAGCAGTGTTCCACAATATTCTTCTGATGCGCGGATTCTGATATTCACTGTAATTGCATATAATATCTGAGAACCATGAAAACATAAATAGTTGTGAGATTATCTTTGTAATTCAGATGATATTCTAATATAGGGGCGCCCCTGTAAACACTTGTGTGCTATCACTGGATTCTGATGAGAGAGCTCATGTGTGCTGTAATATGGTGCGTGCATTTATATAATCTGGCACAAGTACACACAAAAATAGGCTCCAGAAGTAAGGATAGCTGGCAGATGATAGGTTCATAATATACTATATAGAGAGTTTATTGCCAAACCATGATAACAAGAGCACACAACAACTAGGCAGATCATAGTGTACATAACAGGGGTACACCATAACCACGATATATAAATCGGGAAAGTGGAACTGGCTTGAAAATACGGTGTTGTATTGCCGCTAGTAATTGAAAGCCTATCGATCACGTACAGGCCAGCTCTATCAGCTGTTGACTGCAGATGTCCCTGCGCCCCTTCCTGACAAGGAACATACTGTACGTACTAAATACAGTATAAACAAAGAGGAACATGTTAAAGAACAGAAGAGAAAGCATATTCTTGAGGTTCTGCTTCATTGCATACAATGTTGGTTGACCACTCATGATGAATCATAGCGCCCAAAGAAATGCAATTCCATGCTGTCTCTCTATATGTGGCAATTTCGAACAAGAGTCATTAGGATCATATTCTGAACAAGAATCAACAGGTGGGAAGCGTATGAGTTTCATTGCATCCAGAATGGCACTCAACGCCTTGGTGCCAATTTTGTAAGTCATTGCAGTGTTTAGCTTCAAGAGTGGACTGCTGCTAGTGCGACACAAAGCAGCAACACATATCATAGTGTAGATATAACGGGGAAAACCGTAAGCATCAGAGTAAAATCAGCAAAGTGGAACTTGCTGGAATATATGTGCTAGTATTGCCGGTACGGCTAGAAAGGCTTCGGATACCAGCTCTCTTCAAGTGAAGGTGCGGTACTGTTAATATCAGTGTTACTCTCAAAGGCGACACAGCTCCCCGCATTTCCTTGCTATTCTTATAGGATTCAAGTAGGCAGGTGACTACAAATCCTATTCCTATGTTTACAAGATCCTACGAACCAAAGAGGCTCAAAGTGTCCATCACAACCGACCGTATAGACCTCTACACTGCAAAAGTCCCTGCTCATCTTCAGTACAAGGAACATACTGTACCACTATCATGCTCCCTCCATTCCAAAATATAAGTCGTGGTAGAGATTTCCACTAAGGATCACATACAGATGTATCCAGATACATTTTAGGGTGTAGATTCACTCATTTTGCTCCATATGTAGTCCATGGTGGAATCTATACAAAGACTTGTATTTAGGAACGAAGAGAGTACATATTAAAGAAGAACGGAAGAGGAACATGGTAAAGAAGAGCAAGTAGATTTTGGATAATAAAATGTTGGTTGCGCAGTGCCCACACATGATGAACTAGAGCGCATTAAGAATGCAACTCCCAGCTGTCTCTCGACCATTTCAGGCGGTTGGATGAAGATCCTACGTCTCCTAACCCATCTTCTTCCTCGTCTCTGATTCTTCCCATACAGAACACCGCACGGGCTGCCGGCCGGACCACCGGCCCCCGCCGCCTGTGTTCCTCCGCCACCCCCACCCCCACCCCCGCCCAACCACCACCCGCGTCGAGTTTTCTTTGTTCGGCGGGGCCCCACAACCACCCGAGCCCCTTCGTTCGCACCGGCGAACTCCGGCGAGCTCTGAAAAATCGACTGACCCAATTTTGAAATTTAGTCTACTATGATTTAACTAGTGTGGAATATAAAAGGGGAAAACCATAAGCATTGGGAGTATAGTGTTGAGCGTGCCATGGCGGATCTGAAGGTGCAAACCAGACAAAGGCAACTTCGTAACCAAGACAAGAAATCAGAGTAAAGCAGTGGCGATCTATTTTCTTGCTGCGATAAATAAGTTGAGCAGATACGAAAGAGTACCGCCTCTGGTGCGGCCCCGTGTACGCATCTGCTGAGAATTTGACGGTGCTGTGGTAGAGATGGCTGTCGGCGGCGTGGAAGCAGATCTAGGAGGGTAGACGGTGGCGGCGGGGCGCGGTGGACGAGACAGTCGTAGGAGCGGCTCCGGCAAGGTGGACGACGGCGGGGATGAAGCAAGAGGACGGGATGCAAGGATCCCGGTCCGAAGCCGTGGATGAGAGAGGTCGATCTCTTGTAATGGACGGTGGCGTCGGGGTATCAGCTCCGGCATGGTGGAGGAGGACGACGGTGGATGGGGTGGCGGACGGTGGCGGATGGAGGAGGGTGGGGTGGAGAGGGTGTTTTGGCGCCCACGGAGTACGAATGGGGAAAAGGGAGGTAGAGAGGAAGGGGGGAACCATGTATTCAGGGCGCGCTTGTCTCAAATGCGAGGAAATTTACAAACTTAGCCCCCGTTTCAAATTTCTACTATATCACAGCAACATTAGTCGGTTGGGGATAGGACGGTAATCTCGCATACACCGAATATTTGCCGACGAGAGTTTGTTTTTGGCGCCCACCGTGTATGAATATGAATCGGGGAGGGAGTCGATTTCGGCCGAGGACACACTGTGTTTTGGCGCCCACCGTGTATGAATCCGGGTGAGAGGCGGTTACGTCACGTTTGGGTGAAATTACAAACCTACCCCTATCGAAATCTATAGAAATTCAGCAGATAGGCTTTGCGTGGCAGGGATAGGCAGTAGTGATTTCCATCTCGCGGATTTTGGTTTCGGGCGGTTACTATGACTTTCCCCGCTTCGTTGAAATTTTGCAGAGTGCACGTTTACCGTGCCAACTCAATTCGAATCCCGTTTGTATTCTATTTTTTTTGGGCGGGATCCATTTTCAATTGGAATTACATTCTATATACATCATTTTTTTATATATACTTTCAAAAGCACAACACCATTTATACATAAATATGGTTTACAAATGGCATGATCTCAAATTCATAAGGTTGTATCCATCAATTTGGATTTTCAAATATTTGAAACCACTTTATGTTGAAATCCAATGTATGCATTCCTCGCTAACTGTCTCCAATTAATGTGTGTTTCATGCGGGTTTTTACTTCTCAAACATGTATAATGTGTTTCACACACGCAACATATAGTGTAATCCCGTTTAGACATTAATTGCAGATAAACCATGCATTGTTTGTAATTGAAGAATCTATGGATCACCAATATTGATAAACTATATAACATTACACGAGTGCCCAAATTCAAATGAATATGCATGTTTGATACACCAATTTGCGTTATGATATTATCGATGTCGTGATCTCCAGCTTAAATATTTGAATCCCCTTTAATCCAGATATTCGTCTCATATAGCTATCACTCATGCTTATATAGGACTATCTCTCTGGACCTATACGCGTTCATCGTCTCTCAGGTATCTCTCGTGCTACCTGTATGTCGACAATGATCTTTTATCTTTGTAACACACTGACGGTACTCTCTCCCTCGACCTTTATCACTCTATCTCTCTCTAAGTATATCTCGCTCCCTGCTATGTGTCTCTGACTATGATTCTCCATGTGGAATCTCTTTCTCTCACACAAACACAAAACTTTGTCTCCCGGGGTCTCATTTCTCTCTACTATTCCCATGTGTGCCACTCGCACACCCCTCATACAAAGATGTCTTTCGATCCTTAGATATGAGAACCTACGACTCTTCCTCTTCAATGTCTCTTTCTCACACACAAACACAAACTCTGTCTCCCAGGGTCTCATATTTCTCCATTGTTCTCTTGTATGTCGCTCACACACACCCTCTCTCCCTAGAGATATCTTGTGTTCCCTCATATGTCTCTCTAGCTATCACTCTCGTTGTGAAATATCTTTCTCTCTCCCAGACACAAAACTCCGTCTCTCTGGATCTCATTTCTCTCTGATATTTGTTTGTATGTGACTCACATGCACCCTCTCTCTATCTCTCTCACACCCACACACATAACCCAGCCTTCTGATCCACTCGACTCCTATCTCTAACGCACACTAGCTAGCATCTTTATCTTTCTATTTATCTGTTTCTCCATCAACCTTCTTTCTCGCCCTCACTCTTGATTCCTATCACGCACACTTCATATGTTTCTCTCTACATGCAGTCAAGTGCCCTCTCACACACATATATAAATTCACCCTTTGAACCACCCGATGGTCATCTCCAACACCCAAACTAGCGGATGTCCCTCTAGCTAGCATCTCCATCTCTGTATCTATCTGTAGTTTCTCCGTCAACATTTCTTTCTCTCACGGAGTCTTGCTTCCTATCACCCACACTATATATGTCTCTCCATACATATGCATTTATAGGTTGGTCTCTTTTGCACAATCGTTGCGCCTCACTCCCTCTGCTCGCCATAGATGCATGCTCCAGCCCACGCCACTATCTCTTAAAGACAAAAACACATGCTCAATTGTCGGGCCTTCTTCCCTGCATTCTCACATGCATGCATATTGTCATACCGATCCGTCTCTCCCATGCCGTTGAGCTTATGACTTATGTCTTCTTTCTTTTATCTCGATCATGCGCGCGCGCACACACACAGATCCCACGTATACATGTATACCTCTCACACATGCACATTCAAGGTCACTATGTCTCCATACGTAGTTAATTACCCTCAATCCTAACGCCACATCGAATCGTTCTCCTCTTTTGTGCACATAACTTCCGCCTGGATGGGTAAAACACACACTCACACTTAACAATCTCCTTCTAGCTACCCCCCCCCCCCGCCTCTCACTCTTCCCCCATATCCCCGAAACCAATAAGACCATCCCTTTGTTTAATTCCTGCCTACATGCACCATCGATATATAGTAGTCTTCGTCGGTGTCTCTCGAACAAACACGTTCTCTCGATGTTGACACCTCTCATGCGCACACACCTTCTCTTCCCTCTCTACGGGCATTTTCTCTCTCGCACCCCATCGTTGGTGGCCTCTGCCATACACATCACCTCTCTATGATGAAGCCATGCACACTTAAATTACATCCGCCACAGAGGACCCCGCGACACACACAGACACACACGCGCACACACACGCACGCACCCTCCCCCCCACACACACTAAGACTCCATCTCTCTCTCACACACACACACACACAAACACACACACACACACGCACACACGCACACCCCCCCCACACACACTAAGACTCCATGTCTCTCTCTCCCTCTCTCTCACACACACACAAACTAAGACTCCATCTCTCTCTCTCTCTCCCTCTCTCTCTCTCTCACACACACACACCACACACACACTAAGACTCCATCTCACACACACATGCTCTAGGCGGAGCATTTGTTCCTACCACCCTTCATCCAACCTTACTCGTATGATAAATAATCACCTTTATTTACTTGCATAACATGGACAAATTCCACTTTACTTTAGTAGCCAGCAAACTTATCATCTGCACCCTTATAAAACACGAGTTGGCGGTGATGGTGTGCCTGCCATCTTGTAATACAGACCGTATGATCTATATCTGAGGATAGAAAGCAAACTATGATAATTTTACAAAAGATACCTGCACCTCTCTCCACATCATTATCTCCCGCAACCTGATTGCTCAGCAATTAAAAAAGGAATAAGTCTCTGGAACAATCTAGCATGCATGGTGGCCGCTGCCGCCTGCCGGCGCCGTCCATCCCCATGCCTCCGCCCATTCCGACCACCAGTCACCATAACGCTCCACTCCTCCTCGCCTTATCTCTCATCTTTCATTTTTTGATGACATTCTCGAGATACCAGTTTTCCGATAAAATTCTCGAGATATCATTAGTTTTTACACATGGGGTTACTCCTGCATGGGTCAATCACAACAGGTGTTCTGGAAAAAAATGCATATTGATGTTCCGTGCAATGCACGAGAATCTTGCTTGTAATTATATAACGCAAATCACGAGCAGGAAGTGACATTTTTTTGACACAACCACGTTCACATGGCCACGTAAATCACTAGCTAAAGTAAATACCATTATACTTATATCCTGATGCAAAAGGTTGAGTACATGTCCGAAGAGTAGAGTCGCACACACGCACTCTGTCTCTCAGAATCTCTCTCACACACACCAGTTACGTGACGCCCAGTTAAGCAGACATGTATGTTACAATTTGTGCACCCGCGGGTACACGTGATGCTGCACATTTATTTAAGCCGGAAGGAGAACCCAAATGGTAGCTGCATTCATTCCCCTCCCGCTGCCTCTTCTCTGGTCGCCGTCGCCCGGTAGCCATGGGTCGGCCGAAGGTAACAACATACGCCATACTCCCGCCGGAGCGGCGCTTTAATATGGAAATTTTAGTGGTCATGCATGCATCTTTTTGTGCTAGCACTCCTATATAAGGGTTGACCGGTCGCTTCCCGCGGACGTGCGCGGGCGGTGGAAGAGGAAGGAGAAGGGAAGCGGGCTGTGGAGTAATGTTTTTTACCACAATTTCTTAGGAAACTGAGTGCAATAATTGAGTAGTTTTGCAAACTACCAGTACTACACCTGAAACGGTTCAAAACCTATACTCCCTTGCCAGCGCGCGCTTCCCGCGTGAAACGGCCAGCGTCGCCCTGGAGCATCAGTGCCGCATTAATGCCCGGCCAGAGCGGAGGCGACCTCTCACTGGCACCGGCTTTGATGTGGCGCGACGGCTGAGAGAGTGCCGCTTCCCGGTGCACGCGACTGCTCCGCGTCGAGACTGGCCATAGGCCCTGTTTGGATCCATGAGTTAGAGTTAGTTTGAGCTAGTTGGGGCTCAAATAGCCCTAAAGTATCCATGAGGGTTTAAATTGGAGCAAGTTGCACCGAATCCACCAAAAAAAACTATCCCACCCAAGAGGTGCTAACTGGAGATAGTTCTCATTGGGACCACTGAAAAATCACTTTTCTCTCTCCATGAAGTGCATTTATTGTCAATCTAACCCTGTCACCCAAACACCTCTTTGGCTACAGTTAGTTCAGGGTTAGTCATGAGTTAGTCTAACCTCTAGCTAAGTTAGAGTATCAAACAGGAGCGGTATAGGACATGCAAGTTGCTCAAAGCATACAGGCAAATTCGTACGTGAAAGGATTTTTTTCTTTTTGAAAACGGAACGTGAAAGGAATTTTTTTTAGAATGCTCTTGGCATGTCGCTAACATGTGATAGTTAACCGACCTCAATAGACGGCAGAAACACCAGCCCGCCGCACTTTGATAGAGATGAGGAGGGAGAAGCGATACAGGCTGCTGGATTACTAGAGATAGGTGTCGCACGGAAGCCAAGAAATATGGTGATAGCGTGGGTTAGCCATGTACTAGTATGATGTAACTACACTGGGCTGCCGTGTTTCGTACTCTTCCAGTCCACTGTGGAGATGATTGGTTAATTTTATATCGCTGAATAATATTAAATATTATGAGTGCAGACGCTCCACCACAAGGTTCCTTGCTCCTTCTCGATCGTCCGGAATCTATGTTCTTCCACTTTATTTGTTTTACGTGAGCTTTGTTCATCCTTTTGCCAACACGCGAGACATCTAGCATCAAGGTGCACGTGTTATGCAAGGATCGTTCCATCTATATGAAGAACACGTGGGGCTGGAACTACGAGACGGACATGTACCCAGGAGTGACGTACGAACCTGAGTAATGTAGCGCAGTAAGTGAAGTAGAAAGGCACAAATGGTATGAACATGCGTGGCATATAGGGTGTGTTTGGTTGCGTTCTCGTCTCAGCATAGTTGTTCCCTCTTCATGCATGCTCAACTCAACACCCCTCTTCATGCATGCTCTCTTCATGCATGCTTCTAGTGTATTTGTGCTAAACTAGTGTGGACTCATGCACCCTCCATACACTCTACCAAACACCCAAAAGTAGGTCGAGATGGGAACTCTTGGGCGGCATTTGTCTCTTACTACGTACTACCACTAAATGTTGTACGTGCAATGCACGGTGATGTTATGGAGTACGTGTCTAAGTACTCTACTACTACTATATTAGTTGGAGGCACATATTAACTTTTATATTTGTTTACGTGTATGCCCCGAGACCTTCCAACTAGACGTGTCTTTCTCTTCAGGTCGCACTTTGTATCGTTCATACCACTAAGTACTACTACGTGTGGTCTCCAACCCAGAAGTGGAAGAAGTGGAGACGCTCTACCACGCTGTTTTTTTACGCTGGGCTCTACCACGCTGTTCATGTCCCACTCCTTTCGCTGACGTGTGGGACATCCAACACGTGCCGTGTTTGGCACCCTTCGTTGTAAGAGTTGAAACGCTAGCATTCATCAGAAATAAAAAATAATTATAAATCGGCAGTGATACTATATTTTTTGCGAACCAATCAGCAGTGATACTATACCACGCGGTTTCCTTGCTCCTCGATATCAGAAAGAATACTTCCGTTCGCCAACATGTGGGACGTTGACCATCCTGGTCCACTTGCCATGCACGCAGAACTCCAAGGGAGAGTCACCCAGGTCGTCGCGCCGCAGTAACAATGACTAGTGAGCCGTCAAATCACAGGCCCACTTCCCACTTTGAAGTTGCTCGGACAAAGGAACCATCATGACTTCGTTGAATTCCGCTTCTTGAAGAAAACTACTGTACCAGCAGTACTGCTAGCTACAGTAGTTACTCCAACAGAGGCCTCCTTTCGTTTATAGGATAGGAATATGAAAATCATAGGAAGTGAGATGACATGCATCTCAATTCCTATAGAGAAAGAGATGCCATTTGATGCTTAGGATAGGAATTTTTCCATTTAGTCTCGGCTAATGTACTGGTAATTTGGTCTAAAAACTACAGTAGTAACTAGTAGTATTGGTACATGCTCGTACTCAGACACAGACACACACACTAACTACTAGTACTACTACTTCTCACATGCTGGCCAGACGCCGTCGTTCTCCTTCCCGGCTTTGTCGGCGACACCCCACCGTGCTTGGATCTCCGCCGACCTCTCCGCAGCAGCGCGTGCGTCCTTTTCTTTCTTGCGGCGGCGGGCCTCTCTTTTCTTGGGTGCTTTCTGACTTTTCCGCTCCCTCTGTGCGGCTTTGGCCGCCTCTTGCTCTACCGCCCATTCGGCATTGGCATCTTCAAATTCCTCCCACATAGTTGTGAGGTCGCGAGCGGCGATGAACTCGGCACGGCGGGATGCCGTCGCTTCCCTACCATTTTGTGCGCGGTCGTGGGCGGCGAGGAACTCGGCGCGGCGGGATGCCATCGCTGCCTTATCGGTTAGTGTGCGCGCGGTGGCATGAACGACGCTTGGTGAGAGCTCTGGGGTGGAGTGGCCGGACAACCGTATAGTGCATTGGTTTGTCAAGAGCTCAAGGACAGAAGACGAAGCAAATTTGGATTCCCCTTCAATCCTGGTCATTTATTACCGAGTAAAATGCATTGGCGGTCATTGAACTTGTCTTGATAGCTCACTTTGATCATTGTATATGAGATATGGTGATTATACAATCACTGGCTCAGCGTATAGCTCCGTATTTGTCTGGTTGACCAGTCAAACAGTCCGCATGTGCCTCATCAGCTCGTGTTCTTTATCTATCTATGCGGGCCTACCTGTCAATGGAGAAAGAAATACTGTAAAAACCAAAATTATGCGTATGTGGGGAATCAAACCACGGACTCGTCACTGCAACGCACCCTCGTCGGCCAAATGAAAATGAAATACTTCGCGTCAGACACTCATGCTCACGCTGTCAAAGCATGCTAATGCATGCACATCGCCCTCTAAATCAAAGTCCTGCTCATGGCGCAACACAAACGGCGAGCCCATCACCTGCGCGCCCCGGCGGTGCCTGACATTACTGTTTAGACGTTTGATGGAGGCCTATGCGAACGCCGAGCATGTATTCACCTGGCGCAACACCAACGGTCATACTCGGACCGCCTTGCTCATGTATATCGTCCATCACAACGACAATCTATAAAACAGCCTAAGCTAGAGAGGGTACTATGGTAGTATGGTACGGAGTATGTACTACCGTGAGCGACCGATCTTAGTGCCACTTCACACTGAAACCCCTTCCATCGCTAGTGCGCGCTTCCCGCCTGAAACGGTCACCGTCTCTCCAGAATGTCAATGCCGCATTCACCGGACTTAACTGCAGGTGCAATTCGTGTGTCACTGACATGCGGGCCAGATGCCCGTTGGGCCCACATGTAAGTAACCCAAATGCATCCGCAGTTAAGTCACTGAAGTAGTGTCCGCATTCACGCCCGACGAACCTACTCCGGCGCCAGTTGTCCATCCGTCTGCCGCGGCTCATTGCCATTCGCCCGCTATATTAACTTGAGCCCCAGCTCCCAGCCATAGCCAAAGACCGACACTTATTCTCCACCGTTCCCTTCCTTCTGCCGGCACCACTTCAACCATGGCCTCCTGGCGCTCCGAAGCTCTCTTGGATGTACTGTCGCAGGAGCAGACAAGGGACATCAGCGGCTCCGCTCCGGGCGCGCTCCAAAGCTCTCTTCGACGTACTGTCGCAGGAGAAAACGAAGGAGATCGCCGGCACCCCCCCGGCCGCCCTCCGCCGCCACGAAGAGTAGTACACGGTAGGTCGCCACCGCTTTGGAGGAGGAGGTTATCGAGGCGGATGAGGAGGAGGCAAATGCAATGGCCGGCTTTCTCGGGTTCATGGCCGGACATGGTGGTCGGGCGCCGGTGATCGTTTAGATTAGGTTTACAGTAGGTTTTAGTACGGTTTGTGCGAAATATGTAATGAATTTCGTCCAGTTTGTAGGAAAAGTTTTCGAAATGTAATGAATTTCATCCGGTTAATTTGAAATTTGCTTTGTTTGCACGAATTTCGTCCGGTTAGTTCATATAGTTGTCGAAAGGTATGCGGGCAGCATCGGATGGCATCCATCACTGTCCTCGGACAGATGCCGGTGTAAATTTGTGGGCCAGCGCTGGAGATGCCCTAACTATCATGCTATAATCGCTAACAATCCTCCATTATTTGGCAGGGAACAGTTATCCCTCGATCAAAATCAGATCCGCGGTGTTTCGTACTCCTCCCGCGTAAGAGTGTAAACTCTTGCTTACATAAAAATGGAGCAAGTGGACGGCACTGTAGCACGTCATATCACTCGAACTAGCCCGCCTAACGAGTGGGAAAGCACCGCCCTCGTCATTTTGTTCTGGATTTCTATCGATCGATCGCGCGAAAATGTTACGCTTCGCATGTTCTAAAGGAAAAGGCGGCATACTTACGACTCGTACGCGTCGCAACCCCGACAATCCGGCTCGCACGCCGCTCACCAGAGGGGACACGCGTTGTCTTGCAATTTCACTAACATGTGGGACCGTAATTGAATAAACCGTCGATAGCCGAAATCTAATCGCTCGGCGGGCGTCGGCTGAGAAGAGAGAAACGGGGGAGGGAGAAGAGATCGCCCGCCCGCCACGCACGGACTCCAAGAAATATATGGTGATAATGTGAGGTGGGCCATGCTGGAGTCCGGACCGCTTTCGGAGCCCGCTCTCACCGCCCTGGCCCCTCAAGACGCCAGCTGCCCGCCGCATGCATGCATAGTAAGTAGTACTCCTTACGTGGAGGAGAGAGAGGCATTGAAAAATTCAAGGAGTGGGCTCTGCAAGAGCCCGTCTCTACACGTGCTCCTAGGTATAAAAAAATAATTCTAAAAAAAGGCATAAAAACAATTGTGTCTTAAAAAAAGAAAGGTGAAAAACATTTGAGAGGAAATAGATAGAGAGAAAGTGAGAAAAAGCTGTAACCTGGGCATTACATGAGGAAGGAGGGAGTGGTGCACATGCCAAGTTCACTGGGCTGCCGTGTTTCACACTCCTCCGTCGTAACAGTGGAGACAATAGCTTTCATCAAAAATAAACAATGAATACTCGTTGCTCGTCCTCTATATCGGAAAGAATACTTTCATTCGCCGACATGTGGGACGTCGACCATCCTGGTCCACCTGCCATGCACAAAATTATCCTGGTCTACCCCGGTCGTATCGTAGGCCCAACCTTTCCCACTGTAATTTGTTCAGACGAAGGAACCATCATGACTTCGTTGAATTCCGCTTCTTCAAGAAAACTTATTCTACCCGTAATACTGCTATCACACGCGAAGACTAGACGGCACTGTACCACGTCATATCACTGAAACCCACTAGGCCAAACTAGCCCGCCTAGGTCATCTATTTTGGAACGGAGGGAGTACGTCTCTGCACTGCTATGATTTTGTGTTGCACGTTCTCTGTACTTTTGCTATGATTTTCCTACCCTATGAACCAAATGAGGCCTGAATGTATGTCGACTATTGTCTGATCGATCGCTAAGCCTACAATTTTAGGAGCTAGGGCTATTGGTCGATCGACGAGGGATAAGTATAAGCGTACCACGAGCTCATCAGCCCCAACGTTTCTCTTCGGTGAGTGTTTTGCAAGTACTATAGCTCGCACAGTTGCTATCCTACTAACACCAAGAATCATCAAACAAGCCCTGCTGATATGATAAACAGTTCAAACTTACATCTAAGCATGCCATATATTACATCAAAAGCTGGTGAGGATACATCTGTTTCCATAACTCGGAGAGGGTTTGCATGATTCATCGCATGATTCACTATCAAACAAAAGTAGCAAGATCCGCCCACACAAGACAGTGCACTAGCCCTAAGATGGTTTGATAACATGCATCGTTCTGGTAATTAAACACAAGGCAATGCAAACTACCCTGAAGGATTAGCGCGACCAACTATTTCTTGTCATCGATCTCTCGGGCAATGACCACAGCACGGACAGCGGCATGGGAATCGATTTCTGGGGCGATGTCCACAGGACTGACCGCGACATCGGAATTGATCTCTGGGGCGATGTCCACAGGATGGACAGCGGCATCGGAATCGATCTCCGGGGCGATGCCAACAGGACGGGCCACGACATCGGAATCATCAAGGACGTCCACCGGCACCTGCACAACCCTAACATATTAGCAAGCACATTGCAAATAATCAAAAACCACAACTATGGTAATAAGCCATTATTTTTTACCTTGTGCAGCTCACCGGGGGATCTCATCCCTTTGGGGCCATCTCCTCATCCTCGATGGGGGCCATCACCTTGCCAGGGGAATACTGCTTCTCAACGGCGACTATCTCCTCAAACTCGGTCTTGAGCCTCTCATAGGTGGCAATCAGAGTTCCTGGGGTAGGCACGGTGGGGCCCTTGCTGTTCTTCCAACTTTGTTTGAGGAGTTCGTCCGCCAACGTCCTCAACTCTTTAGCCAGTGCTTGTTTCTTGGAGTTCTTCGTCTCCATGGGTTGGCCCGCCAACATGGTCAATTCGTTGGTCGGTGCTCACTTCCTGGAGATCGCTGTCTCCAGTGGGTTGTCCGCCGGCAACTCTTTGCCTAGTGCTCCAGGATCCATCAAAGAACTGACAAACAAAAAGCAATCGAAAGGAAACCACAATCGCAATGAAAACGGGAAAAGAATAGGATGTGAGAATCGGTCGGTGCTTCACAAAAAGAAGATTCTTGGAATGAAAATATAGCAGCATAACTGATTCGCCCACCTTTCCTTCGTCGGTACAGAAGAAAAATGGCAGAAGTGAGTAGCCTGGAGTGAGGTTTTCTTCAAGAAAGGGAAGAAAGGGCTTGAACAAGCGTTCCAGTGAAATGATGGTTGCTTCGTCCAGTCCAACTTGGAGGCCACCTTACCACTTCTGGTAAAGGTGTGGGTTTTGTGATATGACGGGTCATGACGGCCACACCGGGGTGACAGGTGAGTCTCGACTGTAGCACCTCGCTGTGATTTGCTAGATGGCACGTGGGCCCGGATGCTTTGAAATGTCCCGCATGTAGATAGAGCGGCTAGTCATATAGGAGTGCTCAATATTGTGCACCGCGACCAAGGCGGAGAGGAAAACGAGAGAACTACGTAATTAATGCATGAGTTTAATTAGAGTAGTTTTGTAAAGTACGAGATACATTCCTCCAATCGCAAAATTCCTTGGTTCATGAGATTTGAGATTTGAGCCCTATAAACCGGAAGGGAGGGAGTACTGCACACGGTGTAGTTTAGTCACTTGTTGAAATCTCTAGAAAGGCAAATACTCCTTTCCGGTTTACAGGGCTATACTACTCCCTCCGTCTAGGTGTGTAAGTCATCTTACGAAAACCAAATAGTCCCAAAACACTTAGGCGCGGTGCATTAACTTCTACCTTGTTTCTTGTTTCTTGACATAACAACCAATAAGAGATGAGAGGTGTGCATGCTTTTAATGACTTGCAATGGCTAGTTCATTGCATGCAATGCTATTAATTAGCAAATAAACATTGGTGACCCCAGGAGGAAACGGTGCTAAGCGCGTGGACCTATGCAGAATGAGTATCAACCAATGGATAATGGAGTTTAATTGTTAAACAATAGCAATTTTGTCTCATGCAAGAGCCTGGCTAGTACTCCAAGGAACCGCACCACGCGAGCGTTCGCAACTGCCACGTTCGGGTTGCGCTTGGCTCTTCGCCTCTTCGAGAAGACGAACAATGATGTTACTCCTACTTCTACAGTATCGAATCCACTGCTGCATGTCCGTCCACCTCTTGCGGGAGGGATAGCGTGTAGCGAAAGCTTCTACTTACTGCTCCTGCCTTTGCGTCTATGACAGGTGGGCCCAACAGGTGGTTGGCCCTCCTGTCATGCAGCCAAAGGCAGGTGCAGTTAAGGCACCGGAGCTCAGTCCGCGAGGGAGAGGGTGTTGTAGTAATCAAACTTCTCGGTCTTGTATGAGTTGACGCGACACATCAAAGCACTGCACTCGATATAAGTCTTTTACACATTTAAAAAGGGCTACTTCGTATGTAGGAGTAGACATATTCTGCTTCGTATGTAGTCACTTGTTGCAATCTCTAAAAAGACTTATATTTGGAAACGGAGGGAGTACAACGCATGCATGCATGCCGTGACTTTCCTTTTGATACTTGCATGTGTTGATTTGATGCACCTTGCCAAATTTTGACTATAAATTTAACTAACCAAATTATCATGCATGTCACAAAAAATACGGCGCTGTTTGGATTGTGACTATGTTTGTCTTATGTTGCCACATTATTTTTCCCACACTTGCCACACTTGCCTAACCTGAGTTGCTCAAATTGTTAGACAGACTTTGGCTTGCCTAAGGGAATCTTGCCACAATTTTTGTGTCTATGACATGTGGGGTTCACTGCTAATAAAAAAATTCTTGTCTTAGGTGTGGCTTATAAAAAGGACTTATATTTAGGAACGGAGGGAGTAGAAAATATAAATAATAATGCATGTTGGGGCAACCCACGTTTCCGCTAATTTTAGCCGTGGGCTTGTTCACAATTTTTATGAGGGGTTGGTTGTTCATTTAATGGAGGGACTTGTAGTACCAGACTTGAACGATACAAAGTGCGACCTGGCACACCGTAACACCACTCGGAACAAGCGGGTAGCTATCTCAAAAAACAATCAACAACTAAAAAAAACCGCGACCTGGCATGTAGTAGTACACAACTTTAAACGATTGTTTTGATGGAGTGAAAAAGGAAAACTACCCCACTACGTATATATAGGTCGGAGCCTCCGCGCTTGCTTGCTAGGGTTGCTCTATTCACACACTCTCATCCTCTCCAGATCTAAACAAGATAGGGGTAGTAACACTGTCTTTCTCCCTTCAAAAAACACTGGCTTTCTATCCTCACCGCTAGTTACAGATCCGGACGTATCCCCCTCCGCCGGTGAAGGGGAGGAGGGGCAGCATTTAGGCCGTCGTCGACGGCGAGGGAGGAGACCCACTACCGGCCGCACCGTTATCTCTGGCCGAGCGCCGGCGCGGGAGGTCCTCCGATCCCTTCGTCGTTGCCTGTGGGCGGATCCGGCCTCCTGCCGCCCACCTATCCACATCCCGACGACCTTCAGGTATAGCTTCGTTCGAAACTGCCTTAGCTCTACTTCCCCAGCTCACTACGTCACTGCATGTGCATCATTTTCTACCTCTCAGCCCCTCTCGATCGGATGGTCCAACGTCACATTTTTTTCTTCTATTGTTAGAGGTAAAGCTACTTCATGGAGTCAAATCTTGTACTCCCTCCGTCCGAAAATACTTGTCATTGAAATGGATGTATCTAGATGTATTTTAGTTCTAGACACATCCATTTTGATGACAAGTAATTCCGGACGGAGGGAGTACTTGGTTCAAACAAGAAATAAAGTGGGGGTGGGGGAATTTAGTATGTACACATCGGACTTGGTACAAACAGGAAGGAAAGGGAGTGAAAGTAGTACAGACTGGTCATCCAACCGGTCTCTTGGTCGAAAAGGGAAATATAGGGGTAATGTTGTACACAGTGGTATGACCAGGACTAGATTTGCTATCCACACATAGGATTAGGTGGCTAGAGTGAACAAAAATGGGACCAACCCAGATATGTTTCTTGGATGTTTGTTTCTCGGGGCAACAAACTATGAATCACCACTTTATGCCCCTGTTTACGTACATGGTGCTGGACTGCTGGACTGCTGGTGCACCCTCCGTTCAGAAGTGACTTTTGTGTTGTTTAACTGGAATGTCAGAATGGAACGGTTGGTTCATTTTGGTGGAACTGCACAAAGGGAGATCTGTGTTCCAATCCTCATCATCCATATTGGCGCCATAACCTTCCTTTAGGTAAGAATGATATTTAATGCATGTGTTCATCTCTATTTTCCGACTGCCATGAGAAAATAATGCTGTTTTTTACTAGTACACTTGTACTCCCTCACTGACAAAACCAATTCTGAATTAGAAGGCCAATCATGTACTTGGTTTCACCAACTGGTGAGGAGAAAGAGAAACAGAGCATGAAGAGGAAGAAGAAGAAGAATAAACAGTGCCAAGGCGATCTTGCTGAAGCCAGAGGCCTCAGTCGAGGCCATTCAAGGGCTCCGGCAACGACTACCTTACATGTGAGACGATCCTCCAGGGAGCCCTTCCACTTCTGCTGTCTCACTTAATTAATTAGGAGTACTTGAGTACCACTAATTTATTACTGCCTAATTTTCCTGTTGGAGTTAAACAAATCTTTAGTAGGACCCTATGCTGAATCATGTACGTGTGTATGTTTGTCTATGGAGGTGAATAATGTGGTGGAGCAGGGAGGGAATATTATTAGTGTCATGACATAATAGTGCTATTGTTTTGCATGTCAATTTATTGCCATTTGTTCAATGAGGCAATGTTTTGCGTATTGTCCATCATGAATTTGATGCTACTGTTTGAGTAATATGCTAATGTCTTCCTATCCTTTCTCACTAAGCTAATGAAGGTTTCACCTTGTTCCTACTTGTGCAAACAGGGATCATGTTGTGCCAATCATACATTTTAGTGGAACTACACAAGACAATACAATGAACTGTATCCCAGCCAGTGCTTTAACTCTGCTAGAAGTTCTTGATAATCTTTCGATATAATCTCAGCACTGGTAAACAAGAGTGATTTCAACCATACATTTGAAGTGCACAAAAATATATACTATTGTGTGAGTACAATGAGTGCTTTATCATCTCTTATGGGACTACATGAATAAGCTTTTTTTCTCAGGTTGGTATGGGCCTAAGGCCTTCATCCATATTAGTTTGCTGTTATCTCTATTTGTATCGTGCTACTGTCATGAGAAACTCCTTTATCTTTGCACGTTAAAGTTTTGCAACCTATGATAAATGGCAATGCTTTGAGTGTTAAGTTGAGCTAATTGGCGCTGATTAAATAAACTAATACCTCTCTTTAAGCAAGACTACTATGTTGCTAACTTTACCCATTAAGATAATGAGGGTGCTTCTATTTGTTAGTGTATGTTTCATCAACTAGTCCCACTATTACAGTAATCTCACTCTCTCAATATATGTGCCAACAGGGATGCTTGATTTTGGTGGAACTGCACAAAAACTTTGGGTGCTTCATTGCCTCGACAGCTTCCGTCCTCTCCTGTCAGTCGCTAATCTCCGCTTGCTTTCTTCCTTTGCTGTCAGTCGCTTGGCTTATCTCGGCTTCCAGTCAAAGGAAATAGTAATTGATATGCTACCTCACACAGGTTGGTACTGGTCTTTATCCTGATTATTGTGCCTGTCATATGTATTGGTAATTTGGTATTGTGCTACTGTTTGCCGATTTCATAAAGGAGTAATTTGGAGCCTGAACTCGCAGGCAAATCATTACATCTGGTGATTTCAGTAGAACTGCACAAAATGATCAGATGGACAGGTACTTATGCTGCTGCTATGTACTCCAAAGTTCACTCAGACAAGCATCGATGTTGACAAGAAGTTCCGATATTCATTCGAGTATCAACCGGCGTCAACCAATTGTCAAACTCCAAGTATTAGGAGAGTGAACGCCAAAAATATTGCTTGGTGCATAGCCCAGAAAAACGCAGTCCAGTCTTTGGTCCCAACTTGTGCCTTTTGGTTATCGGCACATATGGTAGCGAACTATATGGCATGGAGTCTAAAGATTCCAGACAAGTTGGTTGACGCGTATATTCATGTGGCACTTAATCAGTCTGCACGCCAAGGATGCTCCATTTCAGTTGAACTGCACAAAAAATTTGGGTGGTTCATTTTCTCAACCGCCTCCTTTCTCGTCTGCAATGTAGAATTTTGGCGAGATATAGGACCAAGATGAGCCAGTAAACTAGTTGGATGAAAGTAGTGGCCAAGTTGCTCAAACCTCCCTCGGCACGAGGCCACTATTTGAGGATAAACCTACAAGCAAAGTTCAGATTGTCTGTGCTGCCTCTTATGTACTCGAAAGTTTACTCGTACAAGAACTAATTTTAGCAAGAAGTACCTCCGATTGAACACCTTTTACCAGTCTGTACCCTAGGTAATTAAAGTTCGTCCATGGATCATATTGGCTGTGATCTCAATCATTTGGATGCATAAACATATTGAACATGTGTATATCTGAATCTTTTTGTGAATTATGTATGAATATTGTCGTGTGATCTATCAATCATTTGGATGCATAGATATGCTGAGCTTGTGTATATATGAATCTTTTGAGTTGTTGATAGTCAATGTTGGCTATGAATATGAACGTGTCCTGTGAACCTGAGTTTGATATGAATGTTTACCTTTTCTGTTGTATTTGTGTGTGAACTTGTTAGTATGCCTACTGTGGGGTATAAAATGCAGGTCTCTTATAAAAGTAATGCTGTGTCCAATTTATGTTTTCCCTTCTAACCACATTATATATATTTATATTATTACTATTATCGTATATTTTATAGAGACTTATATATACATTATAAAAACATCCCACGTGTTATTAACTTATAAAAGTAAATGTTTAACGGAAGTTGGCAAGGAAAATCCTGGTTGTTTTTGACTCACAGGCAAGGAAAATCCTGGTGATTGCGTACAAAAGCTTGCGAAGATTTTAAGGACCAATTTAATAATAACACGCTCATTTTTATTTTGAGCAATAACTCGCTAATTTCTTAATTATATATATATATATAATGTGCCTCTCCGGTTTATTCTTTGATATTAATTGCTCCTTCTAACATAACATTATATATATAACGAGCCCACCTAACACGTGTATTTCAAGGAAGTGCAAATGGGCTGGGTTTTCTTAGAAAATATAAATGGGCCTGATTGACGCGACATTATTTGTTCACCCAGCCCAGCAAATGGACTGTACATTCTAGAAAACATGGGTTAAATATATGCCACATTTTTGCAGGCTGACATGTGGGCCAATAGGTCGAAGCCTACGCAGGGCGTTGTCAACTTGGTCAACAAATGATTGTGTCATCCACATCCATTGGATTTATATCCAACGGCCGGCATGCACCTTCAATCTCTCGTCTTCTTCCTCCAGCGTCGCCGGGACCGCCTGGTCCGGCCTCCGGCGGCTAGCGGCTCTGCTTAGCACGCATCGCTGCGAAGCGCTACCCCACCGTCGGCCAGGCTATCCCTCCACCCCTCAACACCTCCTGTTATTCTCCACAGACTACAGCCCCACGCGGCAACAGAACCAGTTATAACCCTTCTCCTCCTCTCAATCTGCGACTCCACTGCCGCGTTTTCCCATCTCCGAGTCGTTCCCTTCCGGGGCCTCACCGTCGTCCACCGCCTCGCTGCATTCGGTGTGGCGTGGTCAACAAACGAGAGTCATCTGAAGAGGACTGTACGTGGAGAGCCTGACAGCTGGGACCCACGAGGTCCATGGTCGCACACAAGGAAAGTTCCTCCTTATTAAGCTGAAAAAAATGTTTCCTCCACCTGACAGCTGGGACCCACCGGCTGTATCTTCGCACGGAAGGAAGTGCCTCCTTCTCTTGCAAAAAAAATATTCATCCCGTTGACAGCTGGGACCTGTCGGATTTGGTGACTGACTTGTGGGCCTACTAAGCGGACGTGTACGCACGGCTTTGTCAACTTAATCAACAAATGATTCTAGCAGCTGGACCGTTGGATGTTAATCCAACAGCCATGCTCCTTCTTCAACCTCTGTTCTTGCTCCTGTCTCCCGTGGGCGGCACCGCGGCTGTGCTGCTGCGCACCTGAACCAGTGAAGTTTCCCACTCCTCTCCATCTGCGACTCCACTGCCCCGCCTTCCCCATCTCCGGGTCGTTCCAGTCTGGGTGCGCTCGGCACGGTGTGGTCAACGTGGTCAACAACCGAGAGTCATCGGAAGATGACTGTACGTGAGAGGCTGACAGTGGGGACGCACCACACCCATGGACGCATGCATGCAACGGAACGCGGCGAGGTCAACGTGGTCAAGGAACAACTTCCATCGGAAGTATACTGTACATGGAGAGTCTCAGCTGGGTCCACGGCTAGAGCAAGTAAGTGCCTCCTTATTACGCGGAAAATAATGATTCCTCCAACTGACCGCAGGGACCCACTGGACGGGCCACCGTATTTTGCGAAAAAACGTTTGCCCCCTGACCGCTGGGACCCACCTGACGGGCCACCGTATTTCGCGAAAAAAACGTTCCCCCCGCTGTCAGCTCGGACCCACCGGAAGTGCCTCCTTATTACGCACAAAAAAAATGAATACTCCCCCGGCTAGCTGGGACCCACCTTGGTGGGAGGCTGACTTGTGGGCCTACTAAGTTGAGGGGGACGAAGGGCTTTGTCAACTTAGTCAATATGAACGATTCTAGCTCCAGTGGCCGTACGATGTCCATCCAACGGCCGTAGTGCTTCTTCATCCTCTGGTCTTCTTGCTCCAGCCGCCCAAAGCAGCGCCGGTCGTGCCGCATGCTCCTGCCTCCCGTGGCCGGCTGTGCTGCCGCAGAGGCCTCACCGTCCCCTACTATTCCCACAGCTAGCCAAGCCCTGCGGCGACGGCAGCCTCACACCGCAACCGAACCAGTGAACCCTCGTACTCCTCTCCGCGCGGGCTTCCACTGCCGCGTCTTCCCCGGCTCATCGTCGTCCCCTTCCTAGGCCTCGCCGTCGTCCACCGCTGTGGTGCTCTCCGCGCGGCGTGGTCAATGTGGTCAAGGAACGACTTCCATCGAAAGAGTACTGTACGTGGAGAGGCTGACAGCTGGGTCCACGGCCACAACCCAGTTTTTTTTTTGATTTGCCAAGTAAGTTGCTTTGTCAGGCCTGTTGGGCTGCCAATCTTTCAAGATGAGGAGAGCTTTCATTCGGCTGGCCGAGAAAATGGCCCATCAGTAATGAGAAATGGGCTGTACATTTTTAAAACACATCAAACCGGCAATTAGTTTCAAATATCTTTTTTTTCATTTCGAGATTTTAAATTACATTAATTTTTATGCGTGGAGAATTTGTTGGATTTTATATTGATATACATTTATTTTTCAAATCAGTTTGAATGTGAGTCGAAATTTCGGGATTAAAAACAGTTCGGACCGCACCGAAATATGCAAAATTTCATATAATTTTTTATCCGTGGCCACAATATGGGCTGTAATGCTAACAAAAAGAATATGGGCTCCAAAAAAACCTTAATAATTAGCAAATGGGCTGTAAATTATTAGAAATAATGGCAGATGGGCTGTATGCTGTTTTCCACAGATTTGATGCTTTCCTAAAAAAAAGGTTGACGCACAAGCAGTGACTGTTGGATGGCCATCCAACGGCCGTCGTGCTCCTTCAATCTCTGCTCTTCCTGCTCCAGCCGCTCAAACAAGCGCCGGCGGGACTGCCTGCTCCCTCCTCCCCGCGGCCGGCTCTGCTGTCGCGCAGGCCTCACCGCCCCACCGTACTCCCATCGCTGGCCTAGCCATCCCTCTACTCACCCACACCTGCTGTTATTCTCCGGCGACGGCAGACGAACCAGTAAACCCTCGTACAGTCATACTCCCCTCCGCGTGGGAAACAACTGCCGAGTCTTCCCTGCCTCCGTGTTGTTCCCTTTCTAGGCCTCGCCGTCGTCCACCGCCCTGGTGCTCTCGGCGCGGCCTGGTCAACGTGGTCAACGACCGACATGCATCTGAAGTGGACTGTACGTGGAGAGGCCGATAGCTGGGTCCACAGCCGCGCGCAAGGAATTGCCTCCTTATTATGCGCAAAATAATGATTCCTCCACCTGACATCAAGGACCCACCGAAAGGGCCTCTGTATTTCGTGAAAAAAAACGTCACCGCCGCTGACAGCTCGGACCGACCAGCTATATCTTCGCACGCAAGGAAGTGCCTCCTTATTACGCACAAAAAAATGAATACTCCCCCTGCTAGCTGGGACCCACCATGGTGGGAGGCTGACTTGTGGGCCTACTAAGTTGACTGGGATGGGGGCCTTTGTCAACTTTAGTCAATATGAACAATTCTAGCTCCATTGACCGTACGATGTCCATCCAATGGCCGTAGTGCTTCTTCAACCTCTGGTCTTCTTGCTCCAGCCGCCCAAAGCAGCGCCGGTCGTGCCGCATGCTCCTGCCTCCCGTGGCCGGCTGTGCTGCCGCAGAGGCCTCACCGCCCCCTACTATTCCCACCGCTGGCCAAGCCCTGCGGCGACGGCAGCATCACACCGCAGCCGAACCAGCGAACCCTCGTACTCCTCTCCGCGCGGGCTTCCACTGCCGCGTCTTCCTCGGCTCTGCGTCGTCCCCTTCCTAGGCCTCGCCCTCGTCCACCACCATGGTGCTCTCCGCGCGGCGTGGTCAACGTGGTCAAGGAATGACTTCCATCGGAAGAGTACTGTACGTGGAGAGGCTGACAGCTGGGTCCACGGCCACAGCCCAGTTTTTTTTGTGATTTGCCAAGTAAGTCACTTTGTTAGGCCTGTTGGGCTGCAAATCTTTCAAGACGAGGAGAGCTTTCATTCGGCTGGTGTGACACCCAAAAAAAAAATTTGTTGGTTTTATCACATTCTTTATTTGATTTGAAGGGGGTTATTTAATTTTTTTAGAGGACTCTCCCTCTCAAAAAATTTCTTTTATGATAAGTATTTTCATGGGGCTCATCCAAAACTTGATCTTTGGTCTTGAGGGTTTTTCATCTTGTGTTGACTCAACACAAGTATTTTTCTTTGGGAAAGTTTTTTTTTTAATCTTTTCTTTATAAGTAGCCCTATGGCTTATGGGGTAATCCTTCTCCTTTCAAAAATTTATCTCTTGCCATAACCTAAGTTGAAAACCCCTCCCAAAGGCCATCTCCCCACTTTGTGTCAAGTCAAACTTCCAATCCAGCAAGTTTAACTTCCCCATGATTTTATCTCCAATTATTTTTAATCAAAAATCTTTTCTGTCTTCTATTTTGGCCCTTGGAGATTTACAAAGGAACCACTAGTTTTCCTTTGAGTTTTGCCTCCCAACAAGTTTCCCTGGCTAGTCCTTAGGACCCTCAACCAAGATCCAGGAAGATCCACTGGTCCCCAGTTCAAAATTTTCAAAGTGTGCTTGCTGCAAGTTTGGACCATATTTGCAAAATTTGGTGAAATTCATTTGTTTTCTCCTCCTAAAAATCTGAGAAAATTCAGGCAACCTCTAGATGCATCAAGAGGTCACCTCACCAAGTCCCAGCTCCAGAAAATTTTTCCTCGTGCCCAAATCATATCGTCGAACACCTGGCATGCACTGTTACAGCCAAAGTTCAGAGTTCAGAAAACAGTTTTAGTAGCCGATGTCGTTTTCTATAGACTCTCATCGATCTCGCCAGTAGCTGAAGTGGCGCCTTGCTCCCTGTTCCTCCTTCTTATCCACTGCGCCGCACGTTCGCTTGGAAGGTTGCGGGCGTCGGCGACGAGCTGGCCGAGGTGCATCGCCCCGTGAGCGGCGGCAGCAGCACCCGCTGCGGCTGCCAGAGAGACGCAGCTAGGGACGGCGCCGTCTATCACCGCCCAAGCCACCAGAGGCCACCGCGTGGCCGTCCCCTCCCCTGTGAACGCTGCAGAGCCATCGTCGTGAACCCGAAGGCACGGAGCGCGCTCCCTGCCGCCGACGTGCCCGTACGGCCGTTCCGTCGAGGACCGGAGCATTACCCAAGTCCAACCGAGATTTTAACTAAGAAACGGTACTAGTGGACCACCACGATGATGCCAGATCACCTAAACCTCCTGCCCGACCTCTGCCTCGCCGTAATTGCTCGCCGGCGTTATCTCGTTCATGGCCACCTCCTCAGATCGACTATAAAAGGAGGTCCCGAGCTCGATCTCGACCACGCACCATCTCTCCACCCCACAAGAACCACGCCAAGCCACTGGGAAGGCCTCGAGGAGGTCTTCTTCCCCAACTCCGGCCGCCTCGACCCGCTGCGGGATCCGGCAAGATTCGCTCCAGTGCGTGCACCCCCGCCTCTCAACACATGCCAGTAGCCTCCTAGTGCATCCACCTCTCTAACCCGCGCCCTAATTTGAAGTTTGCAGCACCCACCGGAGAGTTTCATCCTCGCCCGAGCCACCGTCCGCCAGAGATAAGGCCGCCGTCGACGTGGTGCTCGCCGACGGTCAAGTCCACCACCCACCGACACGGAAGGACACGGTGAACCCGTAGGTACCCTCCGATCCCCCTACCTCGCCGTGGATCAACGCCGGCGACCACCGCAGCCTTCGGGCGCCGGCGAGCTCTGTTCGGAGTTTGAACCTGACGGGTGGGACCCCCCGTCAGCCTCTCCCTCTTTCCTTCGAACCGTTTTCTTTAAAGGCGCCTTCGGGCAAAGTGTGTTTTTCTTCTGGGCTGGCGTATTTCGTACCGAAGCGTTTTCTGCTTTTTCAAACGAGCCCCTGGATCTTTTCTGTTTCATCACAGATTAGTCCTTGGACTAAAACCTTTATATCTTTGAAACAAAAGATGCTTTTTGATTGATTCTTTTTTTGTCAGTCTTATATTTTTGTCTAGTTTTTTATAGTATTTATTTGGAAAAATTTTGGAATAATTTTTATACACGCAACGGTATTCACGTTAGTATACGGTTTCTTTATACCGTAGATACCGGAGGAGGTGACGGAGCCGCGAACTTCGCCGAGCTAGACTCCGACTTCTCCGAACTAGGCAAGCATGTTTGAACCTTTGATATGATGAGTGTTTTGCATGTTTGCTTGAATAGTTTGTGCATGGCATATGAGCATCAGTGAGCGTTGCGTTGCATGCAAGGCAACTACCAGTGTGCTTCGAAGTTTGATGTGATCTTTTGATTGGAGATGACCTGATCAGGTGGTGACATGAGAGGTAGTAAGATGGTATTGTTGTAGCATGCCAGTTTTATGTCAACCGTTAAACTCCGACGTTAACGTGGACCAAGCCACATTACCGTTTGTTCCCTTTTCGTGCTGCCACATGTTTTCTGCAAAGAATACGGCTTAGTAAGTTGCAAACCTCTTTCCTTGTACACACCAAATAGAGGGGCTGGGATGAGGCTTCCATGGCCCTGGATTAAAGCCAGTCATCCGGTCAGGGGCATGGGTGTTTCCGGTTGGGACCGAGAGGGGGCCACCCCTTAGAGCGCGCGATATAAATTTGATCCCATGCTACGCGAGGTTGTAGCCTCCTCGTCTCAAGGGTTTTCTTGAACGTTGCCTAGGGTGATTCCTGGCAACGGAATGTGGAATGGGTGTGTACTGGTTAGATGTGTTTCTCCTAAAATACCGTAAACGGAACTAGTCCTTTGTGGCTACCGAAATCCGTTGGCTGTGGTTAAAAGTACAAACTCTGTAGAGTCAAAACCTTCCGAGAAATTGTGTCCATGGTCAAGGACCTTTGTCAATGTATCCATAACAGTATCCATATCAGTCTCAGTGTCAGTCCCTATGTCAGTCTCAGTGGAAATCCCCGGTGAACAAGCTTGAGTGGTAAACCCGGTTGAATGTTATTCCTGTGGATGGACTAACCATTTTATTATTTCGTACCTGAGTATTTCCTTGAGATGATTTAAATTCATTAGCTACTTGAATTTCGAGTAATGAAATACAAGCCCTTTATGTGATGTCGCTCAGACGTCCAACTGTGGCACTCTTGTTATTTACTTTTGATATAAGCCCTTTATGTGATGTCGCTCAGACGTCCAACTGTGGCACTCTTGTTATTTACTTTTGATATAAGCCCTTTATGTGATGTCGCTCAGACGTCCGACTATGGCACTCTTGTATTTTACTTTTGATATAAGCCCTTTATGTGATGTCGCTCAGACGTCCGACTGTGGCACTCTTGTTATTTACTTTTGATATAAGCCCTTTATGTGATGTCGCTCAGACGTCCGACTGTGGCACTCTTGTTATTTACTTTTTATATAAGCCCTTTATGTGATGTCGCTCAGACGTCCGACTGTGGCACTCTTGTTATTTACTTTTGATATAAGCCCTTTATGTGATGTCGCTCAGACGTCCGACTGTGGCACATACTGTCGTTTATATTCCAATATAAGCCCTTTATGTGGTGTCGCCCTGACGCCCGACTGCGGCATTGTTAATTTATTTACTTTCCCTTTCAAGGCGTCATTTCAGACACTCGATTGGCCTTCAGTATTTCATTGGGATTTGGGAGGACTACCGCCCGGCTTCCTTTTTATTTACCATGCAGCGCAAACTTTTATTATCCGTGTGTGCATTACTAATCTGCTCGTATGCATCGTGGCATTTTTTATATCTTATGTCCAAACTGTCTTGCGAGTACTTTCATAGTACTCACCTGGCTTGTTGATTTGGCCAGATGTCGACGAAGGCGATCTTATGGATGATGAGTTCGATAGCGAGTCCGACGCCTAGAGGAGTCCCAGTCAGTCCCGGGCGATCCTGGAATTGGTCACTGGTATTATATATGCTTCCGCTACCCAGAATAAAAGTCCTCGAGCCTCACTCCGACGCTCGATGAGTTGTAAGATTCAGGAGTCACGTCACCCACTTCGCCGTGACATATCCACCACCACTTTTATTGCGAGTCAGTAGTTATGCCACCATATCCCTCGTGTCATATCCGCCTTTATGTATAATATCGGCGTGCTTGTAATAAATTGTTGAGCCACCTCAGCTCAACCCTGTATTATATTTAGTACTTCTGGATTTCTGTATCAAGGATTTGTCTACCAGTAAGAAGGATTCTTCTATACTGGTCCGTTAAAGGGATCGGTTTCTCAATAAATGTTTTATTGGAAAACCGGTCGTGATAAACTTGGTAACAGAGCCAGGCTGACTGTAGGAAGCCACTAGGTGCGATCGCTAATCGGTTATTAGCGTTTTTAATGCTTTTTCAGCATTTTGCAAATGTAGCTATTTTCTGTTGGTCATCATAAATTTATGATTTGACTGTTCGGAATTTTTGCCTACTTTTGTAGATGGCTGGCAACGACTGCGAGTCACGGGTGTTCGCCAATGTGCCTGAGGGGTTTGTCAAGCCTCTCGTCTCCATCACCAAGCTCACGATCGGGCCATCGACTCGTCCAGAGTTCACACTTTACCAGCACAAGCTCAGCGACGACTTGTCTATGCACCAGGCCGTGGTGCAATTCAAGGGAGGACGTTCTGCATCTCGCCACTTCCATTTTGTGGGAAGGGCCATGCCTACGGAGAGGCATGCCATGCAGATGGCCGCCCGTGAGGCGATAGCTCGTCTTCGGGATGTTCTTCCTACGATGAAGACTTGTCGCTACCGCTACCTCCCATGCCATGTGCCATATACTTGTCACTATGCATTCGCTTGCCATAGGGGAGAGAGAGATGAGGCTATCGAGATGCTTGTTGAATATCTCAAAGCTCTTGAGGCAGCTTTCGACAACCTCGTGGACGACCTTGTGGCTGCCCGTATGGACTCAGTTCAGGGCTGTTCCGCCAACAGGAGGGAGCTTCTCCACATGGCACGGCCACTGACTTTCGTCTCGTCCTCAGCATCCTATGCACCTGCCATTTTAGCCACCGCTCGCCGTCTGCCTACCACTGAGGAGTTTGACCAAGTCATTGCTCCTACTCCAATCAGAGCTGCACCGCCTGTCGCTCCCACACCAACTCCTCAACGCAGTGCTTCGCGCCTGGAGCCTATTAGGGAGGAGGAGGAGGTTGAGTCTCCTGCACCACTGGGTCTTACCCTCGGCAGGCCGAGGGAAGTTTTCACCACCTCCGACTGAGTGCGCCTAGCAGCCGTGCGATGTGCCAGCATGTATGATATGTTTATATGTACATAGGTTTGGTGAGAAGTAGTTTGTGTGCGCATCATGTAGGAACCCGGAGAAGTGCACTAGCCTAAATAACATGTCAGGAATGTGTACGCACATCCTGAGTGATGTATTGTATAATTACGACTCGCGTGTAAGATATGTACTGAGCAGTCCTTCTCCATGCGCAATCAAGTAATTTTCTTGGAAAATCTTGGGGTCTTTTAAATTTCGCCTTTGCAAAAATTTTATTTGTGCCATGCGATTTTTCTCATGAGTTTTGCAAAAATACCCCAGAGTGGAAAATGCCTCGTCCCTGGACTCGTTCCATGCCAAGTCCACCAGAAGAAGTTTATGGTACCCAAACAAGCAACAACTTCACACAGGGGCAGTCTAGTCAGCAAGGCAGTGAAGCAGCATTTTCCCAAGTATGTCGCCTGTATGAGCAAAGCCAGCAGCAGCATAGAGAAATGATGAATCAGGTTATCAATATGGGAAATCACCGTGAACCATACCAGCCGCATTCCAAGTTGTCTGAACTACAAAAGACACGTCCTCCAACGTTCAGTCACACTGATAGGCCGCTTGAGGCCGATGATTGGCTTCGTGACATCGAAAGGAAATTAATTATTGCCCAATGTTCAGACCATGAGAAGGTGCTTTATGCACCTCACTACCTCACTGGGGCAGCTGCAGCATGGTGGGAAAATTTTCTGCACATGCACCCCAATGAAAATAACATCACCTGGGAAGAGTTTAGGGAAGGTTTCGGTGGGGCGCACATTCCCAGGAGCATTATAAAGATCAAGAAAAGGGAGTTTGATGACCTCAAGCAAAGAAGCATGACAGTGACTGAGTACAATAGTCAGTTCACTCAATTATCTCGTTATGCCTACGAAGAGCATATGACTGAAAACAAAAGGATGGAAAAAAATTTGGACGGTCTAGCGCCAGCACTTAAATGCCTGCTAGTCGTACACACCTTTCCAGATTTCAAAACACTGGTTGACAAGGCTATTACATTGGAGAATGAGCGTCGCAGCCTGGAGGATATTCGCAAGCGCAAAAGGGACAAGACGACTCATGCTCGCAACAACCGGAGCAAGACTGATTTTCAGAGAAATGGAGCAAGCAAATCCACGACCAATGTTCCAAGCCCAATCAAACATTTTCATGCAAGGGACAAGGAATTTACATATCGCCCAGGCGTTACTTGCTATGCTTGTGGAGAGGAAGGACACTATGCCAAACAATGCCCAAAGCCAAGGAACTCGGCCCCCAAGCCGAACCATGGCGGAATAATCCGGCCCCCAAGCGTAACAACTTCAACCCCAATAACAATCACAAGAAGGGTCACCTGACCATGTGACCAAGGAGGAAGCACAGAATGCCCCAGATATCGTGCTCGGTACGTTTCCTGTCAACACAATACCTGCCACGGTTTTGTTTGATTCTGGAGCTTCTCACTCGTTCATTTCGAAGAGTTTTGTTTTGCAACATGGTTTTCCGATACTTCCTTTGGAAAAGTCCATGATCATCAAGTCCCCCGGGAATAAGCAAATCACTCAGAGTTACTGCCAAGGTGTGATTATTGAGTTTGAAAGACTAAAGTTTCAGGCGAATCTCATCGTGTTGGAAAATAAAGGACTGGATGTTATCCTAGGAATGGACTGGTTAACCACCAACAAGGGATTTATCGACTGCTTCAATCGGACTGTAATCCTCACTCACCATCACGGTAAGACAATAAAAGTTGCAGCTCAAGAAAGACCAAGGTCACGGCAACCAAAGTTGAACAAGGTGGGCATTTCAGAATTAAGAAAAGTTCCAGTGGTGTGTGAGTTTCCTGACGTATTTCCCCAAGAACTACCAGGAATGCCACCAGACCGGGAAATAGAGTTCAGCATTGAACTAGCACCTGGAACCATCCCCATTTACAAGAAACCTTATAGAATGGCACCCTCCGAGTTGGTAGAATTAAAGAAGCAAATAAAAGAATTACTGGACAAAGGATTTATACGAGCCAGCTCCTCACCTTGGGGTTCACCAGTATTATTTGCCAAGAAAAAGGATGGGGCACTGAGATTGTGTATAGCCTATCGAGCACTCAACATGGTCACCATCAAAAACAAATATCCGATGCCACGGATAAATGATTTATTTGACCAGCTCGCACAAGCCAAGGTGTTCTCAAAAATTGATTTAAGATCGGGGTATCATCAATTAAAGGTACGGACAGAAGATATCCCTAAGACAACATTCACCTCCAGATACGGATTATATGAGTTCACAGTAATGCCGTTTGGACTGACGAACGCCCCCGCATATTTCGTCCACCTCATGAACAAAGTGTTTATGAAATTTATGGACAAATTTGTTGTGGTGTTCATTGATGATATTCTGGTATACTCAAAGACACCGGAAGAACATGCCGAACATCTCAGAATTGTACTGGGAGAATTAAGGAAACATCAATTGTACGCCAAATTTAGCAAATGTGAATTTTGGCTAAGACAGGTTGGTTTTCTAGGCCATGTATTGACCCAAGAAGGCGTTGCCGTAGACCCAGAAAAAGTCAAAGCCGTACTTGGCTAGAAACCACCAGCCAACGTAACAGATGTACGAAGTTTCCTAGGAATGGCTGGATATTACCGAAGGTTTATTGAGGGATTCTCCACCGTGGCAAAACCAATGACACAGTTACTCAAGAGGATAAGAAATTTGTATGGACTAAAGCGTGCGAGAAAAGCTTCCAAGAACTCAAAAGGAAATTAACAACATCACCAATTTTGGTTGTGCCGGACATACACAAAAGCTTTGAAGTGTATTGTGACGCATCCCGGAAGGGCCTCGGGTGCGTATTGATGCAGGACGACAAAGTTGTCGCATATGCTTCCAGGCAACTACGGAAGCATGAAGAAAATTATCCTACTCATGACTTGGAGCTAGCAGCAGTCATCCATGCACTCAAAGAGTGGAGGCACTTTTTGCTGGGAAATCGTTGTGAAATATATACGGATCATAAAAGCCTTAAATATATTTTCACGCAACCAGAGCTCAATTTACGACAACGACGCTGGTTGGAATTAGTCAAAGATTATGATGTCGGCATTCACTACCATCCAGGAAAAGCGAATGTAGTGGCAGACGCTCTTAGTCGGAACCCCAGCTCGGGCAACGACGGTCTACAGAACTTGAGGCCCGAATTTCAGCAGGAGCTCGCCAAACTCAACATGGTGATAGTCGCTGAGGGCGACGTATCAAATCTGGAGATACAGCCCACCCTAATGGAACAAATTAAGAAGGCTCAGCATGGACATCCCAGCATCGAAGGTATAAAGAGAAAAGTGAGTCTTGGCAAGGCTTCAGAGTTCGTCGTAGACAATGAGGGAGTATTATGGTACGGGGACAGACTTTGCATACCAAACATTGAGGACCTCAAACAGCAAATCCTAACCGAAGGCCACACCGCCCCATATTCAATCCACCCTGGAGGAACCAAAATGTATAAGGACATTCAGGAAAGATTTTGGTGGCAGGGTATGAAAAGGGATATAGCCACATTCATTGCTTGTTGTGATTCATGTCAGCGCATTAAAGCCGAGCACCAAAAACCAGCAGGACTGCTACAGCCAAACAGGATACCTGAGTGGAAATGGGACGAAATTGGGATGGATTTTATCGTCGGACTACCTCGATCACAACGCGGAAATGATGCCATATGGGTCATCACAGATAGGCTAACCAAGGTAGCACATTTCATTCCCGTGAAGACGACCTACTCCACTCAGAAGCTTGCTAAGCTTTATCTCTCCCGTATAGTTTGTCTGCATGGAGTCCCAAAGACCATAATATTCGACCGGGGCACTCAATTTGTCTCTAAATTTTGGGATCATTTACAACAAGCTCTGGGGACGCAACTAGCATTTAGTACAGCGTACCACCCCCAAACTGATGGACAAACTGAACGCGTGAACCAAATCCTAGAAGACATGCTGAGAGCCTCTGTTCTCACCTATGGAACCAGTTGGGAGGAAAGCTTGCCATATGCCGAGTTCGCATACAACAACAGTTACCAAGCCAGCCTACAAATGGCACCTTTTGAAGCATTGTACGGACGGAGATGTCGTACCCCATTAAATTGGTCAGAAACAGGTGACAGTCGTATCTTCGGCCCACGTATGCTCAAGGAAGCCGAGGAGAAAGTTAAACAAATCAGGGACCGACTCAAGACAGCTCAAAGCCGACAAAAGAGCTATTACGATCGAAAACATCGTAAGGTCAGCTTTGAACCCGGTGAATACGTGTACCTACGAGTGTCTCCTATGAGCGGCCTGCAACGGTTCAAAATTAAAAGAAAGCTGGCCCCAAGATTTATTGGACCCTTCTGTGTGGTTGCACGAAGAGGCACAGTAGCCTACCAGCTAGACCTACCCAAAGAGCTGTCAGACGTCCACGACGTGTTACACGTTTCACAGTTGAGGAGATGTGTAAGCAACCCGGAAAATCATGTACCTCATGAGAGCATTGACATGCAACCAGACCTCACCTACCGAGAGCGGCCAGTAAAAATATTGGAAGAGTCTGAAAGGAGGACCCGTCAGAAAACAATTAAATTTTTCAAGGTTCAGTGGAGCAATCACACCGAGGATGAAGCAACATGGGAAAGAGAGGATTTTCTTCAGGCCGAGTACCCACACCTATTTGAGGATCAGCTGAAATCTCGGGGACGAAATTTTTCCTAAGGGGGTAGGTGTTGTGACACCCAGAAAAAAAATTTGTTTGTTTTATCACATTCTTTATTTGATTTGAAGGGGGTTATTTAAATTTTTTTTTAGAGGACTCTCCTTCTCAAATTTTTTATTTTATGATAAGTATTTTCTTGGGGCTCATCCAAAACTTGATCTTTGGTCTTGAGGATTTTTCATCTTGTGTTGACTCAACACAAGTGTTTTTCTTTGGGAAAGTTTTTTTTGAAAATCTTTTCTTTATAAGTAGCCCTATGGCTTATGGGGTAATCCTTCTCCTTTCAAAAATTTATCTCTTGCCATAACCTAAGTTGAAAACCCCTCCCAAAGGCCATCTCCCCACTTTGTGTCAAGTCAAACTTCCAATCCAGCAAGTTTAACTTCCCCATGATTTTATCTCCATTTATTTTTAATCAAAAATCTTTTCTGTCTTCTATTTTGGCCCTTGGAGATTTACAAAGGAACCACTAGTTTTCCTTTGAGTTTTGCCTCCCAACAAGTTTCACTGGCTAGTCCTTAGGACCCTCAACCAAGATCCAGGAAGATCCACTGGTCCCCAGTTCAAAATTTTCAAAGTGTGCTAGCTGCAAGTTTGGACCATATTTGCAAAATTTGGTGAAATTCATTTGTTTTCTCCTCCTAAAAATCTGAGAAAATTCAGCAGCCTCTAGATGTATCAAGAGGTCACCTCACCAAGTCCCAGCTCCAGAAAAAAATTTCCTCGTGCCCAAATCATATCGTCGAACACCTGGCATGCACTGTTACTGCCAAAGTTCAGAGTTCAGAAAACAGTTTCAGTAGCCGATGTCGTTTTCTTCAGAGACTCTTGTCGATCTCGCCAGTAGCTGCAGTGGCGCCTTGCTCCCTGTTCGTCCTTCTTATCCACCGCGCCGCACGTTCTCTTGGAAGGTTGCGGGCGTCGGCGGCGAGCTGGCTGAGGTGCATCGCCCCGTGAGCGGCGGCAGCAGCACCCGCTGCGGCTGCCAGAGAGACGCAGCGAGGGACGGTGCCGTCCAGCACCGCCCAAGCCACCAGAGGCCACCGCGTGGCCGTCCCCTCCCCTGTGAACGCTGTAGAGCCATCGTCGTGAACCGGAAGGCACGGAGCGCGCTCCCTGCCGCCGACGTGCCCGTACGGCCGTTCCATCGAGGACCGGAGCATTACCCAAGTCCAACCGAGGTTTTAACTAAGAAACGGTACCAGTGGACCACCACGATGATGCCAGATCACCTAAACCTCCTGCCCGACCTCTGCCTCGCCGTAATTGCTCGCCAGCGTTATCCCGTTCATGGCCACCTCCTCGGATCGACTATAAAAGGAGGTCCCGAGCTCGATCTCGACCACGCACCATCTCTCCACCCCACAAGAACCACGCCAAGCCACTGGGAAGGCCTCGAGGAGGTCTTCTTCCCCAACTCCGGCCGCCTCGACCCGCTGTGGGATCCGGCAAGATTCGCTCCAGTGCGTGCACCCCCGCCTCTCAACACATGCCAGTAGCCTCCTAGTGCATCCACCTCTCTAACCCGCGCCCTAATTTGAAGTTTGCAGCACCCACCGGAGAGTTTCATCCTCGCCCGAGCCACCGTCCGCCGGAGATAAGGCCGCCGTCGACGTGGTGCTCGCCGACGGTCAAGTCCACCACCCACCGACGCGGAAGGACACGGTGAACCCGTAGGTACTCTCCGATCCCCCTACCTCGCCGTGGATCAACGCCGGCGACCACCGCAGCCTTCGGGCGCCGGCGAGCTCTGTTCGGAGTTTGAACCTGACGGGTGGGACCCCCCGCCAGCCTCTCCCTCTTTCCTTCGAACCGTTTTCTTTAAAGGCGCCTTCGGGCAAAGTGTGTTTTTCTTCTGGGCTAGCGTATTTCGTACCGAAGCGTTTTCTGCTTTTTCAAACGAGCCCCTGGATCTTTTCTGTTTCATCACAGATTAGTCCTTGGACTAAAACCCTTATATCTTTGAAACAAAAGATGCTTTTTGATTGATTCTTTTTTTGTCAGTCTTATATTTTTGTCTAGTTTTTTATAGTATTTATTTGGAAAAAATTTGGAATATTTTTTATACACGCAACGGTATTCACGTTAGTATACGGTTTCTTTATACCGTAGATACCGGAGGAGGTGACGGAGCCGCGAACTTCGCCGAGCTAGACTCCGACTTCTCCGAACCAGGCAAGCATGTTTGAACCTTTGATATAATGAGTGTTTTGCATGTTTGCTTGAATAGTTTGTGCATGGCATATGAGCATCAGTGAGCGTTGCGTTGCATGCAAGGCAACTACCAGTGTGCTTCGAAGTTTGATGTGTTCTTTTGATGGGAGATGACCTGATCAGGTGGTGACGTGAGAGGTAGTAAGATGGTATTGTTGTAGCATGCCAGTCTTATGTCAATCGTTAAACTCCGACGTTAACGTGGACCAAGCCACGTTACCGTTCGTTCCCTTTTCGTGCTGCCACATGTTTTCTGCAAAGAATACGGCTTAGTAAGTTGCAAACCTCTTTCCTTGTACACACCAAATAGAGGGGCTGGGATGAGGCTTCCATGGCCCTGGATTAAAGCCAGTCATCCGGTCAGGGGGCATGGGTGTTTCCGGTTGGGACCGAGAGGGGGCCACCCCTTAGAGCGCGCGATATAAATTTGATCCCATGCTACGCGAGGTTGTAGCCTCCTCGTCTCAAGGGTTTTCTTGAACGTTGCCTAGGGTGATTCCTGGCAACGGAATGTGGAATGGGTGTGTACTGGTTAGATGTGTTTCTCCTAAAATACCGTAAACAGAACTAGTCCTTTGTGGCTACCGAAATCCGTTGGCAGTGGTTAAAAGTACAAACTCTGTAGAGTCAAAACCTTCCGAGAAATTGTGTCCATGGTCAAGGACCTTGGTCAATGTATCCATAACAGTATCCATATCAGTCTCAGTGTCAGTCCCTGTGTCAGTCTCAGTGGAAATCCCCGGTGAACAAGCTTGAGTGGTAAACCCGGTTGAATGTTATTCCTGTGGATGGACTAACCATTTTATTATTTCGTACCTGAGTATTTCCTTGAGATGATTTAAATTCATTAGCTACTTGAATTTCGAGTAATGAAATATAAGCCCTTTATGTGATGTCGCTCAGACGTCCAACTGTGGCACTCTTGTTATTTACTTTTGATATAAGCCCTTTATGTGATGTCGCTCAGACGTCCAACTGTGGCACTCTTGTTATTTACTTTTGATATAAGCCCTTTATGTGATGTCACTCAGACGTCCGACTGTGGCACTCTTGTCTTTTACTTTTGATATAAGCCCTTTATGTGATGTCGCTCAGACGTCCGACTGTGGCACTCTTGTTATTTACTTTTGATATAAGCCCTTTATGTGATGTCGCTCAGACGTCCGAGTGTGGCACTCTTGTTATTTACTTTTGATATAAGCCCTTTATGTGATGTCGCTCAGACGTCCGACTGTGGCACGTACTGTCGTTTATATTCCAATATAAGCCCTTTATGTGGTGTCGCCCTGACGCCCGACTGCGGCATTGTTAATTTATTTACTTTCCCTTTCGAGGCGCCATTTAAGACACTCGATTGGCCTTCAGTATTTCATTGGGATTTCGGGAGGACTACCACCCGGCTTCCTTTTTATTTACCATGCAGCGCAAACTTTTATTATCCGTGTGTGCATTACTAATCTGCTCGTATGCATCATGGTTGCATTTGTTATATCTTATGTCCAAACTGTCTTGCGAGTACTTTCATAGTACTCACCTGGCTTGTTGATTTGGCCAGATGTCGACGAAGGCGATCTTATGGATGATGAGTTCGATAGCGAGTCCGACGCCTAGAGGAGTCCCAGTCAATCCCGTGCGATCCTGGAATATGTCACTTGTATTATATACGCTTCCGCTACCCAGAATAAAAGTCCTCGAGCCTTACTCCGACGCTCGATGAGTTGTAAGATTCAGGAGTCACGTCACCCACTTCGCCGTGACATATCCACCACCACTTTTATTGCGAGTCAGTAGTTATGCCACCATATCCCTTGTGTCATATCCGCCTTTATGTACAATATCGGCGTGCTTGTAATAAATTGTTGAGCCACCTCAGCTCAACCCTGTATTATATTTAGTACTTCTGGATTTCTGTATCAAGGATTTGTCTACCAGTAAGAAGGATTCTTCTATACTGGTCCGTTAAAGGGATCGGTTTCCCAATAAATGTTTTATTGGAAAACCGGTCGTGACAGCTGGCCGAGAAAATGGCCCATCAGTAATGAGAAATGGGCTGTACATTTTTAAAACACATCAAACCAGCAATTAGTTTCAAATATCTTTTTTTCATTTCGAGATTTTAAATTACATTAATTTTTATGCGTGGAGAATTTGTTGGATTTTATATTGATATACATTTATTTTTAAATCAGTTTGAATGTGAGTCGAAATTTCGGGATTAAAAACAGTTCGGACCGCACCGAAATATGCAAAATTTCGTATAATTTTTTAACCGTGGCCGCAATATGGGCTGTAATGGTAACAAAAAGAATATGGGCTCCAAAAAAAACCTTAATAATTAGCAAATGGGCTGTAAATTATTAGAAATAATGGCAGATGGGTTGTATGCTGTTTTTCACAGATTTGAGGCTTTCCTAAAAAAAGGTTGACGCACAAGCAGTGACTGTTGGATGGCCATCCAACGGCCGGCGTGCTTCTTCAATCTCTGCTCTTCCTGCTCCAGCCGCTCAAACAAGCGCCGGCGGGACTGCCTGCTCCCTCGTCCCCACGGCCGGTTCTGCTGCCGCGCAGGCCTCACCACCCCACCGTACTCCCATCGCTGGCCTAGCCATCCCTCTACTCACCCACACCTGCTATTTTTCTCCGGCGACGGCAGACGAACCAGTAAACCCTCGTACAGTCGTACTCCCCTCCGCGTGGGAAACAACTGCCAGTCTTCCCTGCCTCCATGTCGTTCCCTTCCTAGGCCTCGCCGTCATCCACCGCCCTGGTGCTCTCGGCGCGGCCTGGTCAACGTGGTCAACGACCGACATGCATCTGAAGTGGACTGTACGTGGAGAGGCCGACAGGTGGGTCCATGGCCGCACGCAAGGAAATGCCTCATTACGCGCAAAATAATGATTCCTCCACCTAACATCAGGGACCCACCGAAAGGGCCTTTGTATGTCGCGAAAAAAATGTTACCGCCGCTGACAGCTCGGACCCACCAGCTATATCTTCGCACGCAAGGAAGTGCCTCCTTATTACGCACAAAAAAATGAATACTCTCCCTGCTAGCTGGGACCCACCATGGTGGGAGGCTGACTTGTGGGCCTACTAAGTTGACTGGGACGGGGGCCTTTGTGAACTTTAGTCAATATGAATGATTCTAGCTCCAGTGACCGTACGATGTCCATCCAACGGCCGTAGTGCTTCTTCAACCTCTGGTCTTCTTGCTCCAGCCGCCCAAAGCAGCGCCGGTCGTGCCGCATGCTCCTGCCTCCCGTGGCTGGCTGTGCTGCTGCGGAGACCTCACCGCCCCTACTATTCCCACCGCTGGCCAGGCCTTGCAGCGATGGCAGCCTCACACCGTAGCCGAACCAGTGAACCCTCGTACTCCTCTCCGCGCGGGCTTCCACTGCCGCGTCTTCCCCGGCTCCCCGTCGTCCCCTTCATAGGCCTCGCCGTCGTCCACCGCCCTAATGCTCTCGGCGCGGCGTGGTCAACGTGGTCAAGGAATGACTTCCATTGGACGTGGATTGTACGTGGAGAGGCTGACAGCTGGGTCCATGGCCGCAGCAAGGAAGTTCCTCCTTATTACGCGGAAAATAATGATTCCTCCACCTGACAACTGGGACCCGCCGGACGGGCCACTGTATTTCGCGAAAAAAATGTTTCCCCCTGACTGCTGGGACCCAACAGCTACATCGTCGCACGCAAGGAAGTGCGTCCGGACAAAAAAATGATTCGCCCATTGACTGCTGGGACCCACCAGCTACATCTTCGCAGGCAAGGAAGTGCCTGACATTCGGGACCCACCTGGTCGAAGCGTACGTAGCATTGTCATTCTGGTCGCGAACGTGTACGTACATACTGGTCGATGTAGAGGCGCGCACGTGTCGTAGTAGAGGCGCGCACGTAGCATGTACACGTACGTACAGCGGCCAGTGTGCAAGAAAGAAAAAATACGGCCACGTACGCACATACGGGCAGGGTCTCGAACGCCTACTCGCGCATACATACGGCCAGGGCTCGTGTACATGGTTGGGTCGGAACGGAGAAACAGCGTCGTCGTCGTGTTCATGGGGAGCCAACCGGCTGGCTCAGAACGGAATGCGTCGTCGTGTTCATCGGGAGGGCTTGGACGGAACAGCCGATGGAAACGAGGCCTGGCGTACCGCAGAATGGAGGAAACGGCCTTGTGTTCGATCGGCCACGTTTGAAACGGGATCCTGTTCATTGGGAGGGATCTGGCGTACCGCAAAACGGAGGAAACGGACCTCCTATGGTCGAAATGGGGGTCCTGTTGATCGGGAGGGGTGTGGCGTACCGCAAAACGGAGGAAACGGACTTGTGTTGGAGCACTACGGTCGAAACGGGGGTCCTGTTCATCGGGAGGGGTGTGGCGTACTGCAAAACGGGACTCCACGGGACACTGTTCATCCACCGTCGACCTCCTCGAGCCTCCACCTACGACTGTTCATCCACGGGCTCCTGTTCATCCAGTCTCCACCACGCGCTACTCCACCGGCTACTGTTCAACCAGCCCTCTCCACGGGCTCCTGTTCAACCACCCCTCCACGGGTTACTGTTCATCCGGCCCTCCACCGTCTACAGTTCATTCTGCCCTCCATGGGGTGGTCCTGTTCATCCTGCCCTCCACGGGGTCCTGTTCATCCAGCCCCAACCGGCTCGATCGATCGGGGTCCTGTTCATCTAGAGGCAACACCACGGGGTCCTGTTCATCCACCCCTATCGGGAACTGTTCATCCAACCCCCCGCCCCAGCAACGCTCACACTAGTAGAAAACAGGGCTTTGGTCACAGGGCAGTATTCACATTAGTCCCGGTTCAGTCACGAACCGGGACTAATGTGAGCATTCATCTCGGTTCGTGCGGCTAAGGCATTAGTCCCGGTTCACCTGGGCCCTTTAGTCCCGGTTGGTGCCACGAACCAGGACTAAAGGGTGCGATGCCCATTAGTCCCGGTTGGTGGCACCAACCGGGACTAAAGGTTAGACCTTTAGTCTCGGTTGGTGCCACCAACCGGTACTAATGGGCTTTGAGGCATTAGTACCGGTTCATGGCACGAACCGGTACTAAAGTTCCCATTTTCAAACTCTACCCCCCCCCCCCGGTGGACCGCCTTTTCAGTTTTAGAAAAAACAAAAGAAAATGATGGAAATGTCAAAAAAATAAAATAAAATAAGTTTCCCATGTGATATGTGGTCTAGTTGTTGGAAAAATTAACAAATATGAATTTCGACTTTATTTGCAAAATCTCTCTAGAATTTGTAAAATGGGCATAACTTTTGCATACGAACTCGGATGAAAAAGTTTTTTACATGAAAAATCATCTACTCGAAAAGTTACATCCGAATTTAACATGGGGAACCCCGTTAAACATTTTCAAAATCCTCAAAAACCTAACAGAAAAAAGTTACGGGGCTTTTAAGATCTAGAGTGGAAAAAATCGAAAAAATTTCAAACTGTGGTCAAACAATGGTCAAACTAATTATTCTAGAATATTAGTGTTACTAAATAATTATTTCAGTTATTTTGAATTTTGGTCAAATCTAGTCAAACTGTGGTCAAACAATGGTCAAACTAATTATTCAAGAAATATTAGTGTTACTAAATAATAATTGTTTTTTAAAACAATAGTTTCAAACTCAAACAGTGAAATGTGTCACTTCATGCTCAAGCAAAATTCCTGAGGGTTAATAGGATTGACATCTTACTATTGTCAGGAAAACAACAAGTGCAGACTTGGAAACGAGGAAGAATAGAACCCGCAAGTTAAGCGTGCTCAGGCTGGGGGAGTGGGAGGATGGGTGACCGTTCGGGAAGTTAGATGATTTGGAATGATGAGGGGTGATTAGAGATTAGATGATAAATTGAGCAGTGATGAGGGGTGATGATTAGAGATTAGAGGTTAAAATAATTCAGAAATTTGAAAATCAAAAAGATTCAATAAAGAAATCATAAAATTTCCTTTAGTCCCGGTTGGTGTTACCAACCGGGACTAATGGTGGAGCTCCATGTGGCCGCGGCCTTTAGTCCCGGTTCATGTAAGAACCGGGACTAAAGGGGAGAGGCATTAGTAACGACCCTTTAGTCCCAGTTCAAAAACCGGGACTAAAGGGCCTTACCAACCGGGACAAAAGCCCCTTTTTCTACTAGTGTCACTGTTCATCCAGAGGCAGCATCGATCGGCTTCAGTTAGCAGCAGTAGCGAAGGAATCACTCGATCGGGTTCAGTTAACAGCCATCGATCGATCGCTCGGGTTCAGTAACGCGTAGCCTGCAGTGCAATCACTCGGGTTCAGTTAGAGCCCAACGCCTCGCTCGGGTTCAGTTAGAGCCAACGCCTCGCACACACGCGCGTACGTGTATGAGAGAAACGCGCATCGTTCGGCCCCGACCTCCCACCGTAACCGGGAACTCCCCGAAATTTTCCTCGCCCTCGCTTCTACCACGGTTTTTTCCGTCATGGACGGCCCAAAGAATGTCATGCAGCTGCGTCTCCGGCCCGCCCAAGACGAAAAGCCCATTTTCTGTCATGATTTTTTGTCATAGAAGTAGGAGCCCACCACATCTATGATGATACCGGGTTTTGTCACAATTATCGTCATAGAAGTGTCGTAGGTATGACAGAAAAAATTTCGTTCGGCCCAAAATGTCGCGGATGTGTCTTTTTTTTGTAGTGATGTGACATGCTTCATCCTTACCATTTATGCACCTACCTATAAAGAGAGCAAAATAATGTATAGCAGGAAAATGAAGGCTCCCTATGGTAGCTTGTGCTATATCTCTAGATTCCCCCACAATTATACTAGCAAGAAATTCTCTAAATTCAGATTTGCGAGGTTCACTAGTACTACCCCATTGTGGAAGTTTGCAAGCAGTGGTAAAATCCTCTAAGTCCATAGTGTAAGATTTTTCATAGAGATCAAACAGGATAGTTTGGGAATTGCGTGAAGATGAAAATTCAAACCTCCTCACAAAGGAACTAGTGAGATAGTGGTACTGGCGGCACTTTTCTCCCTCGGAGCTCACAAGATCAGCGTTATGCAAATACGCGTTAAATTCTTCCTTGATTCCCGCTCGATCCATAAAGCCTTCTGAAGGCCATTCACAAGGCCGCACTAGAGCGTTCCTTGGGGGCTCATCATCGGCATCGCGCATTGCGAGCCTGGGTCCTTGCTTCCTTGAAGAACCACCTTGGTATAGTTTCCTAAGCATATTTCTTCCTCTGAAAAATTTCTAAATTTTTTAGTAACTTCAAATAAAAGTGAACCAAGCTCAACAAAATTGATAGCAACTACTCCTACAAGTGCCTAGAGCTTATATCATGCATTGGAACTACTTGGAACCATATAAATTTGACATGCAAGCTCAAGAACATGGTCACCTAGGCAGCACAAATTTGCAATGAATAAAGCACTAGAACAAAAACTAATTGGACCAATGGAGGAGTCACATACCAAGGAACAATCTCCCCAAGCCTTTTTTGAGAGGTGCTTTGAGCAAGGAGATCGAAAATCGCAGCAAAATGAGCTAGAACTCGTGCTTGAGCTGGATGGTGATTTTTTTGGGAGGAAGAAGAAGTGTGTGGGTGCAGGAATAAGTGGAGGGGACCCACCATGGGCCCACGAGGCAGGGGCCGCGCCCTGTAGGGGTGGGCGCGCCCTGGACCCTCCTAGCCAGGGGCTTGCTCCCCCGTTCTGAGTGCCAGATATTCTCAAATATTTCAGAAAAAATCATATTCCATTTTCAGGGCATTTGCAGAACTTTTATTTTCGGGGTATTTTTATATTGCACGGATAATTCAGAAAACAGACAGAAAAATATTATTTTTGCTTTATTTCAACTAAATAACAAAAAGTAAAAAGGAGGGTACAGAAGGTTGTGCTTTCTAATTTAATCCATCTCATGCTCATCAAAAGGAATCCACTAACAAGGTTGATCAAGTCTTGTTAACAAACTCATTCCGAATAACATGGAACCGGAGAAATTTCGAATAACACTATGTTACCTCAACGGGGATATGCACATCCCCAATAATAAGAATATCATATTTCTTCTTGACAGTAGGAAGAGGAAATTCAAAACCTCCAAAAATAATTGATGGAACTTTTCCAATAGAATTGATACTGAGGACTTGAGGTTGTTTCCTTGGAAAGTGTATCGTATGCTCATTACCATTAACATGAAAAGTGACATTGCCTTTGTTGCAATCAATAACAGCCCCTGCAGTATTCAAAAAAGGTCTTCCAAGAATAATAGACATACTATCGTCCTCAGGAATATCAAGAATAACAAAGTCCGTCAAAATAGTAACGTTTGCAACCACAACAGGCACATCCTCACAAATACTGATAGGTATAGCGGTTGATTTATCAGCCATTTGCAAAGATATTTTAGTAGGTGTCAACTTATTCAAATCAAGTCTACGATATAAAGAGAGAGGCATAACACTAACACCGGCTCCAAGATCACATAAAGCAGTATTAACATAGTTTCTTTTAATGGAGCATGGTATAGTGGGTACCCCTGGATCTCCTAGTTTCTTTGGTATTCCACCCTTAAAAGTATAATTAGCAAGCATGGTGGAAATTTCAGCTTCGGGTATCTTTCTTTTATTAGTGACAATATCTTTCATATACTTAGCATAAGGATTCATTTTGAGCATATCAGTCAAACGCATACGCAAAAAGATAGGTCTAATCATTTCAGCAAAGCGCTCAAAATCCTCATCATCCGTTTTCTTGGATGGTTTGGGAGGAAAAGGCATGGGTTTCTGAACCCATGGTTCTCTTTCTTTACCATGTTTCCTAGCAACAAAGTCTCTCTTATCATAACGTTGATTCTTTGATTGTGGGTTATGAAGATCAACAGTAGGTTCAATTTCTACATCATTATCATTACTAGGTTGAGCATCATCATGAACATCTTCATTAATATTTTCACTTGGTTCATGTTCATTACCAGATTGTGTTTCAGCATCAGAAATAGAAATATCATTTGGATTCTCAGGTGGTTCAGCAATATGTTCACTAGAAGCATGCAAAGTCCTATCATTTTTCCTTTTCTTCTTTTTAGAAGGACTAGGTGCATCTATATTATTTCTCTGAGAATCTTGCTCAATTCTCTTAGGGTGGCCTTCAGGATACAAAGGTTCCTGAGTCATTTTACCAGTTCTAGTAGCCACTCTAATAGCAAAATCATTTTTCTTACTATTCATTTCATTGAGAAAATCATTTTGAGCTTTAAGTACTTTTTCTACTTGAGTGGGAACCATAGAAGCATGTTTACTAATGAGTTTAAGTTCACCTTTAACTCTAGACATATAATCACCCAAGTGTTCAAGCGTATCGGAATTGTATTTCAATTGTCTACCAAACTAAGCATTTAAGTTTTCTTGTTTGACAATAAAATTATCAAACTCTTCTAAGCATTGTCTAGCAGACTTATAGTGAGGAATATCACCTTCATCAAATCTATAGAGAGAATTTACCTTTACTACCTGTGTCGGGTTATCAAGACAATGAGTTTCTTCAATAGGTGATGGATTAAGATCATATGTTTCTTCAACAGGAGGTAAATTAAGACCATGTATTTCTTCAATAGGAGGTAAATTCTTAACATCTTCAGCTTTAATACCTTTTTCTTTCATAGATTTCTTTGCCTCTTGCATATCTTCAGGACTGAGAAATAGAACACCTCTTTTCTTCGGAGTTGGTTTAGGAATAGGCTCAGGAATTGGCTCAGGAAGTGTCCAATTATTTTCATTGGTCAACATATTGTTTAATAGAATCTCAGCTTCATCCGGTGTTCTTTCCTTGAAAACAGAACCATCACAACTATCCAGGTAATCTCTGGAAGCATCGGTTAGTCCATTATAAAAGATATCAAGTATTTCATTCTTCTTAAGAGGATGATCAGGCAAAGCATTAAGTAATTGGAGAAGCCTCCCCCAAGCTTGTGGGAGACTCTCTTCTTCAATTTGCACAAAATTATATATATCCCTTAAAGCAGCTTGTTTCTTATGAGCAGCGAAATATTTAGTAGAGAAGTAATAAATCATATCCTAGGGACTACACACACAACCAGGATCAAGAGAATTAAACCATGTCTTAGCATCACCCTTTAATGAGAACGAAAATATTTTCAGGATATAAAGGTAGCGAGTTCTCTCATCATTAGTAAACAGGGTGGCTATATCATTTAATTTAGTAAGATGTGCCACAACAGTTTCAGATTCATAGCCATCAAAAGGATCAGACTCAACCAAAGTAATTATATCAGGATCAATAGAGAATTCATAATCATTATCAGTAACACAGATAGGTGAAGTAGCAAAAGCAGGGTCAGGTTTCATTCTAGCATTAAGAGATTGCTGCTTCCATTTAGCTAATAACTTCTTAATATCACTTCTATCATTGCAAGCTAAAATAGCTCTAGCAGATTGTTCATCCAGAACATAACCCTTAGGCACAACAGGCAATTCATATTTATTAGGGGGAGAGTCTCCATCATCACTATCTTCAATATTATCAATTTCAATAATTTCATTCTCTCTAGCCCTAGCAAGTTGTTCATCAAGAAATTCACCAAGTGGCACAGTAGTATCAAGCATAGAAGTAGTTTCATCATAAGTATCATGCATAGGAGAAGTGGCATCATCAATATGGTGCGACATATCAGAATTAATAGTAGAAGCAGGTTTAGGTGTCGCAAGCTTACTCAAAACAGAAGGTGAATCAAGTGCAGAGCTAGATGGCAGTTCCTTACCTCCCCTCGTAGTTGAGGGATAAATTTTTGTTTTTGCGTCTTTCAAGTTCTTCATGGTGACCAGCAGATATAAATCCCAAGTGACTCAAAGAATAGAGCTATGCTCCCCGGCAACGGCGCCAGAAAATAGTCTTGATAACCCACAAGTATAGGGGATCGCAACAGTTTTCGAGGGTAGAGTATTCAACCCAAATTTATTGATTCGACACAAGGGGAGCCAAAGAATATTCTCAAGTATTAGCAGTTGAGTCGTCAATTCAACCACACCTGGATAACTTAGTATCTGCAGCAAAGTATTTAGTACCAAAGTAATATGGAAGTAACAGTAACGATAGCAAAAGTAATATTTTTGGGTTTTGTAGCGATTGTTACAGTAGCAACGGAAAAGTAAATAAGCGAAGAACAATAACTGAAAAGCTCGTAGGCATTGGATCGGTGATGGAAAATTATGCCGGATGCGGTTCATCATGTAACAGTCATAACATAGGGTGACAAAGAACTAGCTCCAATTCATCAATAGAATGTAGGCATGTATTCCGAATATAGTCATACGTGCTTATGGAAAAGAACTTGCATGACATCTTTTGTCCTACCCTCCCGTGGTAGCGGGGTCCTAATGGAAACTAAGGGATATTAAGGCCTCCTTTTAATAGAGTACCGGACCAAAGCATTAACACATAGTGAATACATGAACTCCTCAAACTACGGTCATCACCGGGAGTGGTCCCGATTATTGTCACTTCGGGGTTGCCGGATCATAACACATAGTAGGTGACTATAGACTTGCAAGATAGGATCAAGAACTCACATATATTCATGAAAACCTAATAGGTTCAGATCTGAAATCATGGCACTCGGGCCCTAGTGACAAGCATTAAGCATAGCAAAGTCATAGCAACATCAATCTCAGAACATAGTGGATACTAGGGATCAAACCCTAACAAAACTAACTCAATTACATGATAGATCTCATCCAACCCATCACCGTCCAGCAAGCCTACGATGGAATTACTCATCCACGGCGGTGAGCATCATGAAATTGGTGATGGAGGATGGTTGATGATGACGACGACGATGGATTCCCCTCTCCGGAGCCCCGAACGGACTCCAGATCAGCCCTCTAGAGAGGTTTTATGGCTTGGCGGCGGTTCCGTATCGTAAAACGTGATGAATCCTTCTCTCTGATTTTTTTCTCCCCGAAAGTGAATATATGGAGTTGGAGTTGAGGTCGGTGGAGCGTCAGGGGGCCCACGAGGCAGGGGGCGCGCCCAGGGGGGCAGGCGCGCCCCCACCCTCGTGGACAGGTGGAGGCCCCCTGACGTGGATTCTTCTTCTAGTATTTTTATTATTTTCCAAAAATAAGTTCCGTGGAGTTTCAGGTCATTCCGAGAACTTTTGTTTCTGCACATAAATAACACCATGGCAATTCTGCTGAAAACAGCGTCAGTCCGGGTTACTTCCATTCAAATCATGCAAGTTAGAGTCCAAAACAAGGGCAAAAGTGTTTGGAAAATTAGATACGACGGAGAGGTATCAGTGCCGTACCTTCGGTGCTAGGATCGGTCGATCGTGAAGACGTACGACTACATCAACCGCGTTGTCATAACGCTTCTTCTTACGGTCTACGAGGGTACGTGGACAATGCTCTCCCCTCTCGTTGCTATGCATCACCATGATCTTGCGTGTGCGTAGGAATTTTATTGAAATTACTACATTACCCAACAGTGGCATCCGAGCCAGGCTTATGCGTAGATGTTATATGCACGAGTAGAACACAAGTGAGTTGTGGGCGATACTAGTCATACTGCTTACCAACATGTCATACTTTGATTCAGCGGTATTGTTGGATGAAGCGGCCCGGACCGACATTACGCGTACGCTTACGCGAGACTGGTTCTACCGACGTGCTTCGCATACAGGTGGCTGGTGGGTGTCAGTTTCTCCAACTTTAGTTGAATCGAGTGTGGCTACGCCCGGTCCTTGTTGAAGGTTAAAACAGCACATACGTGACGAAATATCATTGTGGTTTTTATGCGTAGGTAAGAACGGTTCTTGCTCAGCCCGTAGCAGCCACGTAAAACTTGCAACAACAAAGTAGAGGACGTCTAACTTGTTTTTGCAGGGCATGTTGTGATGTGATATGGTCAAGACATGATGCTAAATTTTATTGTATGAGATGATCATGTTTTGTAACGGAGTTATCAGCAACTGGCAGGAGCCATATGGTTGTTGCTTTATTGTATGAAATGCAATCGCCATGTAATTGCTTTACTTTATCACTAAGCGGTAGCGATAGTTGTAGAAGCAATAGTTGGCGAGACGACAACGATGCTACGATGGAGATCAATGTGTCGCGCTGGTGATGATGGTGATCATGACGGTGCTTTGGAGATGGAGATCAAAGGCACAAGATGATGATGGCCATATCATATCACCTATATTGATTGCATGTGATGTTTATCTTTTATGCATCTTATTTTGCTTAGTTTGGCGGTAGCATTATAAGATGATCTCTCACTAAATTTCAAGGTACAAGTGTTCTCCCTGAGTATGCACCGTTGCGAAAGTTCTTCGTGCCAAGACACCACGTGATGATTGGGTGTGATAAGCTCTACGTTCACATACAACTGGTGCAAGCCAGTTTTGCACATGCAGAATACTCAGGTTAAACTTGACGAGCCTAGCATATGCAGATATGGCCTCGGAACACTGAGACTGAAAGGTCGAGCGTGAATCATATAGTAGATATGGTCAACATAGTGATGTTCACCATTGAAAGCTAGTCCATCTCACGTGATGATCAGACATGGTTTAGTTGATATGGATCACATGATCACTTAGATGATTAGAGGGAGGTCTATGTAAGTGGGAGTTCTTAAGTAATTTGATTAATTGAACTTTAATTTATCATGAACTTAGTACCTGATAGTATTTTGCATGTCTATGTTGTTCTAGATAGATGGCCCGTGCTATTGTTCCGTTGAATTTTAATGCGTTCCTAGAGAAAGCTAAGTTGAAAGATGATGGTAGCAACTACACGGACTGGGTCCGTAACTTGAGGATTATCCTCATTGTTGCACAGAAGAATTATGTCTTGGAAGCACCGCTAGGTGCCAAACCAGCCGCAGGAGCAACGCCAGATGTTATGAACGTCTGGCAGAGCAAAGATGATGACTACTCGATAGTTAAGTGTGCCATGATTTACGGCTTAGAACCGGAACTTGAACGATGTTTTGAACGTCATGGAGCATATGAGATGTTCCAGGAGTTGAAGTTAATATTTCTAGCAAATGCCCGGATTGAGAGATATGAAGTCTCCAATAAGTTCTACAGCTGGAGGATGGAGGAGAATAGTTCTGTCAGTGAGCATACACTCAAAATGTCTGTGTATAACAATCATTTAATTCAACTGGGAGTTAATCTTCCGGATGATAGTGTCATTTACAGAATTCTTCAATCACTGCCACCAAGCTACAAGAGCTTCGTGATAAACTATAACATGCAATGGATGGATAAGACAATTCCCGAGCTCTTCGCGATGCTAAAGGCTACGGAGGTAGAAATCAAGAAGGAGCATCAAGTGTTGATGGCCAACAAGACCACCAGTTTCAAGAAAAAGGGTAAAGGGAAGAAGGGGAACTTCAAGAAGAACGGCAAGCAAGTTGCTGCTCAAGTGAAGAAACCTAAGTCTGGACCTAAGCCTGAGACTGAGTGCTTCTACTGCAAAGGGACTGGTGACTAGAAGCGGAATTGCCCCAAGTTTTTGGCGGATAAGAAGGATGGTAACGTGAACAAAGGTATATGTGATATACATGTTATTGATGTGTACCTTACTAATGCTCGCAGTAGCACCTGGGTATTTGATACTAGTTCTGTTGCTAATATTTGCAACTCGAAATAGGGACTACGGATTAAGTGAAGATTGGCTAAGGACGAGGTGACGATGCGCGTGGGAAATGGTTCCAAAGTTGATGTGATCGCGGTCGGCACGCTACCTCTATATCTACCTTCGGGATTAGTTTTAGACATGAATAATTGTTATTTGGTGCCAGCGTTGAGCATGAACATTATATCTGGATCTTGTTTGATGTGAGACGGTTATTCATTTAAATCAGAGAATAATGGTTGTTCTATTTATATGAGTAATATCTTTTATGGTCATGCACCCTTGAAGAGTGGTCTATTTATATTAAATCTCGATAGTAGTGATACACATATTCAAAATATTGAAGCCAAAAGATGCAGAGTTGATAATGATAGTGCAAGTTATTTGTGGCACTGTCGTTTAGGTCATATTGGTGTAAAGCGCATGAAGAAACTCCATTCTGATGGACTTTTGGAATCACTTGATTATGAATCACTTGGTACTTGCGAACCATGCCTCATGGGCAAGATGACTAAAACTCCGTTCTCTGGAACAATGGAGCGAGCAAGAGATTTGTTGGAAATCATACATACTGATGTATGTGGTCCGATGAATGTTGAGGCTCGCGGCGGGTATCGTTATTTTCTCACCTTCACAAATGACTTGAGTAGATATGGGTATATCTACTTGATGAAACATAAGTCTGAAACATTTGAAAAGTTCAAGGAATTTCTGAGTGAAGTGGAAAATCATCGTAACAAGAAAATAAAGTTTCTATGATCTGATCGTGGAGGAGAATGTTTGAGTTACGAGTTTGGTCTTCATTTGAAACAATGTGGAATAATTTCGCTACTCACGCCACCCGAAACACCACAGCGTAATGGTGTGTCCGAACGTCGTAATCGTACTTTACTAGATATGGTGCGATCTATGATGTCTCTTACTGATCTACCGCTATCGTTTTGGGGTTATGCTTTAGAGACGGCTGCATTCACGTTAAATAGGGCACCATCTAAATCCATTGAGATGACACCTTATGAACTGTGGTTTGGCAAGAAACCAAAGTTGTCGTTTCTTAAAGTTTGGGGCTGCGATGCTTATGTGAAAAAGCTTCAACCCGATAAGCTCGAACCCAAATCGGAGAAATGTGTCTTCATAGGATACCCAAAGGAGACTATTGGCTACACCTTCTATCACAGATCCGAAGGCAAGACATTCATTACAAAGAATGGATCCTTTCTAGAGAAAGAGTTTCTCTCGAAAGAAGTGAGTAGGAGGAAAGTAGAACTTGATGAGGTAACTGTACCTGCTCCCTTATTGGAAAGTAGTTCACCACATAAATCTGTTCTTGTGACTCCTGCACCAATTAGTGAGGAAGCTAATGATGATGATCATGTAACTTCAGATCAAGTTACTACCAAACCTCGTAGGTCAACCAGAGTAAGATCCGCACCAGAGTGGTACGGTAATCCTGTTCTGCAGGTCATGTTACTTGACCATGACGAACCTACGAACTATGAAGAAGTGATGATGAGCCCAGATTCCGCAAAATGGCTTGAGTCCATGAAATTTGAGATGGGATCCATGTATGAGGACAAAGTATGGACTTTTGTTCACTTGCCCGATGATCGGCAAGCCATCGAGAATAAATGGATCTTCAAGAAGAAGACTAACGCTGACGATAATGTTACTGTCTACAAAGCTCGACTTGTTGCGAAAGGTTTTCAACAAGTTCAAGGAGTTGACTACGATGAGACCTCACCTGTAGCGATGCTTAAGTCCGTCCGAATCATGTTAGCAATTTCCGCATTTTATGATTATGAAATTTGGCAAATGGATGTAAAGACTGCATTCCTGAATGAATTTCTGGAAGAAGAGTTGTATATGATACAACCTGAAGGTTTTATCGATCCAAAGGATGCTAACAAAGTGTGCAAGCTCCAGCGATCCATTTATGGACTATTGCAAGCATCTCGGAGTTGGAATAAACGTTTTGATAGTGTGATCAAAGCATATGGTTTTATACAGACTTTTGGAGAAGCCTATATTTACAAGAAAGTGAGTGGGAGCTCTGTAGCATTTCTAATATTATATGTGGATGACATATTGTTGATTGGAAATGATATAGAATTTTGGGATAGCATAAAAGGATACTTGAATAAGAGTTTTTTAATGAAAGACCTCGGTGAAGCTGCTTATATATTGGGCATCAAGATCTATAGAGATAGATCAAGACGCTTAATTGGACTTTCACAAAGCACATACCTTGATAAAGTTTTGAAGAAGTTCAAAATGGATCAAGAAAAGAAAGGGTTCTTGCCTGTGTTACAAGGTGTGAAGTTGAGTCAGACTCAATGCCCGACCACTGCAGAAGATAGAGAGAAAATGAAAGGTGTTCCCTATGCTTCAGCCATAGGCTCTATCATGTATGCAATTATCTGTACCTGACCTGATGTGTGCCTTGCTATTAGTTTAGCAGGGAGGTACCAAAGTAATCCAGGAGTGGATCACTGGACAACGGTCAAGAACATCCTGAAATACCTGAAAAGGACTAAGGATATGTTTCTCGTTTATGGAGGTGACAAAGAGCTCGTCGTAAATGGTTACGTTGATGCAAGCTTTGACACTGATCCGGATGACTCTAAGTCACAAACCTGATACGTGTTTATATTGAACGGTGGAGCTATCAGTTGGTGCAGTTCTAAGCAAAGCGTCATGGCGGGATCTACGTGTGAAGCGGAGTACATAGCTGCTTCGGAAGCAGCAAATGAAGGAGTCTAGATGAAGGAGTTCATATCCGATCTAGGTGTCATACCTAGTGCATCGGGTCCAATGAAAATCTTTTGTGACAATACTGGTGCAATTGCCTTGGCAAAGGAATCCAAATTTCACAAGAGAACCAAGCATATCAAGAGACGCTTCAATTCCATCCGCAATCAAGTCAAGGAGGGAGACATAGAGATTTGCAAAATACATATGGATCTGAATGTTGCAGACCCGTTGACTAAGCCTCTCTCACGAGCAAAACATGATCAACACCAAGACTCCATGGGTGTTAGAATCATCACTGTGTAATCTACATTATTGACTCTAGTGCAACTGGGAGACTGAAGGAAATATGCCCTAGAGGCAATAATAAAGTTGTTATTTATATTTCCTTATATCATGATAAATGTTTATTATTCGTGCTAGAATTGTATTAACCGGAAACTTAGTATATGTGTGAATACATAGACAAACAGAGTGTCACTAGTATGCCTCTACTTGACTAGCTCGTTGAATCAAAGATGGTTAAGTCTCCCAGCCATAGACATGAGTTTTCATTTGATTAACGGGATCACATCATTGGAGAATGATGTGATCGACTTGACCCATTCTGTTAGCTTAGCACTTGATCGTTTAGTATGTTGCTATTGCTTTCTTCATGACTTATACACACTACAGGAAACAACTATTTTGCCGTCTGCCACGGCAGACGGCAAAGGCTCGAACGGCGGACGGCAAAAGGCTCCGGCAAAGTAGGCTACGGTAAACAGGTCCTTTGCCGTCTGCTTTTTATGGCGGACGGCAAAGAGTCCTTTGCCTACAGCGGCGGACGGCAAAGAGGAGGGACGGCAAAAATACTGGACGTCCGCTAGCGTTAGTCCGTTAGGCGGCTAACGGCGGCCTTTGCCGTCCGCCAGCGGACGGCAAATTTGAGGGCCTCTTTGCCGTCCGCCAGTTGACGTCAGCAATGCGTCAGCGCCCGCTTTTTTTTGCCGTCTGCCACGGCGGACGGCAAAGGCAAAGTCTTTGCCATCAGCTTAGTTTTGCCGTCCGCCACGGTAGGCAAATTTGCCAAATGGCCCATCTCTCAGGAAGCACAGGTGGGCGCCACGTGCCCCCCTTTGCCGTCTGCCACCGATGGCAAAGGTGTCTTTGCCGTCCGCGGCGGACGGCAAAGAGCCTGCACTGCCTCTTTTTATTTTGTTTTTCTTATATCCAACAATTATCAAGGAAATATATCACAGCAAATATATCACAGGAGCCAGCACATATATATCCAACATAATAAATATCCAGCACATATATATCCATACATACATAGTAGGTTGCACATAGTTCCATCGATGCATACATATTACAATATGCAAAGTTTCATCATAGCAATCTAGTTTCATCATAGCAAGCGAGCAGAATACAAGAAGTGCATCAAAGGAAAAAACAAGCAATCCATCATAGAAAGCTGGCTTCCGTGAAGTGAACGAAACCTGCAAAATGACAAATAAGAAAGTTAGAAAAAGAAGACTAGAAGAAGAATTAGACAAGAAGAAAAAGAATAGAAGAAGAAGAAGAAGACTAGAAGAAGAAGAAGTATATGCCATTTATTAGCTAACTTAGGTGAACTGGATCATTTATGAGCTAAATTAGTTGAAATGGATCGTTTATGAGCTAACTTAGGTGAAATGGATCGTTTATTAGCTAACCTAGGTGAAATGGATCGTTTATGAGCTATCTTAGGTGAAATGGATCGTTTATGAGCTAAGTTAGGTGAAATGGATCGTTTATGAGCTAACCTAGGTGAAATGGATCGTTTATGAGCTAACCTAGGTGAAATGGGTCGTTTATGAGCTAACCTAGGTGAAATGGGTCGTTTATGAGTTAACCTAGGTGAAATGGGTCGTTTATGAGCTAAGTTAGGTGAAATGGATCGTTTATGAGCTAACCTAGGTGAAATGGATCGTTTATGAGCTAACCTAGGTGAAATGGGTCGTTTATGAGCTAACCTAGGTGAAATGGGTCGTTTATGAGTTAACCTAGGTGAAATGGGTCGTTTATGAGCTAACCTAGGTGAAATGGGTCGTTTATGAGTTAACCTAGGTGAAATGGGTCGTTTATGAGCTAATTATGCAATTTTTGACATAAGTTAGCTAAGTACATATCGTTTTAGAGCTAACTTAGGTAAAATGGATGGTTTATGAGGTCAGTAAGCTTATTAAGTCATTTTGGAGGAAAAGAAGCTAACTCTAGGTCATTATGGTAAGCATATTGGAGGAAATAAAGCTAAGTCTAGGTCTTTATGCATTTGTTAAGCAAAACACTAGAGAAACTTACCGTGATCAGGGAGGTGTAGGAGCGGGGTGGCTAGTGCCGCTACCTGGAGAAGGATCGTGCGATGCGTTTCTGGAGTTAAGCTGCACCAAAGATCATTTCCAATGTCTCGTTAGCATTACGACACTCAAATGTTAAGACTAGCAAGTAATGTCCATTCAAATTAAACTCACCATGCTCCCAGGAGCAATCACTGGCATCGGCGGAGCGGGCTGACCGGACTTCTCGCACACAGACTGCACATTTGGTTTTCAGAACAGAGTCATACTAGTTAGTAATGAGACTCAAATGTTAAGACTAGCAAGTAATCTGCAGAACAAACTTACCACAAGGAGCTCGTACATGGCCCTTGCCTGCATGTCATTCCGTGCCCTCTCCTCCTCCATCATCTTTCTCGTCCTCTCCTCCATCTCCCGCTGCCTCTCCGCCGCCTCCGCCAGAAGTTTCTCCATTCTATCTCTCTCAGTCTATATAGCAGCCTGCAACACCACTCACATGACCGGGTCGGTGTCGGGGTCGGGGTGCCGGGTCAGGCTCGGGGTCGGGGTCTCGGGGTCGGGGTGTCGGGTCGGGGTGCCGGGTCGGGGTCGGGGTGCCGTGTCGGTGTCGGGGTCGGGGTGTCGGGTCAGGCTCGGGGTCGGGGTCTCGGGGTCGGGGTGTCGGGTCGGGGTGTCGGGTCGGGGTGCCGTCTCGGGGTCGGGGTGTCGGGTCAGGGTCGGGGTGTCGGGGTCGGGGTTGGGGTCGGGGTGTCGGGGTCGGGGTCTAGGGGTCGGGGTGTCGTGTCGAGTTGCCGGGTCGGGGTCGGGGTGCCGTGTCGGGTCGGGGTTTTTTCCTCTTTTTTCTTTTTCTTCTTCTTCCTATTCTTCCTTTTCTTCCTCTTCTTCTTTTTTCTTCTCCTCCTCCTCTTCTTCTTCTTCCTTTCCTTTTTCCTCTTCTTCTTCTCCTCCTCTCCTCTTTTTTCTTCTTCTTCTTCTTCCTCTTCTTCTTTTTTTTTCTCCTCCTCCTCTTCTTCTTATTCCTTTCCTTTTTCCTCTTCTTCTTCTCCTCCTCTCCTCTTTTTTCTTCTTCTTCTTCTTCCGCTTCTTCTTTTTTCTTCTCCTCCTCCTCTTCTTCTTCTTCCTTTCCTTTTTCCTCTTCTTCTTCTCCTCCTCTCCTCTTTTTTCTTCTTCTTCTTCCTCTTCTTCTTTTTTCTTCTCCTCCTCCTCTTCTTCTTCTTCCTTTCCTTTTTCCTCTTCTTCTTCTCCTCCTCTCCTCTTTTTTCTTCTTCTTCTTCTTTCCTCAAACTAAACTAAACCTAAAACTAAAACTAAACTTAAAACTACAACGAAAACTAAATCTAAACTAAAACTAAAACTAAAAAGGAAAAAAACAGAAAAAAACAGAAAAAAGGGGGGCTCACCTGGGGGGTGGAGGAGGCCGGTGAAGGAGGGGGCGGGCGGTGGAGGAGGCGGCCTGGGGCGGCGGGGGGCCGGGCCCTGGCGGTGGGGCGCGGGGCGGCGGCGAGCCGGGGCGGCGGCGGCGGCGGGGTGGGAGGAGAGAAACGGCGAGGGAGAGACGAAGTGAGTAACGGGCGGGGGGTACGGGCCGTTAGGTAGTGAGCTCTTTGCCGTCCGCCCCTCTTTGTCGTCCGCTTTTTTGCCTCTTTGCCGTCTGCTAGCGGATGACAAAGAGGTGGCCCGTTAAGTTTTTCCCAAACGGGCGGGGGGTGGGGGCCACCTCACTCTTTGCCGTCCGCCAGCGGACGGCAAAGATTCTTTGTCGTCTGCTGGCAGACGGCAAAGAGCTGGCAGATGGCAAAGAGCTTCTTTGCCGTCTGCCCTTTCTTTGCCGTCTGCTTTTGGGTAGCTGATGGCAAAGAGCTTCTTTGCCGTCAGCTAGCAGACGGCAAAGAGCTGGCAGATGGCAAATTAGCTGATTCCAGTAGTGACATGTTCCTATGACTATGAGATTATGCAACTCCCGAATACCGGAGGAACACTTTGTGTGCTACCAAACGTCACAACGTAACTGGGTGATTATAAAGGTGCTCTACAGGTGTCTCTGATGGTACTTGTTGAGTTGGCATAGATCGAGATTAGGATTTGTCACTCCGATTGTCGGAGAGGTATCTCTGGGCCCTCTCGGTAATGCACATCACTATAAGCCTTGCAAGCAATGTGACTAATGAGTTAGTTGTGGGATGATGCATTACGGAACGAGTAAAGAGACTTGCCGGTAACGAGATTGAACTAGGTATCGAGTTACCGACGATCGAATCTCGGGCAAGTAACATACCGATGACAAAGGTAACAACGTATGTTGTTATGCGGTTTGACCGATAAAGATCTTCGTATAATATGTAGGAGCCAATATGAGCATCCAGGTTCCGCTATTGGTTATTGACCGGAGACGTGTCTCGGTCATGTCTACATAGTTCTCGAACCCGTAGGGTCCGCACGCTTAACGTTCGGTGACGACCAGTATTATGAGTTTATGTGTTTTGATGTACCGAAGGTAGTTCGGAGTCCCGGATATGATCACGGGCATGACGAGGAGTCTCGAAATGGTCGAGACATAAAGATCGATATATTGGATGACTATGTTTGGACATCGGAAGGGTTCCGAGTGAGTTCGAGCATATACCAGAGTACCAGAGGGTTACCGGAACCGCCCGGGGAGTTTAATGGGCCTTAGTGGAAAGAGAGATGGGCGGCCAGGGCAGGCCACGCGTCCCCTCCCCTCTGGTCCGAATTGGACTAGGAAGGGGGGGCGGCGCCCCCCATTCCTTCTCCCTCTCTCCTCCTTCCTTCTCTCCTACTCCTACTACACGGAAGGGGGTAAATCCTACTCCCGGTGGGAGTAGGACTCCCCATGGGGCGCGCCATAGGAGGGCTGCTCCCCCCATCCTCCACTCCTTTATATACGGGGGAGGGGGCACCCCATAGACACACACCATAGACACACAAGTTGATCATTGATCTTTTAGCCGTGTGCGGTGCCCCCTCCACCATAATCCACCTCGGTCATATCGTCGTAGTGCTTAGGCGAAGCCCTGCGCCGGTAGCTTCATCATCACCGTCATCACGCCATCGTGCTGACGAAGCTCTTCCCCGACACTCTACTGGATCGTGAGTTCGTGGGACGTCACCGAGCCGAACATGTGCAGATCGCGGAGGTGCCATACCTTCGGTGCTAGGATCGGTCGATCATGAAGACGTATGACTACATCAACCACGTTGTCATAACGCTTCCGCTTACGGTCTACGAGGATACGTGGACAATGCTCTCCTCTCTCGTTGCTATGCATCACCATGATCTTGCGTGTGCGTAGGAATTTTTTTGAAATTACTACGTTAGCCAGCATCGACCATCGCGATGAGTCGGCATTCCTGAAGTCCTTCACCGGCGACGACGACATTCTCGCTGGCGTCACTATGCAGCAGGAGCTGGTCGACGGCTTGATGAAGCTGCTCAAGATCAACGATGCCTCGGTTGACAAGGTGACCGGCCTCGTCGAGCAACTCATGGGTGACAATGCGAAGCTCCTAAAGGCGCTCGCCAAGAAGGAGGAGGAGGCCTACGACTGGAAGATGCTGCATGAGCAGCGCAGTGCCTCGGGCATGACGCTGACAGCGGTCGTCGAGGAACTGATGGGTGACTTGAGGAAGCTCCGGATCGAGCGCGAGCAGGAGGTGGAGGAATCCAGGGCTGCTTTCAAGCAAAGTCGTGAGGAATTGAAGAAGGAGCTGGAGGATGTCGTCGCCCGGCGATCCATCCACGAGTAGAGACAGCAGCGACCCAGATCGTTGTCTGCAATTTCTTTCTTCTCTTGCCCCCGTGTCTTTCGGGCTTTGCCGCATGTGGCATTTTTAAATTACCGGGAATATGTAAGACAATTATTATCTGGGCCATTGTAAATTTGTCGTCATATTATCCATTGCCATTTTATTTGTGGTCGTATTATCCGTTGCCCTATGTGGCAATTTAACTTAGGGCGGAGTACGAGTTGAAAACACGAACAAAGCAAATGCTGCCATGGGATCACAACCAAACACCCTCCGTCCAGGGGCTTTAATTAACCCATTAATGGAGAAGTTGTGAGCGAGGCGGGCGGCGGTTGGTGCATGGAGTTCAAAGAGCACGCTTCCCGGTGAGCATGGGCGGCCTTGCTGCTCGCACGTGTTCCGTCGAGCCTGCGAATGCAAGGTGGACAAGATGCATGCGTCCCGTCGAGCCTGTGCGGCGGACTGCTCGCACGCATCCCGTCGATCCTGCACGGCCGACTTCTCGCGCTCGTCCCGTCTAATCAAACAGCTGCATGCACGCCATCGAGTATGGTTAAATTACGACACGGTTAATATAATACAACCGTTTGCGATATTAATGTGTCAGCTTTTTGTTTTAAAAAGGACTTCGTTGGCTACTAATGTGTGCGCCTCTTCTCAAACTGGACAATTTTTTTAACAACGGTTGTGCCATGTCATGAAACCATGCCAAGTTCATGTTTTTTGGGTGAGTTTTGATTTTACTGGGATTTAAAAACCGAGATTCTCAATGTTTCAGGATGACGACAAGTTTGTAATTCATTCCCATTCCTTAAACGAGACCTAAACATGCACCCAATGACACATGTACGATTTCCCACCCATTTTGCTTCACTGGAGCATGTGCTTGTAGTTCAAATTTGAATTATGGACTACATTATGTGCGTACAAAACTTAGTAATTAGTAATATATATACAATGGCCAAACGAACCCTGAGTAGTTTCAAATTTCAGCCCGACACTCCGATTATTCAATGTTTTCTGTAGAAAACAAGGTTCAAGGCAAGAAGAGGCAGCGATTATGATTTCGCCCACAAGAGGGGCATGTTTCCCTACCGGAACCACGAGGGTTGCGACAGGCTCCGGTTTGTAAGAGGCTTGTAATATAGCTTCGCCCAAATTGGACAATTATATGTACCATGTAGTGACACCATGCCAATTTTCATGATTTCCTAGTGAGTTTTGGATTTACAGAGATTTAAAAACCGAGATTCGCAATGTTTGTCGCCAAGCCAGGATGGCGAGACGGTTGAATTCGTTCCCATTCGTTCCATGGGACCTAAACATGCACCCCAAGGAAACATGTCCGTTTTTTCTAGCCATTTTGGTGCACTGGAGCATGTATTTGTAGTTCGGATTTGAATTATGGACATTAAATGCCTAGAAAACTCAATTAATGAATAAAAAAGGTCAAACGAACCCTAAATAATTTCAAAGTTCAGCGCGAATCTCCCGTTGTTCCGTGTTGCGTGTAGAAGAAAATATAAGGATAGAAGAGGGAGTGATTATCGTTTAGCCCACAAGGGACACGTTTCCCTATCAAAACCACGAGGGTTCTTGCGACAGGCTCTGGTTTGTAAGAGGTTTGTAATAAAGCTTGGCCCAAATTGGTAATGTTTTTACCATGACATATATGTGCCATGACATGACACCATGCCACCTTTGATGACTTTCTGGTGAGTTTTGGATTTATGGGGACCTAAAAACCGAGATTCGAAATGTTTGAGGATGAGCCAGGACACCGGTACGGTTGTAATTCATTCCCATTCATGGCATGGGACCTGAACATGCACCCAAGGACACATGTATAATTTTTCTAGCCATTTTGGTGAACTGGAGCATGTATTTGTAGTTCAGATTTGAATTATGGAAATTAAATGCCTAGAAAATTCAATTAGTGTATAAAAAGGCCAAACGAGCCCTGAATAAGTTTAAATTTCAGCACGGATATCATGTCATTCCATGTTGCCCTTGGAAGAAAATACAAGGCGAAAAGAGGCAGTGATTACGTTTCGCCCACAAGGGGAACACATTTCCCTATCGGAACCACGAGGCTTCTTTGAGAGAAGCTCCGGTTTTTGTAAGAAGGTTGTAATAAAGCTTGGCCCAAATTGGATAATGTTTTTACCACGACATATATGTGCCATGACGTGACACTATGCCACCTTTGATGACTTCCTAGTGATCTTAGGATTTACGGGGATTTAAAAACCAAGATTCCAAATGTTTGAGGACGAGCCAGGACGCGGGTACGGTTATAGTTCGTTCCCATTCCTGGCATGGGACCTAAACATGCACCCAAGGACACATGTATAAATTTTCTATCCATTTTGGTGAACTGGAGCATGTATTTGGAGCTCAGATTTGAATTATGGACATTAAATGCCTAGGAAACTCAATTAGTGTATAAAAAGGCCAAACGAACCCTGAATAAGTTTAAATTTCAGCACGGATATCTTGTCGTTCCATGTTGCCCGTAGAAGAAAATACAAGGCGAAAAGAGGCAGTGATTACGTTTCACCCACAAGGGGGACACGTTTCCCTATCGGAACCACGAGGCTTCTTTGAGAGAAGCTCCGGTTTGTAAGAGGCTTGTAATAAAACTTGCGCCACAATGGACGAAAAAATTCCTTGACATATAAGTGCCATGTTGTGACACCATGCCAGGTTTCATGATTTTCGGCTTAGTTTTGGATTTACGAGGATTTAAAAACCAAGATTCTTCTCACGAAATGTTTTCAAATAGCACACGGTTCACTCAGGAAAGCCGATATTCAATGAAAACTTCATGGAAACCATATTTTAGAGTTTCAGAAAAATCTAAAAAAATGTGGGATGTTAAAAAGGTGATGTTCTATTGTGACACAAAATTTCAAGTTGAAAAACATTACGAGATGTGAGCTATGAAAAAGCGAAATTCAGCCGTGAATAGTGACATTACTACTCGGCACTATTCAACGCTGATTTTGTCTTTTTCATAGCTCACATCTCATAATGTGTTTCAACTTGAAATTTTGTGTGGCAATAAAACATCATCCTCTCAACATCCCGCATTTTTGTCAAAAAAAATTGAAACTTCAAAACATCTTTTTCTCGTGGTTTTCACCGGTTTCCACCGAATGTTGGTTTCCGTATTATATTCTTCCCCCCTGCTACGCGCGTGATCTGAGTCATGCGTTCTGATTGGCCAGAACCCAAACCCCACGAATCGTACGTGTGCACCATTGAATGCTCCCAGATCGAATGGCAACCCTAAGCCCTTTCGATAGCACATGCAATACATGGGTAAGCACTGTGCGCATGCGTCGTGCTAGCGCACGCTTCCTTCTCTACTAGGTTTTCAAAATAGGCTACCGTTTCTCGCCACTCCTCTCATCAGTTACCTGCCTCTTCTCCCATCGTTTTCCCGCTACCAGTGTTAGTGCTCATTGAAGGCTAGCGGCAAGACACCGGCCATGTAAAATATCCCACACAGTTACTAATAGCACAAATGTGTGTGATAGGAGGGAGTAGGTCCCATAGGGTGACCAGCGTGAAACGCCTTAATGGCAAGGAGGCAATTCTTATCAGTAAGGGTCGGCTTCCCATCCGCTAGCCTAGTCGAATAGAACACAAAAGTTAAGCGTGCTTGGGCTGGAGTAGTCCAAGGACCGGTGACCAGGTGGGAAGTTGCATATCTCAAGCTTCATTTAAATGCCATAACACGGTCATTATAGAGATATATTATATCACTATAGTGACCTATCATGGAAATTATATAAACCTTGGGATCCGTATTTTGCTAATTTGTAGACTATGTTTTTATGGGTTATTTTTTCCTCTAAAAATTAAAAAATGATTGACTTGACCTGTCATGGCGATTATATAAACCTTTTCCAGGTTGCATGAAGGGTGTTCTTCTCGAGCATGTCTCCCTTGTGCGGCTTATTGACACGGCACATACACTACTGCAGGTTGGTCCAAACGCGACACTACGATCAGAGACCCTTCGACGAAACTGCGTGCGATGCCATAATTGCAAACGTGGTGTAAAAACGTCAAAAAAGGTGCAAAATGTTTGCGATGACGGATGCATCAAACACGGTTCAGATTTTAGTAGCGTGTGCGATGCAGGGCATACGGTTCAGTTCAATTAACTGTTTGGGATGAGGAGGAACAAAAGAAACGGGCAGCCAGATGAAGGCGTGTGTGATATACATCATACGGTTCACTAGGATGAATGGTGTGTGATTAGGCAACACAATGGAAACGGTTCAACTAAACAAGATGTGTGTGATACGCGGCAAACAGGTCCGTAATCATAAATGTGTGCGAAGACCAATAATAACAGAGACGATTGCTGCTAATAAGCCATGTGATTTGCTCTGTCTACCGTAGAATAACATTATATATATATAACTAAAATAAACATCCAATTACATAAGTGACTATACAGATCATTCACACACACCTCAATAAACAATTGCATGCATTCTAAAGTAGGAGAAACGATCGTCTAGTCATGTGCTTTTTGTGACGCTCCCGCCACTGCTCTGTGTCTCGATCCCTTGTCTGGGGCAGGAAGAAGACACTTCCTCATGTCAACAATCCGCCTGTACATCTCCTAGCTTGTGTACGCGTCCATGGCCGCGTACTTGACATGTTGTTCATCCAGTCTCTCATGCCACACACTGTGCCAGGCTTTCTTGTCCTTATTGCTCTCATTGTTCATCTTCATGTAGTAGGGGTCGATGATGGCTGAGGCAAGGTCAACCAGAGAGTTTGGTTTATTTTTGTCGCTGCCCCAGACCTTGTAACGGTGCTGGATGTTGACAAGATTCGGGCATTTCAAGTCCAAAACCTTGAGCGCTTTTAGATCGTTGGTGGTGTCCACCGTAGCAAAACTATAGTCGGAGCTGTTGATAAACCTGGAGAAACGCTCGCAAGGCCTTGTGGCAAGGTGGTAGTGGTAGACGAGGACGTCATGTCACACGCACAACTAGGCAACGACAACCTTCTGATCGTGCCCGGCACGACCGATGGTGTACTCGAGGTCGAAGCCGACCACTCGGTACTTGTCCTCGGCAAGGAACTGCCCCATAGTTTGGATGGAGCTCTCCACCGAGACCGGATCGTTCGTGTACACCACCGAGAGGGCCGCCCCCCTCTCGTGGGTGTCCACTACGTGATGCGTGGTGAACTGCCCACCATTGTCAGCGTCGGCTGCTGGGAGCGCCATTGGAGCCACGGGCAGCGCCATTGGAACCGCTGGATGTCCTCTCTGTATGTGTCGTCGTGGGTGTGCTTATTGTGTCGTGTGAGGCGAGAGATATAAGGTAAATGGCTGCAAGAATAAATGGGGGCTAGGCGGCCTAGATTTTCTGCGCGTCCGCATGGCAGTTTTTGCAGCGGGTAACTGCATCGTCGCGCCGCACTCGGCGCAACCGCATGCACATGAACGTGCGTGATTGTGCGCTGGCCCCAAACACTAGAAGCGCGCGTGGAGGGACGAGGGCAGAGCACCCAGAGGAACGCAAGAGCAGAGCGCGCGCGGCGAGACGCGACCAGAGCGCGCCGCGGCCACCTGAACCGCAAGAAACCACACGCATAGAGCAGTTGAACACGCAGGAAATGGTCGCCTACAAGCCGGCGGACAGTTGCGTCGCTGCGTAGAGAGCGGCCGTGTGCTACCACCTCCATCTAGTCTATAGTCCCCTTTATATTCCGTGCCAGACTTTGCCCTCAAATTTAACCAACAACATGTTAATGCATGTTATAAATATTATATAATTGGAAACTATGTTCAAATACGAATCCAACTATATAATCTTTGGCGACATGCATTCGTATTTTATTAGATAAATCATACGTATAAACCAGGACGGGGGTATAGTAGGTAATTAAATCGCAAATGTTTTTTATTAACCATATGTGTACGTGGCCTTTCGTCGTCCTCTCGCACGTCTTGTCACCCCGCTGCCACAGACGGCTTACATCGCAAGCTTGCGCAGCGCGCGGGGGCGTTCTTTTGGCCAAATGGTGGCGCTAGTGAATCATCGGTGAGCCCGTTCCCGCGCAACCTCGCAGGTTCCCGTGCGAGCTTCCCGCCCGACTCAGTGAAATCCCCCAAAATCCCAATGCTTACCGGCCTGCTATAAAAACCCTCAAGGCGGGCGAGTCCTGCGTCGCATTTTCCCCTCCCTCCCTGTAGCCTATCTCGTCTGCTTCTCCCACAATCGCTAATGGCACAGGTCCGTCGTCATCGCTCAGCCACTCCGCCGTCATCAGAGGACAGCTCCAGTTGGGAGGCTACACTGTAGCGGCGGCGTAGTCCCCGACGTAGTGTAGTGCGTGTGGCGTCCCCATTGGGTGTGCGCGGAACACCCAAGACACGCTCCGCCGTCGCTTCCCGTCAGCAGCTGTTGCCGGCCGCCGTTGCCGCCACTCCACCGTCCAAAGCCAGTGCCATCTCCCGCTCCGCCGCCGCGGCCCAAAGGCGGGAGGTGCCCGTCATGGCCGCCACCCCACTGCCGGGCACCATGGCCATGACCCACTCCGCCACCGCGGCCTGAAGGCAGGAGGTGGTGGTCGTGGCCGCCACCCCATCGTCGGCCGCCGTGGCCACCAGCCCACCATCGACTGCCGGGGTCATCACCCGCTCCGCCACCGCCGCCCGAAGGCGGGAGGCGGAGTTGGATTCGTGCACGTGCGTCAACGACCTTGCCCGCTACACCGAGTTCCTACAGGAGGAGGAGGTGTTGGGGAACGTAGTAATTTCAAAATATTTCCTACGCACACGCAAGATCATGGTGATGCATAGCAACGAGAGGGGAGAGTGTCGTCTACGTACCCTCGTAGACCGTAAGCTGAAGCGTTATGAGAACGTGGTTTAATGTAGTCGTACGTCTTCATGATCCGACCGATCCAAGTACCGAACGCACGGCACCTCCGAGTTCAGCACACGTTCAGCTCGGTGACGTCCCATGATCTCTGATCCAGCAGAGCTTTGCGGGAGAGTTCCGTCAACACGACGGCGTGATGACGGTGATGATGTTGCTACCGACGCAGCGCTTCACCTAAGCACGCTACGATATGACCAAGGTGGATTATGGTGGAGGGGGGCACTGCACACGGCTAAAAGATCAATGATCAACTTGTGTGTCTATGGGGTGCCCCCTGGCCATGTATATAAAGGAGTGGAGGAGAGGGGAGAGGGCCGGCCCCTATGGCGCTCCCTGGAGGAGCCCTACTCCCACCGGGAGTAGGATTCCCCCCTTCCCTAGTTGGACTAGGATAGAAGGAAGGGGGAGAGAGGGAGGAAGGAAAGGGGGGCGCCGCCCCCCTACTAGTCCAATTCGGACCAGAGGGGGAGGGGGTGCGCGGCCTGCCCTGGCCTCCTCTCTCTCTCCACTATGGCCCATTAAGGCCCATACAATTACCGAGGGGTTCCGGTAACCTCCCGGTACTCCGGTAAAATCCCGATTTCACCCGGAACCATTCAGATGTCCAAATATAGGCTTCCAATATATCGATCTTTACGTCTCGACCATTTCGAGGTTCCTCGCCATGTCCGTGATCATATCCGGCACTCCGAACTACCTTCGGTACATCAAAATACAAAAACTCATAATACCGATCGTCACATAACTTTAAGCGTGCGGACCCTACGGGTTCGAGAACTATGTAGACATGACCGAGACACGTCAACGGTCAATAACCAATAGCGGAACCTGGATGCTCATATTGGTTCCTACATATTCTACGAAGAACTTTATCGTTCAAACCGCATAACAACATACGTTGTTCCTTTTGTCATCGGTATGTTACTTGCCCGAGATTCGATCGTCGGTATCTCAATACCTAGCTCAATCTCGTTACCGGCAAGTCTCTTTACTCGTTCCATAATACATCATCCCACAACTAACTCATTAGTTGCATTGCTTGCAAGGCTTATAGTAATGTGCATTACCGAGAGGGCCCAGAGATACCTCTCCGACAATCGGAGTGACAAATCCTAATATCGATCTATGCCAACTCAACAAGTACCATCGGAGACACCTGTAGAGCACCTTTATAATCACCCAGTTATGTTGTGACGTCTGGTAGCACACAAAGTGTTCCTCCGGTAATCGGGAGTTGCATAATACATAGTCATAGGACACATGTATAAGTCATGAAGAAAGCAATACCAGTAAACTAAAACGATCAAGTGCTAAGCTACCGGAATGGGTCAAGTCAATGACCTCATTCTCCTAATGATGTGATCCCGTTTATCAAATGACAACTCATGTCTATGGTTAGGAAACATAACCATCTTTGATCAACGAGCTAGTCAAGTAGAGGCATACTAGTGACACTCTATTTGTCTATGTATTCACACATGTATTATGTTTCTGGTTAATACAATTCTAGCATGAATAATAAACATTTATCATGAAATAAGGAAATAAATAATAACTTTATTATTGCCTCTAGGGCATATTTCCTTCAGTCTCCCACTTGCACTAGAGTCAATAATCTAGATTACACAGTAATGATTCTAACACCCATGGAGCCTTGGTGCTGATCATGTTTTGCTCGTGAGAGAGGCTTAGTCAACGGGTCTGCAACATTCAGATCCGTATGTATCTTGCAAATCTCTATGTCTCCCACCTGGACTTGATCGCGGATGGAATTAAAGCGTCTCTTGATGTGTTTGGTTCTCTTGTGAAATCTGGATTCCTTTGCCAAGGCAATTGCACCAGTATTGTCACAAAAGATTTTCATTGGACCCGATGCACTAGGTATGACACCTAGATCGGATATGAACTCCTTCATCCAGACTCCTTCATTTGCTGCTTCCGAAGCAGCTATGTACTCCGCTTCACACGTAGATCCTGCCACGACGCTTTGTTTAGAACTGCACCAACTGACAGCTCCATCGTTCAATAAAAACACGTATCCGGTTTGCGATTTAGAATCGTCCGGATCAGCGTCAAAGCTTGCATCGACGTAACCATTTACGATCAGATCTTTGTCACCTCCATAAGCGAGAAACATATCCTTAGTCCTTTTCAGGTATTTCAGGATGTTCTTGACCGCTGTCCAGTGATCCACTCCTGGATTACTTTGGTACCTCCCTGCTAAACTAATAGCAAGGCACACATCAGGTCTGGTACACAGCATTGCATACATGATAGAGCCTATGGCTGAAGCATAGGGAACATCTTTCATTTTCTCTCTATCTTCTGAAGTGGTCGGGCATTGAGTCTGACTCAACTTCACACCTTGTAACACAGGCAAGAACCCATTCTTTGCTTGATCCATTTTGAACTTCTTCAAAACTTTATCAAGGTATGTGCTTTGTGAAAGTCCAATTAAGCGTCTTGATCTATCTCTATAGATCTTGATGCCCAATATATAAGCAGCTTCACCGAGGTCTTTCATTGAAAAACTCTTATTCAAGTATCCTTTTATGCTATCCAGAAATTCTATATCATTTCCAATCAACAATATGTCATCCACATATAATATTAGAAATGCCACAGAGCTCCCACTCACTTTCTTGTAAATACAGGCTTCTCCAAAAGGCTGTATAAAACCATATGCTTTGATCACACTATCAAAACGTTTATTTCCATCTCCGAGATGCTTGCACCAGTCCATAGATGGATCGCTGAAGTTTGCATACTTTGTTAGCATCCTTTGGATCGATAAAACCTTCAGGTTGCATCATATACAACTCTTCTTCCAGAAATGCATTTGCCAAATTTCATAGTC